>NC_050579.1:141579598-141892098 GCF_011100635.1 Trichosurus vulpecula | reverse complement strand
TTATACAGACCTACAAATACATAGCCCATTTGTCTATCCAAATAATTTAAAAACTTAAGCTAGTAGCAATTAGCATTAATTGGTGTAAAGAGCACTGGCTTGGGAAATGGTGGCTCTGGATTCAAATTTTAGTTATGCTCCTTTCCTCCAGCATGACTATGGACCTCAGTTTCTCTGTCTACAAAATAAAGGAGGTTGGTTTAGGTGAGCTTTCAGATCTAACTCTATAATAATCTAAGTATTCTTCTGTTTACTTGTTCTTATTTGTGTTTTCTTTATATTTTTGATTACATTTCTTGTAATGGAAAATGGCCAGTATACATTTTGATCTAGACCACTTTTGCCACTACAGTATTTTCGATCAATGAAATGGTCAATATTATTCAAGTCCAAAAGTCCTGAATCTTTCTGAAAGATAGCTGTAGGAACAATATTGAATGTCCCCAGGCAATTTGACAACAACGTATTGTCTACATGTTGTCATAGCAGTCAGTTAAAAAGTAAAATTAAAATGAAAAGACTGTGATTATTTTATCTGTAAAACACCAGGTAATTTGTTTTCCCTTTTACTCAGATGGCCAGTTGTTTTGGCATGGTATACACATGGCCTGTGTCTCTCCATTAAAAAAATCAGTTCCATTCAGTGAATATTTATTGAATCATAGATTTAGACCTGGAAGGGATTTTAGAGGTCATGTAATCTACCTCCCTCATTTTCCAGACTTGGAAACAAAAGCACTCACAAAGTTTAAATGACTTGCTCAATCTGACATAGGTAGTTGCAGAAGAAGTAGAATTTGAAGCCAGATTCCCTGACCCCAAATGCAGCATTTTATAATAACATGCTTTTAACTCTGCATGCTTAACATTACTTTAGAACCTGAGTTGTCAATCTATGTACATAGGTCAAAGAGAGTGGAAAACTACTACTAAATTTTGGCTTTATTTTGTGGGAGAGTCAGGCCATGTCCACATGTAGATAAATGAGGTGAAAGATCAAGACCTGTTTCTGGTTCACTGTAGTTTGTCTCCATGATCAATACAGCTCACTCAACTAGCACACAATTACAAAAATCTCAATCAGTCGTGAAGGGAAGTTTCAGCGAATTCTAAGTTCTATGTTTTGATATGTGTTCACTGATTCTCCTTGTTTTCTTCCTCAGGATGAGCCAGAGAGATCCTTTTTAGTCAGTTTATATTCAGGATACTAGATGTTCATATATGGGAGAAAAATATTCAAATATTTCTCTAGGTAACTAAAATGTTTATATAACTAGATTGTGGTCAGTTTCCATTCATCTGAACACATACAATTTATGCTATGAAATTAAATGGACTGGAGAAACAGTCTTGTTTTTGCTGTGTAGAAATAAGTGCCATGGAGATTTAGCAGATTTAGCCATGCTACAATTTAGCCATGGCTAATTTAGCCATTGATTTTGGGGGTGATCTAGATATATAATTTCACTGGTGTAGGAACTTGCCCTGTGGAAACTCACGCCACCTACAGATAATAATAGCACATCTATCATCTATATATAGTCTTAGAATCTGTATGACAATGAGAGGTTAAGGAAAGACTTGAACCCAGAACTCCTGGACTCCTAGATATCCTCTCTGCACTATACCATGCTGTCACATAATCATTAAATGTGCTAATTGAAATGCTCACTTCTAGTTATAACCTGTCTTAAAAGTTATTGCTTAACTGGGAAACAACAGCTGTTCCATTTGTACATGGGATCTGTATGATCTCTGGTATTATCTCTAAACATACTATTCTAAGGAAAAGACAGAGACCTTCATGTTTGGCAATGCCTAATGGATCAGATAAGTTTATAATATTTCTACTTTCAAAAGAGAAGTCTTCTCTTCTTGTCTGAAGACAGAACCATGACCAAAGACATAAATGTCATCCTGGTCTCACAGACTGTAACTCAGTTTCTGACAATGTTACCAGGGAGATATATTATGAGAGAGTATATTAATTACTTACCATTGCAATGGCCCCAAATAAGTCCAAATTCTTCTTACAATTATGGATCTGTCATTTACGTATTTAAAGCTTTCTCAATAAGAACTTATTTTAGGTTGCATGTATGTGCATATGTGAATAGCTTAGCATCTACATACCTATCTTCCATTTGTTACATTTTGTTTGTCAAGAGAATAATTTTAAAAAGTAGGAATTTGTTTGACTATGCATATTTGTTACAAAAGGTGAGAAAAAATAAATGTTTGTTAGTTAAAAAATTTTTTTACAACTCCACATGATATTTTTGGCCTTTTTTCCAGTATTGGCCTAAAAATAATTGACAACTGACAATTGCTCATCCTGGGTTTATTTGTGTCATGTTCCTTATCCTGATTTACTTTTCTTTCAAGGAAGAAAATCTACCCTGTAACTATTTTTGTGCTGGATATTGCCACCTATTGGTTACTTTCTTTACACTACGAAAGCATCAATTGCTTCTATCTGTGGTATACGTAATTTTTTAAATTCTTTAAGACTGGCACTTATGTGGGGACATTTAGCAAGTGGTATGCTCTTTTGGAAAGCTTCTTAAGGAATTTTTTTTAGCATATCCACCTAGTTTTATGAAAATGTTTTGAAGAAATAAAATCATTTTATAAGGTAGTATTAGTATTAGAATAATATACACACAATTCTTATAATTATTTTCTACATGTATATTTTCCAGGCAAAGGAACTCATGTAATGATTTTTATCTTATCTAAAGCATTATACACAAAAATAATGGACTTTGGAGTTAAACTATTGCTTGGGGTCAACATTTGATGCAATTTAAGCTCCAAGAAGCAAAGGACTATTTCATTTTTGTCTTTAAACTAACAATGCCTAGCATAGTGTCTGTCACATACTGAGTGCTTAATAGGTGCTTGTTGAATAAATGAATGCAATGGATAATTTTCCATTAAGAGAGAAAGTAATATCTGTGATACATATAATTAAGAGAGGAGTCAATTTGTAACTTATTTAGGGAGATTTGGAAGAAAAAATAGAAAAGTGAACCAAAAAACATCATTCGTAAATACCATCTCATTACTATTCACCTTCTTTCATTAACAGTTTCTCCATGTCTTCTATTCAAGAGAAACCTACAGCTTGCTGCAACAGACCACTAGATTTGGAATCATAGTTAAAACCTGGCTTCAAATGCTGGCTCTTCCATTTGCTACTACCTATGTGACTGTGAACGTGGCACTTAGCTGTTGTGGGGTTCATTTTCCTCACTCATAACGTGAGGGTTTGTGGGTAAATGATATGGCCTCTGATGTTCCTTCCAGTTCTGAATCTATGACTTTGATGTCAAATTTCAGTGGTCAGGAGGCTTTATGCTGTGCTAACTTTTCTTCCACTGCTTAGTTCAACACTTTATATCTATCTTTGAGATAGAGGAACTAAAGTTTGCTCCTGAAACTATGTTACACCGAACTTCTGGGGATTGGTCAGCCCTATACTGAGTCAGGTATTTTTCCTAATCATTGCTCTAGTGGCCACTTCTGTTAATTGAGGAGTGGGAAATAAGCCTTAGGGATATTGTGGAGGGAGAAGGATCTGATGAAAAGGTTCTCCCCAACCTCTTCAAGACCCAGAGAATGAGGATCTCTTAAGGATTTCACCTAGTGCGTAAACATATGATATATTTCACTTTTGTTTATACGATCAGGATTTTCTTTCCACTTTAAAAATAAAGGGGGTAGTGGATAAAAAAATATTAAATTATGTATATGAATATTTGCATGGATATGGAAGGCAAGGTGGTATAGTAAATAGAGACTGGCCTTGGAGTCAAGAAGACCCAGATTCAAGCCTGCCTTTATCACAAACTAGCTGTACCACCACTCATATCACCCGTCCATGTATTGCCCCAAGTAATAATCTAAGGTTGAATTACTGATGATTTGCCACTGTGTGTTGATGAAAGAAGTTTCTACACTGAGAGTCCGCAACTTATAAATTGTCAGAGGTCCACACCCATCTCACACTATCTTTCATTACTTTGTAGGAAAAAATTTGTTTTCTAATGGTAGATATGCAAATACATTAAGTGTTGTAATAATAATAAACTAGCAATTCAAACAGAGAGATCCATAACTTCAAACAAAGAAAACTTATCTAGATTTCGTTGGTGAAAATAAACAGAAATGACAGATTTTGGTGTCCTAGCCTGATAATATTATGAGTAAGAAGATTACGGCTTACGATATACTCTATTGAAATATTCTGTAATTGACAGTCTTTGTTTCTGAAATGTACACAAATATATTTATTTTTACAAGCAGAATTAGACATAGCTTTTTTAGTAAAGGCTGGGGATGATAGCTTTAAAAATATCATTATTATTGAACATGATGCCTTCTGTTTCTGTCTGTGGTGACATTTCTGAGCTCCTCTGAAAATGAGAAAGGTAAATAGGTACTCATTTCACATACTAAATGGTTCAGAGTCTGACAACTTCTTGAAATGTGATTTCTGCTGTAAATGATTTCTGCCTTTCTTTCATAGTTAGCATGTTAAGGAACAGTGGTTTTTCTTAATCAGAAGTCACATATTACTTGCAGAGTGGGTGGATGGTCAATACTTAACATTCTTCTTCATATGTCTCAGGCAAAAGTTACTTAATCATAGTCATGCTAAGCAGTCCAGGACAATCTATATGACACTGTTTTTCCAGTTCCTTCACAGTGGAAACTTGTCCTTGATTTCAGCTTGGAAGGGAAGGTTTCATATTTCTAAATGTCTAAAGATTGAAATCTGGCATGGATTACTTCAAAACATTTGATGCTATTGTCAAAATTTACACAGACATTTTTTAACCTTTTTTTTGGTGGTAGGGGGTGGGAATCCAAACCCATCACCATGTGATAATACAATGAGAGCTAGGAGGGACCTCAAGAGCCATATAATCCAACCAACCCCTTCATTTTATAGAAAAGGCAACTACAACTCAGACAGTTTATTTGCCCAAAGTCACCCAGGTAGTAAGTGACAGAAGAGGAATTTGAACCCATATGTTGTGACTCTAAATCAATATTCTTTAAACCCTCAAAACCCCCATAGTAGAAACTTTCTCCAGATACGCAGAACAACAACTCATCTCTAACTTAAAATCTCAGAAAGTTATTTGGGGCACTGAGAGATTAATGACTTATGCCTGATAATGTCATTAGAATGTGCCAGAGGTAGGACTCTAACCCAGTCTTCCTCACTCCAATGCCAGTCTCTTCTTCTACCAGATCATACTACTCTGTCTCACTAAATAGTTTTGGGATATCTGTTTCCTTCTACATTATCACTATCACATGTTAAGCCAGTCCTAAACTATAAATAGGAAAAAATTACTTTCTCTACTGTTCATGTGAATTTTCAAATACATTATTTAAAAATGCTATAACCCAGAAGGTATGAATAACATGCCATGTCCGTGGCTGGCATATCCATCCTGAATCTGAGTATCAGTTTCATTTCCGTGGTTTATGATTTCTGGTACAATACCTAGACAAGATTGAACCAAAATTCAAAAGAGGGTAAGTACAGTATTCTACATGCTAGATGATATTTACATAAAAATGTATTTTAAATTGTTAAGTCTCCTACAAGGTTTTTAAAATTATTTTTGTATTTACATTATATTAGAGATCATTTTCTTTCTACTGAAGACTTTATATTAGTGATAAAAGGAATATTGTCATTGAGTTTCAATTTCTCATTTTTACTGCATAGGTATTTTAAAATCTTCTGCCTGTCTGTGCCTTTGACATATGAAGAAATTAGGTTCATTTCTCTAGTGTTATTTCACACCACTTAAACATTTCACTGTAAGCATGCTTAGAATACCCTGTGGGTTGTCTTCTTGATCTGATTTCTTATCTTTTATCAACAATAGACAACACCTTAATGATGCTCTGAAGAAGAATAAACTCACCAGAACACATAGTTATGGACATTATGAAGGTGGGGAAAGGGGAAGGACACTCTCTGTATTGTTCTTTTGAGCCAACCCAATTCAATTCAATAAGCATTTATTAAATACCAACTAATACAAAAATGTTTTCTCTCTCTCTTTTGTTTGGCAAAACTTACTATGTGCAAGGCTCTGTAATAGGCACTGAAGATGCCCTCAAGGAGCCTGTATTCTGTTGGGGTGGGAATGAAAGGAATGTCAAATGTGTACAGATAAGTTTATATACATAATAATTTGAGGAGACAGATAACGCTAATAGCTAAGAGAATCAGGACAGGTTCTCTTACCACAAGGGTTTTTACCTCGAGAGGGTTAGAGGATGGGTCCTTCAATAGCTTTCATGGGGAAGGCAGGAGAAGGATGGGAAAATTTTTGATTTTAATATAATTTGTTTTCTATATCTTTAAAAACATTATTCTGAGAAGGGATCCATGGCCTTCAGCAGATTGCCACAATTACCCGTGACCTGAAAAAGATGAATAATTCTCACATAGATAGTGACATATATGCTGATCTTTGAGTTAAGATGGGAATTCTAAGAGGTAGGAATAAGGATGCATAGAGACAATTCGTGTGAAGGCAAAGGAGAAGGAGACAGAATGCCAACTTCATGGAACAGAATGAAAATGGAAGGACATAACATGCAACAAACCTGAAAAGGGAGGCAAGGCCCAAGTGGTGAGGGATTTTAAATAGGAGGGCACTGAGTTTGTATTTTATCCGAGGGACAATAGAAAACCACTGAAAACTCTTGAACAGGTTCAGGCTTGAGCTTTCGCAAAGTTATTTTAGAAGCTTTCTGAAAGACGGATCAGAGAAGGGAGAAAGTAGAAACCAAAAGGCCAGTTAGTAGGATGTGATAAGGTCCCAAATTAGAATGGTGGCCATGTGAATGGAGAAAAGAGGATGAACGTGAGATGTTGTGAAAGCAGTATTGATAACACCTGGCAACAGGTTAAATTTTGAGAGCTACAGAGAGCGATGAGTAAAAGGGCGGTGCAGATAATAGGCATTTGTTAAATACATGTTTGATGATTTACATAATGAGTTTTTGATGCTTATGGGGCACCCAGTTGAAAACACTGCCAGTCACTGTGATAGGATACTGGAGATTGGTATCACAGAGATCCTTCTCTAAAGGAGCTTAGTGCAGGGAAAGACAGCAAGTAGCCACATGCTAAAGGAAGAGCTATTGAATTTGTAGCTAAAGGACCTGATTTTGAATTTCTAGCTCTGTAGTTTGTATAACCTTGGGTGCATATGTTAAACAATCTGACCTTCATTTTCTAATATTTAAAATAAGAGGTTTAAATTAAAATTATCTCTACATTCCATTCAAGCTCTACATCCTATGACCCTGGGCACAGAGTTGAATGTGGCAACAAAAAGGGTGAGAAACATACAAAGAAAAGGTAGGAGTAAAACATTAAAATACAGCTAGAGAAGGAAAGATTGCTTTCATTGGGGGATGGGTAGGTCAGAGAAGGCTCATGGAGGAAGTGGCATCTGAGTTAGGTCATGAAAAAAGAGGAATGAAACAGACCAAGATTATAAACTTGAGTACTAAAAAATAACTTAATAAGTATAAGATGGGAGAGTTGTGGTTAGAAAACACATATTCTGAAAAAAGACCTTGGGGTTTTAGTGCAGTGGTGTCAAACTCAAAAAGAAATGATCCCTGTGGCCTGCATATTGACTTTGAAAACCACATTGTCTATGTTCCATTTTATTTTTATTTTTTTAGCAAACATTTCCCGATTATATTTTAATTGAATTTGGGCTGTTTGACACCTCTGTTTTAATTGACTACCCACTCAATATGAGTTAAGAATGTTATGTAGAACTGGAAATTTTGCAATTTTGGACTACATTTGAGAGGTTTAGTTCCCAGGTAGAGAGGTAATATTCCCACTGCGCCCCTTCCCTTGTCAGACCTTACTTGGAGAACTTTATTAAATCTGGGTACCATGGTTTAATAAGGACATTGATAAGCTGAGAAGTTCCCAGATGATGGCAATCAGAATGGTAAAAGACCTTGAGTCCATATCATGTGAGGACCTAGAGAGGAGAAGACTCGGTGGGAGAGTACAGAATATGGAGGTAGGGCAGGGTGACAAGGAAAACACAATAGATACTTTCAAGTATTTAAAGGTCTGCCAAGTCTATAAAGCACTAGATTTATTCTATTTGGTCTTAGAGAACAGAATCAGGAACTGGTACAAGTTGCAAAGAGGCAAATTTAGTCTTGATAAAAGCTGCAATGGAATCCCTCTAGTGGTGGTGTGTTGCCCTTTCTTGGAAGACTTTCAGGAAAGAGTGGTGAGGTATGTCAAAATGGGACTTCCTTTCATTTATAGGTTACATTGGATGGCTGCTCAGTTTTCTTACAACTCTCAGATTCTATGATTCTACGAGATGAGGTAGAGGTAGGAGGAGTGGGGCAGAGAGGAAGAAACTAGGCACAAGAGATGTTATATGAGCAAAGAGGCAGAAATAGAAGGCCAGATAACATGAGGGACTTAAAAGGTCTAGTTTAGTTAGATTATAAAATGTACACTGAGTAGAATTAGATCAGTCTTGGCAGAGTAGTTAATCCTAGATTGTGAACCTGGAATTCCAAGATGAGGAGTTTTCCCTTTGTTCAGTATTCAATGGGGATCTATGAAAAATTTATGCATAGAAAAGTTACATGACCAAGTAGTGTATTAGGAAGATTACTTTGTTGCAATGTGAAAAATATATTTGAGAGGGTATAGACTAGAGTTCTGAAGACAAGTGAGGAATATACCATGATAGCCTATGTGAAAAGAGATAAGGGTATGAATCAGAGTATATTGCAATGAGAGTGAAAATGAGAACGAACAGATGCTAGGAATGCTTCAGATTATAGAAATTTTAGGACTTATCAATTGATTAGATTTGTAGGATAAAGAAATGGAGTCATTAAAGATAACACAGATTACAAACCTGAAAAATGAGAAATATTGTCATGCCAGTAAGAGAAACGTAAATTATAAGAAAATGCATAAAGGGAAGCAATGAGTTCAGTTTTATACATCTTAACTTTGAGATGCTATTGGAAAACAGATGCTGGTAGTGGTATCTAATAGGTGCTGGTGAAATCTAATAGGTGGTGGGAAATAGAGAACCATTACTTAGGGCCAGTTTTTGATATGCATAGCTTTGGGAACCATCTGCACAGAATTAATAATTCAAGCCATGAGCAAGAATGAGATTATTGAGAATATACATAGCAAAGAGGGCCACAGGCAGAATTTAGGACACTACTTAAGATTAAGTAGTGAGTGGAGAATGAACAGGAAGAGAAACATGGAAGAAATAGAGAGAAAAGAGGAAATCCACAAAAGTGCTGTTATAAAAAGAAAATAAAAGATAGTAAGAAGGGGTAGTCCCCAAGATCAAAAGCTACAAAAGAATCAGAGAATGGAAGCAACAAATAAAAAAGGTAATTGAATTTACCCACAAGGAAATCATCAATGATCTAAAGAAGCTCTTTCATGAGATTGGTGAGAATGGGAACAAATGATGAAAGAGGCAGTGAGTTGTTGTTAAGGAAATAAGAGGCTGAGTGAAGAGCATCTTTCTAGTCAGTGAGTCAAAAAGCATTTAAGGACTTACTGTATGGTGGGCACTAAGCTAAGTCCTGAGATATAAAGAAAGGCAAAAAAAAGTCACTACTTATATGTACAAATAAGATATATACAGGGTTACTTGGATATAATCAAGAGAGGAAAAACATGCAGGAAAGTTTTCTCATAGAAGGTGGGATTTTGGCTAAGATTTGAAAGAAGCCAGAAGGCATAGCTGAGAAAGGAGAGAATCCCATACATGAGAAACAGCCAGTGAAAATGCTCGGAGTCTGAAGATAGAGTTTTTTGGTCAAGGAGACCAGCGCCAGTGAATTTTCAGGGTGTGTGTGGGGGGAGGGAGTGTGGGGGGCCATAAGGTATAATAAGACAGGAAAGGTATGGGGGGGGGAATTGTGAAGGAATTTGAATTACAAATGGAGGATTTCATGGTTGATCATGGAGGTGATAGGGGCATCCTAGGGTTTATTAAATGGGGAGGACTTTAATTTGTCCTTTAATTTCACGGCTAAATAGGGAATGGATTGGAGTGGCAAAGACTTGAGGCTATTTCAATCATCCAGGCAGTGGGGGCAGCTAGGTGGGGCAGTGGATGAAGTACCAGCCCTGTAGTCAGGAGGACTTGAGTGCAAATCTGACCTCAGGCACACTGGGCAAGTCACTTAACCCTGAATGGCTCACCATTAATAAAAATAAAATTAATCGAGGCAAAATTCAAGATGGTGGCAGTGTCAGAAGAGAGAATGGAGTATAGATCTGTTTTGTTGTTGTTTCAGTCATATCCAATTCTTTGTGATACCTTTGGGGATTTCCTTGGCAAAGATATTGCTACTTTCTTCTCCAGCTCATTTTATAAGAATGTATAAGTTTAAAGGAAACTGAGGCCAACAAGGTTAATTCACTTGCCTAGCATCACACAGCTTAGTAAGTGTCTGAGATTTGAACTCATGAAAATGAGTCTTCCTGATTCCAAGCCCAGGGTTCTATCCCTTGTGCTTACTAGTTACCTGTAAGATATGTTACTAAGTGAAAACTGACAAGATTTGGTAACAACAGATTGGATGGGGTGGAAGAGTGAAAGGTCAAGAATGGTTCCTCAATTGGCAGCCTGGGTGACTTGCTGACAGAGAAAATAGTGGTACCCAATAGGGAAGTTTGGAAGTGGGCAGGTTTTGAGGGGGAAAATGAGTTTAATTTTGGACACAGAGAATTTAAGATGTCTATGGAACATATAGTTTAAAATGTCTAAAAGGATGTTGGAGATGTCATTTGGAGGTTAGGAAAGAGATTAGGACAGGATACATAAATCTGAGAATTATCAGCACAGAAATGATAAATGAATTCATGGAACTGATGAGATCATCAAGTGAAACAGAATGGAAGGAAAAGAAAAGAGACCCAGGATGGACCCCAGGGACACCCACCTTTAGTAGGCATGACCTGGATGAAGATCCAACAAAGAAGACTGAGAAAAAGTGGTTAGAAAGGTAAAAGAAATACCAGACTAGAGTCATGTCAGGGAACATAGAGATGAAAGGGTGTCAAGGAGATGAGAGTGACTGACAGGGTCAAAGGCTATAGACAGACAAAGAAAGATGAGTATTGAAAAAAAGGTCATTGCATATGTCAACTAAGAGATCATTGGTAACTTTGGAGAGAATAGTTCCTATTGAATTAGTGAAAGGGAGAAGAAAGCAAGGTTGGTGGCTCAAAGGTATTGTAGAGTCAGAGATTAGCTTTTATTTTTATTTGTTTAAGATTAAGTAGATCTGGAAAATTTGTAAATTATAAGTATCCAGTAGAAAAGGAATAATTGAAGCTGTATGGGAGAGCAAATGATTGACGGAACAGGCAAGGCCATGGAGGGAGACATTAGGTAATGGAATGAAGCAGAGATGGAGAGATTAATTTTAACAAGGAGAAAAAACAACTCTGTGAATGGAGGAAAGGAGAAAAAGTGGGTGAGGACGCTGAAAGCTTTACAGGAACAGAAGATTAGAACTGAAGGAGTTGTAAGCTGTATTGTTCTCTAAAGAAAGACAATTTTATCTTATTTTGGATAGACAGTAGAGAGAGAGACTAAATATGGGGAACTTATGGAGAGAAGGTAGGGTAGGAGACCCAAGGTTGCCAGTACCAACCTATGTTATACCACTGGCTGTTGTATTTGATAGTTCTCACTGTACCATTTAGCTCAAAATCTTTCTCAAGTAGACCAGCTCCTTAGGGTGTAGAAAATATATTTGGGGTCGAGTAATACAGTGTGGTTGCAAAGCATTTGCCTCATGTAGACAAAGACTTATAGTGAGAATTTTTTTATTTGTGCATTCTCAGCTGTGATACCATAGAATCTCAAAAAAAAAAAACCTTCCTCTCTTTGTTTCAGTTTGGTTATTTGTGAAATGGCATGTGAAATCCAATTAATATCATTAAATTCTTGAACATCCATAGATGGAAGCTATGAAGTTGGATGTGATTTTGCAGTCAGCAAGCCAGTGATTACTTTCAACATTTCATTTTCTTCCAAAAGATTGTGAATAAGTGAAGGAACAAAAAAGATGATAGTCTAGAGAGATGTCTCCTTAACAGGGAGGTGGCATAGTGGATGGAGAATTAGGTCTGAAGTTAAGAAGAACTAAGGTCAAACGTGACCTCAGATGTTTACTAGTTGTGTGACCTTGGACAAGTCATTTAACTCTTTGCCTCAATTTCCACAATAGTAAAATGGAAATAATAATAATAACACCAACTCCCAGGATTGTTGTGAAGATTAAATAAGAAAATATTTGTTGGGGCAGCTAGGTGGCACAGTGAGTAGAGCACCAGCCCGGGAGGAGGACCTGAGTTCAAATCTGGCCTCAGACACTTGACGCATGTACTAGCTGTGTGACCTTGGGCAAATCACTTAACCCCAATTGCCCTGCCAAAAAAATAACGACAAAAAATAAAATAGAAAATATTTGTTAACCTCTTAACATCATGCCTGGTATACAGCAGAGGCTATGTAAATGCTAACTAGTAGTAGTAATAGTAGTAGAAGTAGTGGTAGTAGTAGTGGTGGTGGTGGTGGTAGTAGTAGTAATTGTAGTAGTAATCATTCAAAAGCAAAATCTCAAATAGAGTCAATCCCTTGTCCTTTCTTAAACTGCCTATTACTTAGAGATATGCTTTCCAACAGTGTGATGTGATATATTTTATAAAAAAACCTTTAGTTTTGACCTTGTGCCTGCTTTTTTTCATGATGAATTGCAAAACACCTCCCGGGGTATCTCTCCGCCCCCATAGTATTTTATGTTGTGGCAGAAACTTACAAGGGAAATGTTTATTAACTGAATGATGCTTGCAGGTATATGTTATGTAAGTTATGTAAGGTCAATCTTGCCCAAACTAGTTATTCCTGCATAATTACACTGTTTTCTGGAGATCTGCAAGTACATACAGCTTAACTCAGAGCAACCAGGGCTAATGATCCCCCAGTTCATTCAAACAAGATTTTCTTTCAGCTCCATATCTGAAGCTGTTGACTCATATTAATTTTTTGCAAGCCTTCTCCTTCTGGCAAGTTAGTTTCTGATGACTATTATCCCTGTTCAGGTCACATCAAGAATGCTGATGTTATCTCTTGTTGGAATAAGATGGCAGAACCCTGCTTTCATTCCAGCATTCACAGTCTTTGAACTCCAAAACCCCTGCAGAACCCTACATCTTATTGTAAATGAAACTGACTTCTTCCCCTCCCCTACTCTTCCACTTCCCTCCTTATTGCTGAGCCCTGGGGTGGGTGTGTTAAATTTGTGAATATTGATTTAATCTTGGAAGTGTGTTTGTTGTCATTTTCTTTTTTTGTTTTTGTTTTTTGCCTTGGAAATAACTACTTTCTTTTTTACCTACTACAAATATCCTCATATGTTAGCTTTAGTAGAGGAAACATATATAGCATACCTGTCTATATTTACATATATATGTGCCTTCCTCGAAACTTATCAATCCCCAAGAGGATTACATAATTAATAGTGTCTTGCCTCATTTATTCTACCACTTCTCCTACTACTGACATAAGCTTTCTGAATTCATTTTGTGCTGTACTCTCTTCACATAGGCTTACAAAACTAGTAAGAGAAAGAGAAGAAATTGAACCTGCTTCCTTGCTTTAGAAAGTCTTCTTTAATTCTTTCATATATAAGTGATATATCCCTGTATCCCCAAATGATAGCAAATTCCTTGACAAAAATAATTGTATTATTTTCTCCTTGGGTATAGCTTAATAGTCCTCCACACAGGGAATAGCCTTTTAATGAATAGTTAATTAATACAATATTATAAAATAACACCTCTATGATATTTGTTAGACATGTTGTTTGATAAGCCAAAAAACAAATTATATAGGAGAGATCTTCCAATATGGTTTTTAAAATTGCTGGGAAAATTTGAAAGTAGTATGCTAGAAATCAGGTTTAGATCAAGACCTTATGCTACAATCCAAATTTCATTCAAAATTGAATATGTAGCCTTAATATTAAAGGCCATACTATAAAAAGAGAAGAGAACCAGAATATATACCTCTCACAGCTATGTGTAGATGATATATGTGTAACCAAAAAAAAAGATAGAAGCAAATACAAAATTAAAAAGTCAACAAGCATTTATTAAATGCTTATTATAAGCCAGGCACTGTGCTAAGCACTAGAAATATAAATACACACAGAAAAAAGATAAGTCTGATTGAACTCAAGGAGTTCAATTCTAATGTAGAAAAGAATACATAAAATAGAGCTGAAAAGTGCCAGGGTGGGTGAAGTAGATGAAGATATTCACTGTCTGTGCATTGTAGAGCAGGTCTAGAGTGTCAGGAGTACAGACAGAAAGGAATTAGGACATGGATGACTTGGGCCTGCTTTTTAAAATGAGGCTATGGAAGGAACTGGTCAACCATAGGGAGAGGCTGGAGGGGCAGAGGATATTTCCAACCTGTGAAGTCCATGTGTGGAATCCATGGGTAGAGTGAGCTTCCAGGGTGAAGAATTTTCTGAGACATTGTAGTGAAAGATGGGGAGAATCAGGGGTATAGCTTAGAGAAGCATGTTAAAAATAGATAACTTTGTTTATATAAAATCAATTCCCCAAAAGATAGATAGTCAAAGGATATGAGCAACTCTAAAAAGAATTGCATACTAAACAATAAAACAATAAAAACAATTAAACACAATAAAAAACGATGTTCTAAATAACTACTAATAAGAGAAATCAAAACATCTGAGGTTTCAACTCATACCCTGCAAACTTGCAAAGATGACAAAAGTTGAGAGTAATCTATGTTGGAGGGGATGCACATTCATGCATTGTTGGTGGAACTATAAAGCAGTACAATGATTCTGGAAAACAACTTGGAATTATGTCAATAAAGTAACTAAAATGTCCATTCCCTTTGACCCAGATACTCCTTTACTAGGCTTATACCCTACAGAACCCATTGATAAGGAGAAAGTCTCCAGTTATACCAAAATATTTACAGCAACATTTGTTGCTATAGACAAACAATAAACAAAGTTGAAGTATGTGAATTGAGGAATGTCTAAACAATTCATGGTATATGAATATAATAGAAAATTGCTATGCTGTAAGAAATGATGAATGTGATGACCATAGAGAATCATGGGAAGAGACAAAAGAACTGAATCAGAGTAAAGTAACCATAACCAAGAAAACCATATACATAGTGACTGTAAGAACCAACCTCTCTCAAGAAAATTAAAAGTGAATCATGCAAAATTCTAAAAAAAAGCAAATGTAGCTTGAAAGATATGATATAAGAAGACAATCTCACCCTGCCTCTCTGGTTTTATAAGTTTGGTACTTTGCAATTTTTTTTTTGATGTATTGATCAATAATGCTGACTTTTTCTTCTTTCCTCTCCTTTTTGTCTTTGAAAAAAATACTATTTACAATAGGCATGTTGATTCCTCATGCACACATGATAAATACATCCACTTGGCCAAAACTCTGTTATTTTCAAAGTGTTATATCTGCTAAAGGGGAAATGTCTGTTATCATTCTCCTGTACCACTTACCTATAAAATTCCTTCCTTCCTTCCTGAAAGCAGATTTCTGGAACTTGTATATGACTTAACAAGTCAGAAATTGTTTTGCTTGTTACCTCATTTTAAACTTTGAGATGCATACAGAAACAGAAATAATTTTCCATTGGTATTTCTATCATTCATTAATTTTATCTTATGGAACATTCCTGTTTGCATATGACAGATTACACCAACCACAGTGGCATCAACCCAAAATACAATAAGGCCTTTTAGTGACACCTACAACCACTCAGAAGAGGCTGACAAAACATTTCTCATGGGAAAAACCAAATGGATAGAGAACTAATGAATTAAAAAATTATTAAACACTTATTATCTGAGGAGAGGGCAGCTAGGTAGTGCAATGAATACACTGCCAGTCTTAATGTCAGAAAGAGTCATCTTACTGCATTCAAATCCATCCCAAGACACTACCTGTGTGACCCTGGGCAAGTCACTTAATCCTGTTTGCCTCAGCTCTCATGTATAAAATAAGCTAGAGAAGGAAACGGCAAACCACTCTAATATCTTTGCCAAAACAACCTCAAATGGAGTCATGAAGAGTAAGGCATGAATGAAATGACTGAAAAACAACAATCTGAGGAGAACCATTTTAAGTTGTGGGACAAGAAAGAAGACAGTATCTGCTTTCAAGGAGTTCATATTCAAAATGGGGAAGGCAATATCCTATAGCAGAGGATTCAAGGAGAGTAGATAGGTCCATGGGTCTTAAATATTCAATGGCAATATAAATGACAAGGCCTAGGAGTCCTTAGTGTATATCCACAGAAAAGGGAGCCTGAAGAGGATACCACCATTGCAAAGGAGGGTGTGGGCCTAGGTGCTGGAGTACAGTAGTTATTCTGTGTTCTCTTGAGAATGGGGTGAGAATGGGAGATCAATATACAGCTAGCAGGGGGAAAAAGAAATGGCGAGTAAGCAGGAAAGTTAAAGTAGAATCTTAGAGGTTTGGGGCAGAAGAGGAGGAAGGGAAACCTGCTTTTCACTTATTTGGGATAGGGTTTTTAAATGCTATGAATGGGGCTCTAGGGCAATCTGGAAAGAGGAAAATGCTTGATGTCATCTATGTCACTTCAGGTACCCACAATATGCTCAAAAATATCTATTGTCCAGACTAAGATACACCATTGGATGGATAGCCTATTGAGCTGGCAAATCAGCACATGTATCTTGGACAAACAGTGCAGACAGATTATCAAATGGACCCAAAATTAAATGTGAAGAAAAGAACGCAATGGCTGATATTTGAAAAACTGGATGGTAATCTCCGAATCCCCAAACTCATTTTTAACACCAATATTATCTTGTATGACTAAATGTCATGAAACAACAGGGTGTCAAAAGAATCAAAAGTATGTGTTGCCTGAAGAATAATGGAGAATAATATAGTGGGTATAGATAGATTGACACATATTGCCATGTATTACAGTGAAGAACCTGTATAAAAGAAAAGATATTGACTTCTGGAGAAAAAGCCAAGATGATGGAGTAGGGAAAGCAATCAGCTGAGCTCTTCCAATATTTTTCTCCAATCAATTTTATAATAACACCTCAAACTAATTTCTGTAGTTGCAGAACCACAAAAAGGTCAAGGTGAGACATTCTTACATTTCAACACACCTAAAGAGAGATCTGTGACAAGGGGCTAGAAACTGAACCAAAGCCCATGTGAATGAAACACCTGTGGTGGGACCAGGTGGTAGTGACATAAACAGCAACAGCTTCAGGAACTCTCAAGCCAGAAAAGGTGAGGGAATCTGATAACTGGTCAGAAAGAGATTATACAGAATCCCTATGCTATCACTGGATATAGAACCAGACTCTGTGTGGCAATTCCATTGTCTATATCTATTTCTAGGTCAGACTTCAAGGGCAGAGAGGAGCACTTTCAGTCAAGAGGGATCAGAAGCCCTGAAGGACAGTTTCACTTTTGGTCACAAGGGATCAGGGACCCTGAGGAACAGGATCAATTCTAGTCCTAAGGGAGGAGGAGGCCTAAAGAGCAGTATCTATTGAAATCCCAATGGGACCAGGGGCCCTTCTTTGGTTAAAACACACACCACACACACACACACACACACACACACACACACACACACAAAGAGAACAGTTGACACACCTCTCTCCAGACCATATTACCTTGGGAACACCAAAAACTTCCAAACTCCCAGAACTAGCTCTGAAAACAGCAGTGCAAAAATGCCTGAAGCCTGAGAGAGTGTCTCTTCCTTCCCCCTCCTCCATGGCAGGGAACAGAGTCCAACATTAACATAAAGTTCAAAATCAACAAATAGGGTGGAAAAATGAATAAATAATAAGAAAAAAGAACCAGACCATAAAAAGCTACTATGGTTGTAGGGAAGATCAAGACACAAACTCAGAAGAAAATGGAATCAAAACAGCTACAAGCTAAACCATAAAGAAAAATGGAAATTGGACACAAACCCAGCAAGAATTCCTAGAAAAGGTAAAAATTATTTTCGAAATCAAATAAAAGTAGTAAAGGGAAAATTAGACAATGAAACAAAAGCAAAAGAAAAAATTACAAAAAAGACAATTAAAAGTGCAAGTAAAAAAGGCACAAAAAACTAAAGAAAATAACACCTTAAAATAGAATTTACCAAGTGGAAAAAGAGAAATAAATATTTACTGATGAAAACAACTCTTTAAGAAACTGAATTGTCCAAATGGAAAAAGAGACACAAAAGCTCACTGAAGAAAATCATTCCTTAAAAATTAAATTGGGCAGGTGGAAGCTTATAACTTCCCAAGACATCAAGAAACAATAAAAGTCAAAAGAATGAAAAAAAAAGTGAAGTAAAGGTGAAATATGTCATTGGGAAAACAACTGACCTGGAAAATAGATTGAATAGGAATAATTTATGAATTATTGGCCTACCTGAAAGCCATGATAAAAGAAAGAGCTAAGACATCGTATTTCAAGAAATAATCAAGGAAAACTGCCTCAATATCCTAGAAGCAGAGAATGAAATAAAAATGGAAAGAACCCACTAATCACCACCTGAAAAGCACCCCAAAATGAAAATTTCCAGGAATATTATAGCCAAATTCCAGAGCTCCTGGGTCAAACAGGAAATATTTCAAGCAGCCAGAAAGAAACCACTCAAGTACCATGGATAACACAAGATTGAGCAGTTACCACATTAAAGGAGCAAAGGGCTTAGAGTATGATATTCTGGAAGGCAAAAGACCTGGTATTACAACCAAAAATCACCTACGCAGAAAATCTGGGTATAAAACTTCCAAGGGGAAATGGATATTTACTGAAACAAAGGACTTTCAAGCATTCCTGGTGAAAAGATGAGAGCTGAATAGAAAATTTGATTTCCAAATACAAGACTCAACAGAATCATAACCAGGTAAAAATGAAAGAGAAATCATAAAGGACTCGATAAGGTAAAATTGTCTGCCTTTCTATATGGGAAGATAATACATGTAGCTTCTAAGAACTTTTATCATTGCTAGGACAGTTAGAATGATTCTAAACAAATTACAGGAGGAAATAGACAATAAAACTATGCTCCTAGGAGTCTTCAAATTTCTCCTCTCAGAGCTAGATAAATCTAGCCATAAAATAAACAAGAAAGAAATCAAGAATAGAGTATTAGAAAAGTTAAATATGATAGGCCTTTGGATGGGAATATTGAAGTAATATGCCTTTTTTTAGCTGTGTATAGCACCTTCACAAAAATTGACCATGTATCATAGAATAAAAACTTCATGAGCAAACTCAGAAAAGCAGATCATAAGGGAATAAAAATTTCATTTAATAAAAGTGTGTGGAATCAGAGATTAAAAATTAATTGGAAAAAAAGTAATGTAATCCTAAAGAATGAGTGGGTAAAAGAACAAATAGAAACAATCAATCATTTCATTAGAGATTGACAACGATTAAACACCAAATGGAAATCCTGAAAGTCAAAGGAGAGATTAATAAAACTGACAGTTTAAAAAAATTGGACTAATAAATAAAACTAGGAACTAGTTTTATGCCCCCAAAAATCAATAAAATAGACAAACTGTTGGTTAATTGAATTAAAAAAAAGAAAAAATACTAACATATTAGTGTTAAAATGAAAAGAGTGAATGCATCACCAATGAAGATTGAAATAAAGCAAGTTATTTTGTCCAAATATAGGCCAGTAAAACAGACAATCTAAGTGAAGTGGATGAATATGTACAAAAATATAAACTACTCAGGTTGAGAGAAGAGGAAATAGAATGTTTAAATAATCCTATCTTAGAAAAAAATAAATTGAGCTCACTAAAAAAAAATGCCCAGGACCAGATGAATTTGCAAATGAATTCTACCAAACATTTAAGGAACAATTAATCCCAATATTAAATAAACTGTTTGGAAAAAAATAGGCAACAAAGGAGTCCAACTAAATTCCTTTTATGACACAAATGTGGTTTTCATATCCAAACCAGAGAGAGCAAAGAAGAGAGAAAACTATAGACCATTTCCTTAATGAATACCAATGCAAAAATTTTAAATGGAATACTAGGTAGGAGATTGCAGCAATATATCACAAAGATAATATGCTATGACCAGGTAGGATTTATACCAGGAAAATAGAGGTGATTCAATATTATGAAAACCATCAGCATAATTGACCATATTAGTAACAAAAACAACAAAAATTATATTATTATATCCTATGCAGAAAAAGTCTTTGTCAAAATACAACACCCATCCTTATTAACAACACTAGAAAGCATAGGAATAAATGCAGCCTTTCTTAGGATGATAAGTAGTACCTACCTAAAACCAAGAACAAGCAAATCTGTAATGGGGATTAACTCGAAGCCTTCCCAATAATATCAGAAGAGAAGTAAGGATATCCATTATCACACTATTATGTGATATTATGTTGTAAATGCTAGCTATAGCAATAAGACAAGAAAAAGAAATAAAAATAGGCAATGAGGAAACAAAACTGTCACTCTTTGCAGATGATATGATGGTATACATAGCATCATAAGTATGGCATACTTATAGCATCAGCTAAAAAACTAGTTGAAAAAATCAAGAATTTCAGCAAAGTTGCAGGATATACAATAACCCCACATAAATCACCAGCATTTCTATTCTACTTACAAAGTCCAGCTACAAGAGAAAGAAAGAGAACTTCCATTTAAAACAATTTCAGACTGTATAAAATACTGGGAATCTACCTTCTAAGAAAAATCCTTGGATTATATTAACACGATTACAAAATAAGTTTCACAAACATTAAGAGATCTAAAGATTTAAAGAAATATTAATTGTTCATGAGTAGACCAAAGCTAATAAAATAAAAATTACAATTCTAAATTAATTGATATCATATCAATTTGGTATCATATCAAACTACCAAAGAATTATTTTATAGACCTAGAAAAAATAATAAAAAAAATTGATCTGCAGAACATGTCAAGGCTATCCAGGGAATCAAAAAAAAGCACAAAGGAAAGCAGCCTAGCAGTTCCAGATTTCAAACTATATTACAAAGAAGTAATCATCAAAACAGTCTGGTACTGGCTAAGAAACAGAGTAGTGTATCAGTGGAATACAATAGGCACGCAATACCCAGTTGTAAATGACTGCAGTAATCTAATGTTTTATAAACCCAAAGATCAAAGCTTTTGGCATAAGAACTCAGGATGTGACAAGAATTACTAAGCATAGACCAGCATCTCACAAGATATGTTGAAATAAGTTTAAAATGTGTAAATGATTTAGGCAAGGATGATACTGTAAGTAAAGTAAGGGAGAATGGAAAATATATCTCTCTGATCAATGGATAAGGGAAGGGTTTATGACCAAAAAAGAAATAGAAAGTATCATAGGAAATAGATAAATTTGATTACTTGAAATTAAAAAGCTTTCGCATGAATAAAACTAATGCAGCTAAAATTAAAAGGAAAACAGGAAACAGAAAAATATCATATCAAGTTTCTCTGATAAAGGCCTCATTTAACAGATATATAGGGAACTAAGCCAACTTTATAAAAATAAGAGCCATTCCCCAGTTGATAAATGGTCAAAGGATATGTACAGGCCACTCTCAGAAAAAGAATATGAATCTATCAAAAATTGTTCTAAATCACTAGTGGTTAGAGAAATGAAAACTAAAACAACTTGTAGGTACCACAACATACCTATCAGATTGGCTGATATGACAAAAAAAAAAGAAAAGGAAAACGATAAATGTTGGAGAGGATGTGGGAAAACTGTTTTTCGTTGTTGATGGAGTTGTGAACTGATCCAACCATTCTGGAGAACAATTTGAAATTATGCTCAAAGAGTTATAAAACTATGCGTAACCTTTGACCTAGCAATACCACTACTTAGTCTGTATCCCAAAGAGATCAAAGAAAAAGAGGAAAAGACCTATTTGTACAAAAAACATTTATAGCAGCTCTTTCTGTGGTGGCAAAGAATTGGAAATTGAGGGAATGCCCATCAATTAGGGAATGGTTGAACAAGTTGCAGGGTATATGAATGTAATGGAATACTATTGTGCTATAAGAAATGATCAGGATGGCTTCAGAAACACTTGGGAAGACTTGTATAAGCTTATATACAAAGTGAAGTGAGCAGAAGCCGGGGAACATAGTACACAGTAACAGCAATATCATAAGGATGATCAACTATGAAAGACTTAACTAAACTGATTATTACAATTATCCAAAATAACTCCAAAGGACGGATGATGAAGATTGTGATCCACCTCTAAAGAAAAAACCAACGAACAGTGAATGAAGACGTTTTAATGTCATTTCCTTCTCCAACTAATTGTATAGATGAGGAACTGAGGCAAACATTGTTAAGCTACTTGCCTAGGGTCTCACAATTATTAAGTGTCTGAGGCCAAATTTGAACTCAGAAAGATGAGTCTTCCTGACTCCAGGACCAGCACTATATCCACTATGCCAGCTCCTTTACCCAAGACACATTGAAACATACCCTTTTTAAAATTTTATTTTTCTTGTTTTATTTTTTTGTCTGTGATTTCTTTTGCAACATGCCAGATACGGAAATAAATTTTGCATGGCTTCACATTTATAATGAATACCAAATTGCTTGCCTCCTCAAGGAATGTAAAAGAGTAGGAGAGAGAGTTTGGAACTCAAAATCTTTAAAAAATGAACGTTAAAAACGTTTTACATGCAATTGGGAAATATTTAACAAAACTAGAATCTACTAAAAATAAATTGAAAGGATTAAGGATCATTTTAGTTTTAAAAAATATATAAATGAAAAGGAAGTGGACCAGTTATTTATCTGAAACAAGCGACAATCTATGGATAGGCATAGATTTAGAAATCTTCAGACATTAGAAGACCCAGAGGAATGGGCTAGGTGGATGCCCATATGAAGTATTTATGGCAGGGTATGAACAAGTCACTTGGGTGGGTTAAAGTCTTCCCAGATAGGAAGAGTAAGCATTCAATATGCTCACAGACACATTGAAGAATTGAGGAAGTATTTTGTAAAAATAATATAATTTTTCAGTTTGCTGAGCTTTACAATGGAGATACTATCTTCCTTACAAAGGTAATATTAATCATCGTCATCATTAGTCATTATTTAATAATAATAGTTAATTTAACCAATTACTTATAATAATATATTAGGAATTAGACAAAATAGAACCAAATTATGTATCCTCAACTAGCAAGCAATAATAACAAAAACCAAATACTATTTAAAGTGCAACGAGTGGAATGGCACGTTCTGATGCTTATTTATTTATTTATTTTTACTTATCTACAAAGAAAATTTGTTTGCCATGTAATTTGACTCATGGAGTTTGAAATGGATATGTGACACATAAGTGGACTTTTCCTGTGTAAATTAATTGGCTTTGAAAAATAAATGTATAAACATATTATATCACATACTTTGGAATCCTTAGCCTCTCCCTCTGATGACTCCCACATGGTTGAGATTATGGTCTCATGCTTTTTCAAGTTTCATTCAATCACACCATTCCACTGACCCAGGTCAAAGTCGAATCTGATGCATATATATGTATTTATCATAGGACGCCGAGGATTATTTAGACCAGGAAAAGAAAACTGGAGTATTCATTAGTAAGTATAGTAGGTAGTTATAGATAGTACCAAATAATTGGGATAAGCAATCAAGAATCAATTATCTTACCTGATACTTGAATAATTGATGCAGTTGTCTATTTATGTAGCTTCAGCCACAAAGACACAAACTTTCATCTTTTTAAGGAAAAAAAAATAATCTTTCTCCCTTAAACGAAATTCCTTAGAAAAAGCCTACCATTCAAATTATTTTAATGGCTCATATTGCAAAGAAAAAAATAAATATTTGAGTATAATTGCATGATATTTTACAGCTAATTGATATATAAATAAATCAAAGAAATATAAAATTTCTTTATATTAAGATTACAAGAAAAGCTTTAGTACAATCAATTTCAAGATGTCAGTTGAAACTATTTGAACTAGCACTGGCATTCTACAAACTCTGCCTTTTAAGTCTCTTTTTTAAAAAGAAATAGTTTCTTTATTCTTGTATCATAATACTAAAATGAATTTAAGCGGAGTCTATCATAACAATTTTATTATGGATATGATTATTAATGATAATTTGTTGCTATTTTTGTTTAGGAGTGTCTGACTTTTCATGACCCCATTTGAAGTTTTCTTGGCAAAAATACTTGAGCGGTTTGCCATTTCCATCTCCAGTTCATTTGATGGATGAGGAAACTGAGGTAAACAAGGTTAAGTCACTTCCCCAGGGTCACACGGCTAGTAAGTGTCTGAGGCCAGATTTTAACTCAGAAAGATGGGTACTCTATCTACTGCGCCACCTACCTGCTAATGTATGTATGTGTGTGCATACATATATACATATCTATATATTTATATCTATATATATGTGTGTGTGTGTGTGTGTATAAAATCACTTTAAAGTTTGCAAAGCATTTCATATATATAATCTCAGTTCATTCTCTCAACAATCCTTATGAGGAAGTCACTATTATGATTCACGCTGTATAAATGAGACATCAGAGACTAAGAAAAATTAAATTTGTCCATTTGTCAGTGTAGTAAGTATCTGAGAACAGATCTGAACTCAGTTCTTCCTGCTCCCAAGTCCAGCACTTTACCTAAAACACTACTTGTAAATTATTTGATAATGTGGCCAATGATGATGGTTTCTGGTTCATAACCTCCAAGTCATGTTAATGTGGATTAATATGGAAAATGAAATGTAAATGGAAACTTAACATAATATTATTTCTCTTGATTTACTACTTACACATTTGGATGTGCTTCCTAAAGACTATATAGCATTTCTAATAATAATTCGAATTGTTTCTATAGCATGTGCTCCATGTGTTTTGAAAAGAAAAGAGTGGCGAGGCCCTTTGAAAACATTCCAACCGAATTAAGTATGGCATTATCAGGTCCTCCACCTCTTCACCAAACTTCTCAGGCCTCTTTCTTTCCATGATGCCCATGGGAAGCCTGATTCTCTCGGGCCAGTATTCTGAGAGTGCCCGATAGCTTCCCACTGTTCTCTTTTTTAAAGATAAACAACTGTGGGGCGAGGGGCGGGAGAGAACAAGCATTTACAGTAAGGAGGGGGATAAAGGCTGGGAGGAGGGTGGTGGTGGTGAGGCAGAGGAATGATTTTTTTTTTTACTTCTTTTCCCAGGACATGACACTAATCCTTTCTCTCACAGTAGGGAGTGGGGGGTGGGGACGCTGGAAATGCTGGCAATTCCTATACCATTTTGCCCTAATCTTCATAAAACTTTTTTTAGATAGTGTTATTTTCCAGTTCTGCAGTGGTCTGATTAGGAAAAGTCTTCACATACCTCCATTGTATGAAAGAATAAAAAAGTGCTATCTTCCACTTGGGAATTTTATAGGCAAGGAAAAAATAAAAGGATTCATCTCAGAGGTTAATGCCTTGTGGAGCAAGATGAATATTTTTACAATCCACATGTATCTACCAATTAACTAAGCAAGGCTTGTTTTAATGAGAATGGAGTCTGTTTGATGAGTAGTGTTGGAATGAATGCCACTCAAACATGAACAGCAATTAGGGAGAGCTAGCTCATTTAATGAGAGAGGCAGGAATTAAGTAAAAGAGAGCCTTCTCTTTACTTTGGTGTTTTGCACTGAAAACTAAATATATCTGTTCAAAATGCTCCCAAGTCTACATACTCCATATAAACTGGGTGGTCCAAGAAAATTGACATGGTCATCCTGCGTTCTTAGTATAGTTCTTCCAAGGCTCATTCTCTGGCACCAATAAACTTAGAGATAATTATTAAATGAGATAATAGTGGTAAAAAGAGCTTAGCACATAGCTTGGCATATAGTAGGTACTATATAAATGCTTATTCTCTTAGAGAGATTAAAACCAAATTATTGTGCTTAAAGGTTAGAAAGTTTGATTAATTTGGGGCTATGGTAATATAAAATGAAAAGTTCTATGAGCCAAAAGAGTATCATATATAGTAACAGCAATATTGTTTTAAGAACAAATTTGAGTGAATAAGCCAAATTAATGCAAAGAACATATGAAAGAAGATGCTATCTGCATCCAGAGAAAGAACTGATAAATAGTAGTACGTATAGAATGATTTTACATATGTAGGTATATGTACATATATGTGTGTGTGTATATATATATGTGTGTGTGTGTGTGTGTGTGTGTGTGTGTGTATACACACATATTTGCGGCTAATAGTAGCCATCTCTAGGGTGGGGGAGGGTAAAAAACCTGATTTGACATATATTTAAAAGGAATAGTAAGTTGTATATAATAGATTTACAATTTCATGAGTAATCATCTATTTTAAAATTATACTTGTTTTATTCCATAAATTAAAAATAAAATATTTTTTAAGTTATATGGGAAGATAATTGATCACATTCATATGGTGCTTTATGTACAGTAGTACCTTCTCCAGGATCTAACCTCTTACCTTGAGCTTACCAAACAGGTCCTGAGAGAGGCTATTACCTCCTAGGTCAAGGAATTATATGTATCTGCACTTCCAAAATTATATTGTTTATGACCACCCACTGGTGTGCTTATCTTTAAGAATCATCCTGTAGTTGCAATTAGCTCAAAGCAAAGGCATTTGCTGAAATGGCTTGGTAGGAACAATACCTATAATATATTCCTACCCATAAAACTGAGGCACATTCTCCCACAGCTATACACAACGTCAGTGGGAAGACTGGAGAGAGAGAGAGACAGAGAGAGACAGAGAGACAGAGAGACAGAGATAGAGAGAGACAGAGAGAGAGAGAGAGACAAAGAAAGAGAGAGAGAGAGGGAGAGAGACAGAGAGGGAGAGGGAGAGACAGAGACAGAGAGAGACACACACAGAGAGACAGAGACAGAGAGACAGAGAGAGATAGACGGACCAGAACCGAGAGATAGACGAGACGAGGACAGACAGAGACAGATAGAGAGACAGGGAGGAAGAGAGAGGAGAGACAGAGGGAGAGAGAGAGAGGAAGGAAGGGGGAAGAGAGAGAGAGAGAGAGAGAGAGAGAGAGAGGGAGAGAGACAGAGAGAGAAAGAGAGAGAGAGAGAGAGAGAGAGAGAGAGAGAGAGAGAGAGAGAGAGAGAGAGAGAGAGAGAGAGAGAGAGAGAGAGAGAGAGAGAATAAATCAATAGGTACTCACACAGGGAATATACATGGCTAAGCCAACTCATACCTCCAGGACTTCCAGGTCACAATGTTCTTTTCCTTTTCAATGTCCCTATGTTGCTCCTCCTCAACAGAGTATCTCTTTAGGGATCCCTAGGTCTATTCCTCTCTGAATTTCAACTCCCAAAAGTCAATTCTGGTTCTGTTTTCAGAGACCTCATACTCTTCAGAGCTATCTCCTGTCTCAACTTCCTGCAGGATGCCATGTCTCAATCAAATCAACCAAATCATATAAAAATATGTTTAGTGAAGTGCCTGACACATAGTAGGTGCTATATAAATGTTTATTCCCTTCCCCCTCTCCTGCTGAGTGAGTAGCTTTGCTATAAGACACCATGGATATTCATTTGTCAAACTTATAGAGAACTTGGTCAAATTTTTAAAAATAAGAATCATTTCCCAATTGGTAAATGATCAAAATATATGAACAGTTTTCAGATGAAGTAATAAAAACTATCTATAGCCATATGAAAAAGTGCTATAAATCATTAATGATTGGAGATATGCGAATCAAAACAATTCTGAGATACTACCTCATACCTATTAGATTGGCTAATAGGACAGAAAAGGAAAATGAGAAATGGTGGAGGGGATATGGGAAAAAAAATGAGACATTAATACACTGTTGGTGGATTTGTGAACTGATTCCACCATTCTGTAGAACAATTTAGAATTATGCCCAAAGCATTACAAAACTTATGCATACCTTTTGATCCAGCATTACCACTACTAGGTCTGTGTCCAAAAAGAGATAAAAAATAAAAAGGAAAATGACCTATATGTACAAAAATATTTATAGTAGCTCTTTTCTGGTGGCAAAGAATTGGAAACTGAGGGGATGCCCATCAACTGGAGTATGGCTAAACAAATCGTGGTATGTGTTTGTGATGGAAGATTATTATGCTACATGCAATGAAGAGCAGGGTGTTCTCAGAAAAACCTGGAAAGACTTACAGAAGCTGATGCAAAGTGACATGTACTATGTACAGAGTTACAGCAATATTGTAAGATGATCAGCTGTGAATGACAGCTTTTCTCGGCAATACAACGATCCGAGATAACTCTGAAAGGCTTATGATGAAAAATGCAACCCATTCCCAGAGAAAGAATGGATGGTGTCTGAACACAGATTAAAGCATACTTTTTTTACTTTATTTTTCTTGAGGTTTTATTGTCTGTGTATTCTTTTACAACATGACTAATGTGGAAATACATTTTGTACGACTACGCATGTATAACCTATATTAAATTACTTGCCTTCTCAATGAGGGGGGGTGGGAAAGGAAGAAGGGAGAGAATTTGGAACTCAAAGTTAGAAAATGAGTGTTAAAAATTGCTTTTACATTTATCTCCAGTGCATAGCAGTGTCTGACAAATAAGTGCTTAATAAATGCTTGTTAACTGGCAAAAAAGGAAAAAAAGACACTGTGGCCATTTGGGAAGGAGAGAAGAATCCTCTTTCGTCTCCTTAAAGGCAAAGAACTATTCCTTCCCAAGGGCTCTGTTCTCTTCTCTCAATACCTGGCTCACCATCACCCCTCCTAAGAGCTGTCTCTTGCTCCATCTTCCTTCTTAAAGAGTGTCTTGCTCTTTAAAGGGTCACCAGAGATGTGACCAATTATTGATTAGTGAAATTAGCCCCCTAATTCCATCTATTTCAATCAGAGAACTTCTTTATACTTATCAAGAGGATGATAAAATATGAACTACTTGTAAATTTATTTTCAATTTGTGGAATAAAACAAGCATTTCCATAATATAACATAATAAAAAAGATGATTGCGCATGAAACTGCAAACCTACTATGTACAACATTCTATTCCTTTTAAATATACAACAAAGTCATCTCGTAAATTTCTTTCTTTCCCTTTTTTTCTTCCATCTCCCCCCTGCCCCAGAGATAGCCACTATTAGTCACAAATAGGTGTGTGTATGTATATGTGTACATTATATATGTGTATATCTAGATGTGTATGTATGTATATGTACACATATACATATATACACATATGTAAAATTATTCTACACATATTTATCAGTTCATTCTCTGGATGCTGATAGTGTCTTTCTTCATATATCCTTTATAGTTAATTTGGGTATTCATAATAGTCAAAAATAACTTATTCACTCAAAGTGGTTCTTAAAACAATATTGCTGTTACTGTATACAATGTTCTCTTGATTCCACTCATTTCAATCTTCATTATTTCATGCAAGTCTTTCCATGTTTGTCCACTATTTTTGTTTTTTTTGGGTTTTTTTGTCAGGGCAATTGGGGTTGAATGACTTGCCCAAGGTCACACAGCTAGTACATGTGTCAAATGTCTGAGACTGGATTTGAACTCACGTCCTCCTGACTCCAGGGCTGGTGCTCTATTCACTGTGCCACCTAGCTGCCCCTTTGTCCACTATTTTTATGCTTTGTTTCAGACCTTAATACTTTGTTGTCTCCGTTACCTGCCCTTTACTTCCCGTGACTAATCAACCTTGATGAAGGGAAATCAGTCGATCAAGAATGTCTTAATCAACTACCCTACACTGCACAATTTACGAAGTACTTTCCTCGCATCACTTGGAGGCAGATTGTACAAGTCCCCATTCTACAGATGGAGAAACTGAGCCCAGAGAAGATGATGTGGCTTTCTAAGTATTAGAGCTAGTAATCACATGAGTCAGAATTAGAACCCAGGTCTCCTTGCTTCAGGTTCAATGCTTTTCCCACTATACTATGCTGCCTCTCTAAATGGGATGACTTTATTAGGACTTGATAAGTTAATTTTCTTTTTTTTTGTATCAAATTTGTTTTATTCTTTACAGTTCCTCATTCATCTTGATTCAGTCGTTAGTGCTGCTTCCGTCTGAAGGAGCATCCTTCTGTAAGCCTGGCCTTGCCTCCGGTAGGCTGACAGAGCACAGTGGAGCACCCGACACAGAGGACCACCGTTTGCGCGTGGCTGAAGACAGTGGTGATTTTGTAGCACCCTGGGCACTTCACGTCCATGAAATACGAGTTGGGACTCTGCACCAGGCGCTTCTTCTTGTGTTTCCGCTTCTCCTCCTCGGGAGAGGGGTGCAGGAGGTCTTTCGCGAGAGGCATGTTGGCGCGGGGAGATCTTCACCGCCGGACGATAAGTTAATTTTCTGATTGAATGATTTCTAAGGGTCCTCCAATGCTATTTCCCATTGAGAAATGGCAAACCAATAAAATCTAAAGTGCTATGAGGGGATAGACGAACTGAACCTTTACTCCGTCTAATTTATGGAGAGTAGAGTACTTACAGACAGTATAATGGGATGACTTTTTAGTTTGAAGAAATCCTCATAGACCTGGTAGAATTTTTTTGCCTGATGGATGATTCGAAGGTCTTAATTCAATTCAACTCGTCAACATACCCCCAGAACCAATCTCCTCGTGATTTCATGAGTTGCAAACAATCAGGTTTTGAAAGGGTCACCTAGCGTAGCCTACATTTGAACAGCAACCCTTCCAACAAAATCCCTAATAAGTGGTCATTTAGCCTCTGCCTAAAGACTCCCCAGTGAAGACAGTTCATTATACTTTCAGATAGCTCCAGTAATTAGGAAGCTGTTCCTTGCATTAAATTTAAATCATGGTCTTTGCAGCCATCACATTAGTTTCTAGTTTTGCCCTCTAGGTCTAAGTAGATTGTATAATTCTTTCATCTGACAACCCTTCAGATACTCGAAGCCAGCTATGTTGTCCCCACTAGGTCTTCTTTTCTCCAAATAAATATCTCCCTTTCATCCCATGGTATGGTCTCCAATTCTCTACTATGGCTGTCTTCCTCTGACTGTACTACCACTTTTCAGTGCCCTTCCTTAAATATTTGAAAAGTAGTAATTGCCTAATTAAAAGCAGTGTCGAATAGTGAATAAAAAACTTGTCCTCCGAGTTAGAAAGACCTAGGTTTAAGACCAACCTCTGACATACACTGGTTGGGTGACCTTGAGTATGGGTACTTAATTTCAAAGTGCCCCTATACAACTCTGCAAGCTGTACAGCCATTGCTCATCCCCAATGCAGGAGGAATTTTCTGCCCTTGCAACTCCTTTGGAATTCTCTTGGATCATTGTATCGCTGAGAATAGCTAAGTTATTCACACAGTTGATCATAGTACAATATTGCTGTTACTGTATACAATGTTTTTCTGGTTCTGCTCATTTCACTTTGCATCAGTTCATGTAAGTCTTTCCAGGTTTTTCTGAAATCATCCTGCTTTTTATTTCTTTATAGCACAATATTATTCCATTACAATCATATGCCACATCTTATTCAGCCATTCCTCAACTGATGGGCAAAGCACATAGCGAAAACAAGAGATAGCCTAAAGACAGCCTGTATTTTCCACTAGTATCCATGTAACGTTAATAGAATGAGAGGAAGGTACTCATGAGGTTGGGTGGACCCTATGTGGCAGATTTATATAGACAAGAATCTCACAGGATAGGTAGTCATGTCAGGGAACTGACCTGCTCCATTGGATGTTGTATTCACATTGATAAGAAAATAGATCTACTGACATTTAGAATATTAAGGTGTAGAATCTTGACGAGGATTGAAGAATCACCTGTCAATTAGGATATACCATAATAGGGATACAGAAGCATAGAACTGTATGTATAAAGAACCATGAAGATCTTATACAGAAAGGTTTAATTTTTTGGGCCTTGTGGGATTTTAGTATAATTCATTTAAAGTTGGGTTTCAATTCCAAATTACACATCAGAAGTTTCTGTGATATAAGAATGCAATAAAGTTTCTACTTTAAACTTAGTTTGCTATGCAGAACATTACTATAAAATAATTTTCTCCAAATCTTCTCATTCAAAAATGTCAGCTATGAAAAATAAGAGTAGATACCAAGAGAGAGGAAACATTTCTATGTTGCAATTGGACACTGAAAATAAAAAGTAGTGTCAATTATAGACTAATTAAATATACCTCCAAAGTTGGATAATGCCATTTCTTCATTCTCTTATAATTCACGTCTTCTTCAAATTAAACTGACCAATATATGATTATACATATATATATATATACTATATATAACTCACATAAATATTAATTCCAATCAAACTCACTGTGCTAATATCAACTAAAATATTTTTACAGAGTGCAATGGGGAGAGAACTTAGAAAAATAAATGAGCAAGAAAAACCAAGGCATCTTCTACTAAAAGCAAAAAAAACAACCTCCCTCGACCAAAAAAAGGGCTTTAAAGTTCATTCTTGTTCCTTTTGGGAAATTACAGCCTTTATTTTGTTTGCTAGAAAGCATCATGCTAAATGAACCCATTAGTTCATCAATGATTCTGTTCCTTAGAATACTATATTTTAGACCTTTCTCCTCTCCTTGTTTTATTTTGGAGTTTCTTTGGTTTTTTTCCCTCACTCCATATGCTACTTATTTTTATTTGAAAATGACTGCTTTGAGCTTAAAGCAACCTGAAGTACACAGAAGGGTTTATTAACACACCTTTGTCACAGGATCAACTAGGAGGAAAACCTCATTTTAGGAATGCTGCTTTTTTTTTCCTTTTCCCTTTCTTCCTTCCTTCCGTCCTTCCTTCCGTCCTTTCTTTCTTTCTTTCTTTCTTTCTTTCTTTCTTTCTTTCAACATTTCCCTTTCTCTAAAAAAAGACTGCCTATACATATGGTTGCTCAGTGATACTACAAATTATTTCAATCAATCAGACTGGTAGCTAGAGAGAGCTGGGCAGACCTGGTGGCATTGTGGTTTTAGCTCCAAAATTTCAAACTATTTTCCAAACATTTGGGGGCCAGCAAAATACAAAGCTGGTTTTACCAAGTACTTTTCCCCTTTAATTTTTTAATCTGTGCACATTGTGAGGGAAATTTAATCCATCTGTTTCTGATTCATTGGCACTTAAATCATCAAATTGTTGTTTTGTAAGAGCTATTTGATGTCCAAGAAGCCTTGTGAGTCTTGTGAGCCTTTTTATGAGTATTTGAAAGCCCTTCTTTTCCCCTCTTAAGATCACTGGGAACTTATGATTTCCAAGGGAAAATGGAACTCAGACCTCAGAAAGCACCAATTTAACCCAAAGCAGAGATCCAAATGTTCTGAGCTCTAGAAAGCTCTTGGCCATCCTTGAAAGAAATATCTGAAGTGTCTGATTTAGTCCAATTCAAATATCTCATAGTGCTGTGGAAGCATCCTTCTGTAATGACCCCAGTAGCCTTCTCACCCCACTAAACAGGAAGGCCCAGAAATCTCAAAATCCCTGAGTTATCCTAGATCAGCAGTAGAAGCCCAAAGCTCCTTCCCCCACCCTGTTCCTGTAGAAAGTTTGAATATTGACTAGTTGCCAATTCTTTAGGAGTCTTCCCTCCTTGCAATAACATGAAATGCATGCCAGTCACCTATAGGCACTCTCCCTTCCAAAATGCTTGGTCCTACCAGAGAGGGACTCTATAAAAACCCACCAGACTTTAATGATGGAGGTTCCCCATTTTCTCCAATGGCCCCAATGAGATTCACTGAATTCCACCTGACTACCAACAACCGGAGCTTTTCCCACTATCCATATTCCACTATCCACTATATCTATTAAATATGTCCTCTCAATAAAGTTGGCTTGCTTTTCTGTCCTATATAATGCATGTTTCCTTGTTCAGGATTGTTTATATCCTATATCTAAGTCTACATTAAGGAACTCTTGGTTTCAATTTCTAGCATGTTAGAAAGACTTGATATATGGTCTTAACAGCTGACTATATCTGCTCTATACCATGCATAATTCCTCATATGCATCAGCTTTCCCTCATCTTTTGAGAATCCAAGAATTTTCCCTCATTGTCCCTGTCCCCATCCCCTATTTCTGAAATGATCTGCTAGACAATTGCCGGTTCTCCTTTGCTTTCTATAGCCTTCTAGTACCCCCCCCCCATGCATAGCTCGAATTCCATATACCTTGAAATACTTTCCTTCTTTGTATTTTTTCAAACACAGCTCCCTCTTCTATCTATAACACAACTTCCATATTATAGATTGGAGATGGGCAAATCTATTATCTTTTCACATTTATCTTGAAACTCTTTTTGTTAGATGAAAACCTAATCTTTCTGATCTACTAGGGAGCCAATATTGTTAACGTTTTTGCCAGTATTAGATTATCTGAAATATTCTTGGGTATTTGGAAGATATATAATAACTTCCAAAAAGTCCTGCTCTGATGACTCATTATTCTAGGGAGGGGAATGTCTTGAAGGATATGCTAACAGAGCATAAAGAGTATGGCCCTAGCAACAGACAAGCTGCTTTTGGAGACTAGCTAAGTAAGGAGAGACTTGTCATCAGCAGGCTGTTCATTGGATGATGGCAAATTGTAAACAAATACACAAACACATGCATCCACACACAAAATGGCCCTCACATGGCCCCTTCACTGTTCTACAGGGATAGTGGAATAATAGCAGAAGAGGGGACAGAGGGACCAGAGAGAAGATCTGGAGATCAATGCCAATGTGAGATAACATATGCAAAGTTTTTTTAAAACCTTAAAGCACTATAAACATGATATTATAATCATTGTTGTTATTAGATGTTATTAATTTTTCCATGTGAACCACCTTACCTGGTTGTTAGTATTCTCTACCTTCACAAATTACCCTGTATTTGCTGGTTTATTTATATATGCCATAGGTTTCCCTTCTTTCAGTATTACATAAACACTTTGTTGGAAAGGACTATTTCATTTATATCCCTAGCACCTCCCATAGTACCTTGAACACAGAATTAAATAGATCCATGGTATTATTGCTAATGAAATCTTGTAAAATGCAGATAACAGATAATTCCCTTATAAAGGAAAGAAATGGCAATTCATCAACTTGAGAGAAACCCAATTATTACAAACATAGGGATTTGGAATCTTTCCTGAATTTTTCAGATATTAACATGTCTTAAAGGGATGTCTCAATAATTAAGCCTCATTCCTATACCTCATTCATTTCCTGGGTGATAATTACCTTTGGGAGATGAGTGGGTAGAGAAACTACCAGAGAATGCTTATTTGATTTACCAGATTCTCTGTGAGAGGCCTAGGACATCTTCCAACCCACCTACTGATCCAGAAATAGTTTCTTTAGTGTGAATGCACTCAAAAATAGAAAAGGAAAATGGATGCCATCCTTTTCTGAGGTTTTAGCAACTAATACCAAGGCTTCACTAGCAGTGTTATTTTCTTTCTTTAGGGGGTGTGTGTGTGTGTGTGCGCGCGCGCGCGCTCACATGCCATACACAGTGTCTTCACTAACAGAAAGTAGTTGTCAATCTCCCCAGTCAAGTGAAATTGCTCTCTCCAAAGTTACTTACCAGATCTGATGGTCTTTTTCTCAGTCTATTCTTCTTGCCGATGTCAGCTGAATATGAGGCTGCTGACCACCCTCTCCTTTTGGATACTTTCACCTGTTGGGGCTTTCATGACATTACTAATTCCTAGTTTTCTTCCTATGGGTCTGACGGCTCCTATCATGTATCATTTACTGGCTCATTATCCATCCATCACCATCCATCATTCTCCCAAACCATCTGGCTTCCTAAGGTTTTGTCCCAGGGCATTGTATCTTCTTTTTCTATGCTCCATCTCATGGTAATCTTATCAGCTTCAAAGGATTTAACTAAAATTTTTATGCTGATGACTCACAGATCTAAATGTCCAGCCCCAATCTCTACCCTGAGTATCAGTACCATCTCAGCAATTATCAATTAGATATTTCAAATCAGATGTACTGGAGATATCTTAAACTTTCCATGTCCAAAGTTGAATTCATTATCTTTCCAACAAAACTGTCTTTGCTTCCAAATTCTCCTGTTTCATCCCAGTTCCCTTGGTTTACAAACTTGATATTGTTCGTGACTTCTCACTCTCCCCCACCTAACTATATCCAATCAGTTGACAAACCTTTCCATTAATAGTTTCATAACATGTTTCACACCTGACCCCTTCTCTCTATTTACACAGCTACCATTTTATTTCAGTCCCTTATCACCTCTCATCTAAATTATTGAAAAATATTCTTCTTTGGTCTTCCTCCCTCAAGTCTCACCAATCCAATCCATCCTATGCATTACTGTCAAAGTAATTTTCCTAAAAACAAATCTGACAAAGCTACTCACCTATTCAAAAAACTACATTTACTTCCTGTTGCCTCTAGCACAAAATGTAAACTTTTATGGTTATCTTTTAAAGCCTTTCAAAAACTTCCCAACAACATATTGTTCCAGCTACATTGTATATTACTCCCTCTCCCACACTTTTTGATTCAGCCAAACTGGCCTTCTCTCTGCTCATCAGTGGAAGAGAGAAGTGGGAAGTTGGTTTTTTTTTCCTTTCCTCAGATACAATCCACCATGTTTTGCCTTTGTGCCTTTGTGGTCATCTGCCATTCCCGGCATGCTCCTTCCCTCTCACATCAACTTCAAAAAGTCCGTCTCACCTTCATGAAGGCTTTAATTATCTTCCAACTGTTAGTGCCCTCCCTCTCAAACTTATTTGTATATAACTACTTTGTATTTATTTGCATTAGCATATTTTATATTTATTCTGAGTATATGTTCTCTTCTTCATTATAATGCAAATAGGGATTGTTTCATTTTTTGAACTGGTAAATAGTATACCCTTAGTAAATTCTTATTGATAGTATTGTCTTTATATCACTAGAACTTTGCACAGTGCCTGACACAAAAGAGGTGTTTAATAATGCTTATTAGGAGGTAGAGCCAAAACAGAATAATAGCAGGACAGTTCACAGTATAGTGAAGCTTCCTTTTATAGCATTTCCACAAACATCTAGACTGAGTCTTAATTAGGAAATCCTGGAGGGCGGTGGGGAATCACAGAGAGTCATACTTCAATCCAGTTTAGCTTAGGGAGACAGACAGAGAGATCTGTGGACACCAGGGCCTGGATCTAATCATTCCATTACATGATAATGAAAGAGGACTGAAGCTTTGTATTGTGGCAAAGAGACATCCAAGATCCATACAGGAAGGTGCCAACTTGTTCAGGATGAAGGAACAGGCAAAAACTCATTCTGTAATTCACTACCCAATTCTGGGTCACAGATCCAAGGAAGTCTGAGAAGGGGCTCTGGGCCTGGGGGAGGCATTGCAGGTCGAGAAGTGGTCATAGGCCCCAGGCTATGTAATTGAACAGACAGCAAATTCAGAAGTAAGTAGTAGCTTGCTATGATCCCAGAAAAGAGTGGAGTCTCAGTTCCAATCTCCATCCCAATATGAAGCCTGCAGTAGAACAACCAGAGTCAGATCTCTGAGAAAAAGATAGCCTGCAGTTCTGTTACTCTGAACCTAAAGAGTTTTCCAGTTTACTGATTGCTCTGGAGTTGTTCAGTAATCTACTAAAACTCCAACCAGAGCAAGTCCACAGATGTGCTGCTTAGATCCAAACACAGGTTAGGAACTTGAACATCTCAGAACAGCAGAACTGTGATCAAGCATTTTGCTGTAGATCATACCACTTTGAGAGCATTGAAAGATTTTAAGTCCCATTCTGAGCTGTTCTCAGGATCCTAGAATCACAAAATACTCAGTACTCACAAGGAAACATCTGAAGAAAGCAAAAGGACAGAGCGCAGCCTAGACATTCTTACCAGAAATTTGTAGAGTATGGCTAAAACATGAAGTAGGCTAGAAAATAAGGGGGAAAGACAAAAATAAATACATCTAGCATAAAGAGCTATTATTATGACAAGGATACTCAAGACACAAATCAAAAAAAGGGAATGATTCCAAAACATTTACAAGCAAAGCTTAGAAGAAACATTCTTGAAACAGAAAGATTTGTGCAGAGTTAAGATAAGGAACTAGAGCAAAATTGATTATGCTTCAGCTGAAGTAAAAAATGGCAAAGGGGAACCATTATGATCTCAGATAAAACAATAGCAAAAAAGAAAACAAACTTAAAAGAAATACACAGGGAAACTACATTTTGTTGAAACATAGCATTAACAATGAATTAATATCAATAGAAACATATATGCACCAAATGGCATAGTATTTAAATAAAAGATAAGTTATATGAGTTATAGAGAAAATTGGACAGTAAAACTATAATATTATGGCAATTCCAGCTCTTCTGGCAAATTCTTCATTTTTATTCAGCTACTCTGCTTGGTTTCAGCTCCAAGAACATCATGCTTCCCCAGGATAAGCTAATCACCAGAAATCTCATCATCATGGAGATCATTTCAACTTTGAAACAGAACACTTCTTCAGTATTCTCAGTTGACTCTTTCCTCTGATATGAAGGTTGGAAGAAAGAGCAAAAAGCTCCTCCTAAAACCTCTCTTTATAGAGGGCTCAGAGATCTATCCAATGTACTGTCTAGCTGTCTCGGATGGGGAAGTGACAGACTCAGAGAACATATTGATACATTCCTTTACGTGACCAATGTAGAAATTTGTGTTGTTTGAATACATATTTTAACCATTGTTTCATTTTATTGTTTTTTCAAGGGTAGGAGGTGATACTATAGGGGAGAGAGAAGGTGCATTCTCACTTTAAAAATTAATTTTAAAATGATAAATGCTTATTGATTGATGATAAGTACTTTAGAGCAATATAAAACAAAGTGCTGAGTTCTGATGGGAAAAGTTTGTTGTTACTGTGGGTATGATGGAATCCTTCACAGAGGTACTGTTAAATTTGAGTTTCAAAGTATAGATACAAATTCAACAATTTATGGTTATGAGGTGAGAGGACAATGGCGGGATTTTCTGATTTTCAATTCAAGGAAAGTTCATCTATCGATAGGAAAGACTGTCAAATCTGCAGAACAAATCTCACAATAAATCTAAACTCTACCTAGACCATGGCTTACTTGTTTAAAATGGGACATGTTACTTCTTTTTAATTATCGATCAATTATCATTGTGCTGAGGGCTATATGCTAAGTATTTCAAGGATTCTCATCTGGAAGAAGAAATAGATTTTTCTGCTTAGTGGTGAGATTTATAACTGGAAATCACAAACACCTAACAGCAAGGTTGATTGACAATTAAAGATTCCAAATGGACTGGGGGTAGAGTAAAAGGAAATCTTCCAACAACAAAAAATAACATTAATATACTTGTATACATATGTAGGAATACATTATATACATATATATATATGTATCTCAACAGTAAAGGAGAACTAATAAGTTACTATGGGAATCAATTGTTTTTTCCTTGCAAAAATAGGAAAAGAAGGAATCTTACCATATTCCTTCAATTTTAGAATTAAGGCCTTGATACCTAAACCATGGAGAGACAAAAAAGTATGAAAGAGCCTATACTGCATTATCTCTAATGAATATGGAAAAATAAATTTAAATAAAATATTAGGAAATAACAATAACAACATATAGTGAAAAAATTGTATAGTATCTGGAATGATTTATGCCATGAATACAGCATTGTTCCAAAATCAAGAAAACTACAGACATAATAGATCACATTAATATAAAAAATAAAAATCTCATGATTATATTAATAGATGCAGAAAATTAAACAGGATAGTTCAACATTAATGGGTTAAATTCATCTACAAAAATAAGGTATAGCATAGATATAAAGAAAACACCCAAAAACATATTAGGTGGAGGGAACACCCTTAAGCCAGAAGGATACCTGAAATTTAATAACGAGAGCTTGGAAAATCTATGTATATATGAGCTGATTCCAGAAAACTAAGATTTGCAATTATGATTCAGACAAAATAAAGTGAGAAAGCTTTTAAGGTAGTGAGTTCCCTTGTCACTGGGGATCATCATGCTGAAGCTGTAACATTACTTTCAGGGATTTTGTAGTTAAGATTAATGCTTTCAGTAAGGAGTTGGATTAGATGACTTCGGGGATCCCGTTAAGATCAGCAGTTTTCTGATTCTGTGATCAGATACCATCGCTGTGAATAGAACAGACCTTATTATTGAAGTACAGACTCATCTTTGTGGAGAAAAGAATGCTCATTCACATGGCACACACAATAAATATAGCCAGACATTAGTGGTTCCTAACTCAAAGAGAATTAATCTTTTATTATAATATTCTAAGTGGCAATGAAATGGAGAAATATTGTACATTGACTCAGGGTTTTAAGTAATGGCTGTACTATTGTACGATAAAATAGGTTGCATTAATCTACCTGTTATACAGAAATATATCTGAGTAAGAAAAAAATCTGAGAAAAGGTATAACCCAGATTTCTGTTCCATGGCAAAATTAAATTGTAGTTTTCTTTTTTTTGTATATAAATGAAACAAATAAAATAAAATTTTCACAGGTCCTACAAACTCAGTTGGTCAAAAAGCATTTACTAAAAAGGTGTTTCTCTAAGCAAGTTCTCCAGAACATTTTGCAACTAACCTTATCATGATACATATTGTCATGGTAGTCAAACTAATGTTTATATTTTCTTCTTCACAGCAAAGTTCTAGATTGCAGGTTATATGCTAACATCTGCAAAACTCTGTACCTTTATTAGAAGTCTCTGCTTAAAAGCATAGAAAACATCTATTTAGCTAAACACCTGCTTAACTAAAACACAAAGGTCTTCATTCATAATCTCAAAATACATTTCAAATTCCATGACTCATGTGGGATCTAAGAAAATAGATACAAAGTCTGGCTGAAGCAAAATTAAGGAAAAAAGCTCCCAAATATAATCACAATATTCTTTTTAGATGTAATTCAAGATCTTTAGTAATTAATGATATATTGTTAAAGCTTTTGAGATGGCCAAATTAGTATAAGGCAGCCCATGGTGTAGTAAAATGACCACTGAAATAGGAATTATGAGACCTCAGCTCTTTTCCTACCTTTCTCACTCATAATAAAGATAGGATAATGGGTATGTCCCCTAAGCTATCCAATGCTCAGTTTTTATTCCTATAGAAGGATTTGAATTAGACTCCTAAATTCCTTTCCAGCTCCAATAGTCTATGAATCTACATCAGTAGCACAATCTAAGGTTGGTTGTAAACAACAGTGATTGTAAATAGCTGAAGGCAGAGGAAGACTAGTAATTAAGTACTTTTCCTTTCCTGTGGGAAACTGCATATTAAAATGTACGTATACTTTTTAAAAAAAAATTTGTGTGAGCCATCTACTTGGTATTTAAAAGGGAAAATTTATAATTCATTCACATTAATCATTCATTTAACTATGTAACTAGGTAATTAGGTTGATAATTAATACTGTACTATGAATGTTATATTGATCTTTCAGTATGCCAACTCTGCTCTTTTAGAGAAGGCTAGGCCGAGATGCCTTGTTCTCATTAAAGCTGAAAATGTTTGTAGAAATAGGCCTTCTAAGAATTTTCAATTTATAATTGATATAATGCAATTCTAGGATTAATGAGTGGTAGTTACAAAGTGGCAGAATTTGACTCAGTATCAGAATTTTCTATCAAACACAATGTGCTTCCTCAGAAGATAAAGAAGTCCTCATCGGTGAGATATTCATCTCCCTCGAGTATATAACACTTCTATTCATGGAGGCTAAGATCACATTAGCACATATGCTCATACGATACATACACACATACATATACAAACACAGATATCATTAAAAGAATAGAAGGAATAATATGGATTTATGATAAACATGTATTTATTGTAAATTAAAAGTTGTGTACATTCACGGGTGTATATTTATGCAAGGTGTTATACAGACATATACAAGATAATTGTTGTTGTTTTTGTGTCCCAGATCTGTATACTTGGCAACATGGTGTAGCAAACAAGAATAAAGACCTTGGAGTTAGGAAGGTCTGAGTTTAATTCCCACCTCTAGAAATACTAGATTGTGAGCCTAATCAAATCCCTTAACGTTGCACTTTCTCCACCTATAAAACCTATCTTATGGGACTGTTGTGAAGATTAAATGAAATGTTATATTTTAAATACTTTGAAAACCTTAAAGTCTATGCAAGTGTTAAATATTACCAATGTGAAGAACTTCTAGTATGAGTGCTCTCTCCACCAATGTAGAACAAAACTTGTGGGGAAATTCACCCAAGAAGGATAGGAAGTACTCAAGAATGACATTCTGAAGGCACAAAGAGAAACAATTCTAACAAGGAGTGAAAAATGGATTTTTCTGAAGACAGAGGAAACTCACTAACCAATTTAGATTTTAAGAAGAAATATACAGAAGGTAGTAGCAATACCGTACTAGAAAACAAGTAGAAGAGTGTGGAATGGTCCTGTAAAAATAATGAGCTGCAACTGGTGAAGGAAACCAAAGACAACATAAATGACTTTTTAGTCATTACTAGGAGAAAAGGGAGGATCAAAGAAGGAATGGGACCTTGGCTTTGCAGATAAGTGAGATTATGATAACTAACAACAGAGAGAAGCTAGAACTGTTTATTCTGTTTCTATTTTCTCTGAAAATAATGATCTTTACGCTAGAAATTATAGAACAAAAATAAATAATAGAGTTGAGCTAAATAAAGAGATATAAAGAGAGCATGTAGCTGCCCTTAATGAATTCAAGTGACCTGAATTAGATGAGCCATGTACTTTGGTCCTGAAAAAAAATAACTGGCAAATGTTATTGATAAGACATTTTCAGTGATATCTTAAAGATTATAGAAAATGTGAAGAGATTATATAACATTGGTAAAGGTGGTCTTCATTTTTAAAAAATGATAGAAAATATAGTTTATAAACTGTAGGCCTGTGAGTTTGACTTCAATTCCTGGGAAAATTCTGGAGAGATGGCAGGCAAATATCCAGAAAAAGAAGTGGCAATTACAGAGTCATCAAAAGCAAGATATGTTAGCCTAATTCCTTTTTTGACAGGCTTACTAAGTTAGTAAATGAGAAGAATTCTAGATATAGTTTACATAGATTTTAGCAAAACTTTGATGAAATATCTCATCCTATCATTGTGGAGAAGATAGAAATACATGGATTCAATGATAAAACGGAGAGATTCAGAACTGGTTGGATAATTTAATTCAAAGTGTACTTGTTAATAGTTCAATGTCAACATGCCAGGTAGTCTCCAGTGGAGTGCCCAAGGGACTTGGATATGGCCATGTGCTATTTAACATTTTTGTCAATTATTTGAATAAAGGCATAATTGATATGCTCATCAGATCTATAGATGACACAAAGCTGAGAGAGATAGCTAACACAGAGAATGAGGAAGTAAGCATCCAAAAGGATCTTGACAGCTTAGATCATTGGGTCAAATCTATGATGAAATTCATGGGGGCATGTGAAATTCATTAGTACATGTACAGTCTGGTTGTTCTTACTGTTGTTGTTGTTCAATCATTTTCAGTCATGTCCAACTCTTCGTGACCCCATTGGGGTTTTCTTGGCAAAGATACTGGAGTGGTTTGCCATTTCCTTCTCCAGCTCCTTTTACAGATGAGGAAACTGAAGCAAACAGAATTAAGTGACTTGCCCAGAGTCACAAAGGTAGGAAGTGTCTGAGGCCAGATTTGAACTCACAAAGATGGACCTTCCTAACTCCAAGTCCAGCACTCTATCTACTGGGCTACCTTGTACTTGGGTGAAAAAGATCAACCCTATAAATATAAGATGGAGGATAAGATAGATTGCAGTTATAAATTGCAGTTCTTGTGAAAAGGATCTGGGGCAATTTAATATACTGCAAGGTCAATATGAATTAGCAGTGTGATGGAGCAGCCAAAGAAACTAATGTAGTCTTGTTCTATATTAAAACAGGCATTATTTCCAGGAATAAGACTAGCATACTCTTCCCTCAGACCTCATCTGGAGATTTTTATTCAGTTTTGGGTATCACAGTTTAAGAAAAATAATTGAAAAACTGGAAGATGTCCAGAGCAGGGCAACCAGAATGGTGAAAGACCTTAAGTTCATGACATGTGAGAATCAATTGAAGGGAATAGGGATGTTAGTAACCTGATGAAAGGAGCAAGGCAATAGCTGTATTCAGGTATTTGAATGTTTATCATAATGAGTAGGGATTAGATATGCTCTATTTCGCCCCAGAGGGAAGAACTAGGAATAATGGCTAGAATTTGCAAAGAGATCATTTATGTTTGATGTCAGGAAAATGTTTCTAGCCGTTAGAGAAGACCAGAAGTATAAAAGCTCACTTCAAGAGGTGATGAATTCCCCCTCCAAGGAAATTGTCAACCAGAGGTTGGATAATCACGTGTTAGATATGTCAAAGTGAGAATTGCTTTGTGCATGTATAGACTAGATCTTTTCAAATTCTTCATGCGTACATACATGATTACCTATATATACATATATATATTATATATATACATATACATATATATATATACACACTTAGGTATGTTGTGTATATATAGATTGTAAATATGCACAGTGGATAGACGACAGAACTGGAGTCAGGAAGATCCATTTTCATGAGTTCAACTCCAGCCTCAGATACCTATTAGCTAGCTGTGTGACCCTGAGTAAGTCACTTAACCCTCTTTGCCTCAGTTTCCTCATCTGTACAATGAGCTAGAGAAGGAAATGGCAGACCACTCCAGTATCTCTGACAAAAAAAAACCAAATGGAGTCACAAAGAGTCAGACATAAGTGAAAAAAACAACCGAACAACATCATAGATTGAATATATGAGATATTAAACCTGAGGTCAGGAAGATAGTACAAATCTCACCTCAGATATTTACTGTGTGCATGGGAAAGTCCCTTAACTTCTCTTAGCCTCAGTTTCCTTTTCTATGAATTAAAATTAATAGCACAAACACCAAGGGGGAGCTTAGAGGATCAAATGAGAGAGTGCACATCAAGCACTTTGCAAAGCTTAAAGTGATATATAGTTATTATCATTTACTATGATTAGCATGATTATTGTTGTTGTTACACATAAATCTACCACTTCCAGCTTGACTGATTGGAGCAGACTTCATGGCGGAGGTGGCATGTGAATTTGGTCTTGAAGGATGAGTAGAATTTTAATAATCAGTAACATAGCAGATTATTCCAGGTAGAGAACGCTGATTGAGCAAAGGAAGTAGTGGGATGTTTTTATCTAAGGAAAATACATTTGTCTCTGCTTTTATTTCCTTAAGGTCCCGGGCTCTCAGGTTTGTTTGTCTAAGGTTTAAAATCTGTCTACCTAGCTATTTATATACATTTATACACATATACCTGCATGGGATATATACAAATACACACACGTGTGTGTATATATACATATTGTCTTTATACATGTATATGTGTATGTATATATACACACACAGAGAGAGCGAGAGAGAGAGAGAGAGAGAGAGAGAGAGAGAGCACTTAAAGCTCCATACAAGTGTTAAATACCACTGTTATTACTTACCAATTTGAAGAACTTCAATTATGGGTGCTCCCTCCACCAATATAGAGCAGAAATTTGAGGCAAAATCAGCCTAAGATGAATAGGAAATTCGAAAGGCACAAAGCGAAACAATTCCAATGAGGAAGGAAAATTGGATTTTTCTGAAGATAATTGTGTGTGTGTGTGTGCGTGTGTGTGTATACACACACATATATACATGTACACAAACACAAAAATATGTACATATGCACATATATACATGCATATTTTATATATAAATGACAGGAACAAGCGAAGAGAAAAGTATTATCCTAATATGATGGACAAAAATTATAATTTTCAGGCTTGTTTCAGTGACAAAACATCTTCCATTGTACCATTGCCAGAGTCCTGCATCTAACTTGTGCTGGAGACACGATTCTCTCTGCAAAACTGTGTTGTACCTTTCCCCCTACACGATTTAATGAAATGCTATATGTATGTTAAATTAATATGTAAGAGTAACCCCTCCAAAAATGTGTTTCCGATTGTCAAAATGGACATAGCAAATGATGCTGGTAAATTGTTGTTTTACCCTCATATTATTGACCAGCTCATATTTAGATGTCATCTTAACAAGGCAGTAAGAGCTCAGTGCATAGGGCATTAGATTTGGAGTCAAGAGGACTTGAAAGCAAATCTGATTTCAGATACTTAATAGTTATTTGGTCCAGTATTGTATATTTTGACCTGGAAAATAGAAATAAGTTTGAAGTAGAACTAAATTAATTCAGATATACATTTTCCTTCCTTTCCTTCAGTGAATATAGTGTTGGGCCTGGAATCAGGAAGACCTTAGCTCAAATACAAGTTCAGACACTTACTATCTGTGTGACCCTGGGCAAGTCACTTAATGTATCTCTGGCTCAGTTTCCTTATCTGAAAATGGGGATAATAATAACACCTGCCTCCCAGGATTTTTGTGAGAATAAAATGAAATAGTATTTGTAAAGAACTCTGCAAACCTATATAAATGTTGGTTGCTATGATTTTTAACAAAGAGTCTAGGCAGCTGAGGGTGATATAGATAGATCCCAGAATATAGTATAAATAGTGATATCCATGTAATTCATATTCATTCACTCTAGAAACATGAGGCTTTCCTGTTTTGTAGAGAAAGTAGTTTGGGCCTCAGTTAGACCAGGTCATGCTCTTCCCACCAGCATTTAGCTTTCTCTGTGGCCCAGGGGAAATCAATTAATCACCATGTGCAGAGGTATACTCTCTATAAACTATGGGCTAAACTTGCTACCTAGGCTCTGAGGAATGTTCTGATTATTAATGAAGTAATGTCTGAGAAACACTCTATAAATACAGAGCATCATTCTCTCATCACTGCTGCCAGCGTGGGTTCGTTCTCAACATCCTTATTTCACAAAAGCTGGAGGGCCCCCCCTCAGGCAGTCAAATGTTTTCTTGACACCTTACTACCTGTGATTCAAATTGTTGCTTGAAAAGGCTAACCAGCTAACATGACACTACTTACATTGTCAGACATTCTTCACACAAGGCAATATTATGCCGGCAGTGAAAGGGCCTCTTAAGAAGAGAATGGAATTTAAAAACATTCTTGTTTCTAACATTTTCTACAGATTAGCAGTGGAACTCTTTTTTTTCCTTGTGAGCCTGACTTTCTATACCAAGCTCAAAGATGTCACATGCAGGCAAAGGCAAAGAATGTTTAATACCTTTCATTAGGCCAGAAGCAGCAACATCAAACTAGATAGGCTTGTCATGGTAATGTTGTTGTTCAGTCATTTCAGTCATGTCTGACTCTTTGTGACCCCATTTGGGGTTTTCTTGGCAAAGATACTGGAGTGGTTTGCCATTTCCTTCTCCAGCTCATTTTACAGACGAGGAAATTTAAGGCAAAGAGGGTTAAGTGACTTGCCCAGGGTCTCAGCTAGTAAGTGCCTGAGGCCTTGTTTGAACCCAGGTCTTCCTGACTCCAAGCCCAGCACTCTAACCATTGCACTACCTAGCTGCCCTGTAACAGTAATTATGGTTAGTATTTATGTAATACTTTAATGTTTGCAAAACACTTTTCAAATAATATCTCCCTTTAACCTCACAACAACAGTGCAGGTGGTAGGTGCTATAATTATTCCCATTTTACAGATGAATTGAGGCAGGCAGAAGTTAATAACTTGCCCAAGATCACATAGGTACCCTCTGAAGTCTGCTATGAACTCAGGTCTGCCCAGTGTTTTATCCACCATACCACCCAGCTTCCTCTTACAAATCCAAGACATTCCCCTTAGAAGATTTGGAAATAGTGTGCCACAATAGGGTTAGCTTCTTGGACTTGGAATTAAGAAGACCTCTGTTCAAATTCTGTCTCAGACACAACTTCTCTAATTTGGTTTCCTCATCTACAAACTGGGGTAAAAATACCTGTAGTATTTATAGGACACTTACGAGGCTATGAAAATTATGAAATTATTAAATAATATATTTAAACTTTAAAGTATCCTATAAGTGTGAGTTTTGTTATTGATTTTTTTGACAAAATTTATTACTTCATTGATGTAGGGAAGCCCTGATAAATTCTCTGCATTAATGCGGGTCAACATCTCTTGTGCAATTTATAGACTTAAAATGTTAAATGTTAAAATATTTGCAGGATCACTGACAGGTTAAGTGACTTGTCTACAGTCAAAAAGCCAGTATGTGAGAAGTAGGACAAAGTCTTCCTAACACTGAGGCTAGCTCCCCATTTGCTACATTACTTTGGCCCTGGTTTTGTTGCTCATTAGTCCATTAGTTGTGTCAGTCAAATATGACCCCATTTGTGACCCCATTTGAGATTTTCTTGGCAAAGTTATTGGAGCAGTTTGCCATTTCCTTCTCCAGCTCATTTTACAGATGAGAAACACTGAGTAAAACAGGGTTAAATGACTTGCCCAGAGTCACACAGCTAGTAAGTGTCTGACGTCAGATTTGAAGTCTGGAAAATGAGTCTCCCTGACTTCAGGCCTAGTACACTATCCGCTGTGCCAGCTAGCTGCTAGCCCTGAGTTACTATAATATTATGATTGTTTGGGGAATATTTGGGAGGTGGTTCTATGCTATCACAGAAGAATTTCATTAAATGACCCGTTGCATCAAACCTCTTCATCGTGATGTTCCTGTAACTGCTGATTTTCAAAAGCTTTTACATCAAAACAAAAGTGCGTGCACAGCCTACCAAGCTAAAAAGAAAGAAAATGAAAAGAGCCAGAGATGGACTGTCTTCTGAGCACCAAACTGGCTAATTTTATTGCTGCTTAGCTTCAGCTTGATTGTCATGTAAAGATTCTTTTCAGCTACAGCATTATACATAGACTATCTACTAAGATCAGGAGGAGCTTGTTCTCTGTGTAATGAAGATAGTACCAACATGGAAGAAATAATTAATCATTTGAAATATTGAAGTGAGTGCCAAACTAACCCACACTGATCTATTGCTTTTAGCTAGGGTTCATTAAAAATGCCATTGTCACAAAGCACTTTTGGATTTTGGTTCACATTTCTATGTTTTCCATGCCCAGAATCACTCTGGCACTCTGGTCCTGTTTTCATTTTACTCTTTAGGGTCCTAGAAACAAATACCTTTATGAATTGGTATATTCTACAAACATCATGTAAATTTAAATCTCAGGAAGTAAACATCCTTCTTTTTTTTTAGTCAATGTAGCCAAAAACTACCCAAGACTGGAGACTTTGACCAAGATGAGATCCAAGTTTAAACTGGTGGATACTAGGTGTTTGAAAGTGCTTGTATGATAAGATCAAATGTATTGTTATTGTATAATTGCTGTGCATAGTAGTCTAAGGTGATTGGTTGCTTGGAATGCTGATTTAATCACCCTTCAGTTATATGCTGATGTCTAATTAACTCTATGTTGCATAATTTTAGATACTGAGTCTGATTTTGCAAGGGACTGCAAAATTGCAAACTTCAGGGAGGAATGTAAAACCCCATAAGTAGGGTAGTGCTAAAAATGGCTAAGGTAAATATTGTCAACTCTGATAAAGCATTTTGAGAAATATAGTCCCCCTGACTGCCCTTATCCTAGGAAACTGTGTGACAGAGAAACTATCCCATAATGTAATAATCAGGGCAGAAAACTCGGACAGAGCCTATGGGAAAAATTAAAAGGGAAGTGAAAACTAAGAAGGAGGGCAGGGAAGTATTGAGTTGACTTTGGTGCAGTGGTAACTAAACAAGGGAAGGGGTGGTCTCCCTCCCTGGGTGGCACCAGCAGCTGGGATGCAGTTTCTATTCCCAGGCCCACAGGGAGAAGAGAAGACAATGTGGGGGTTGGGGGAATGGAGAGGTATATAGACTTCTTTGATCATTCCTGGCAGCATGCCTATGTGGCTGAAACTCCAGTTTGATGCAGGTGCCTTGAGGGCAACGTGGAAGAAATGAGTTGTCTCTATTCTACCCCCCTTCCTCCCTCTGCTTGCTTGTCATCAAGTGTTCATTTATGTGTTGTTTTCTCATTATGTGCTTCACTGTTTTTTTAATACCCATTTTGCTTTCTCTCTTTATAAAAAATTTGGTCACCCAAGAAGTGTGTTTGCGTATGGCACTTTGAGAACAGGCAAAGGCAGTTCTGAAGGCATTTTGCATTTCATCTACTCTATGCTAGGACCCTTAAGTATTGGCTTGGGAGATTAAAATATTTCTTTGGAGGCTATTAAGCTACAGTTTAGTTTTATTAACTGTTCCAATCAGGACTCTAAAACTTGAACCTGGGGTTCATTTACATTTCTCCGAAAAGCACATTATAGTTGGAGCCATGATGCTGCTCAGAATGTAAGTCCAGTTTCAGGAGGCTAAATGCTGCCCCTTTTACCAGAAGATAGAAAGCTAAGAGGGTCTAGAAAAGCAATTTCTAACCAGCAATAGCACAACTAGATTAATACCACCAAGAAGATCAAAGAAAGAGGAAAAGGACCCTTATGTGCAATACTAGCTCTTTTTGTAGTGGCAAAGAACTGGAAAATAAGGAGCATACATCTGTCGTGAAAAGGCTGAACAAATTATATGACTATATGACTATGACTATATGGAACTACATATGAATGTAATGGAACACTATCATGCCATCAGAGATGAGGAAAGGGATGGATTCAGAGAAACCTGGGAAGACAGAGTGAAGTAAGCAGTAGAATAATTTATCCTATAGCAACATAAACAACACTGAAAGATGTAAGAAATCAGATCAATGCAATAACCAACTATGGCTCCTTAGGATAAAAAATGAATAATGCTACCCATCTCTTGACAGAGAGGCAATTGATTAAAGATGCACAATGAGACATTCTTTTTGGACATGGCCAATGTAAGAATTTTATTTGCTTGACTACATATATTTGTTACAAGAGTTTATCTTTTTTTCTTTTAAATTCCCAATGAGGGAAGAATAAGAGGGAGAGAAAATGAATGCTTGTTAATTTTTTTAAGCGGAAGAAAAAAAGAAGGAAATTGTGCCTTTGAGCTGTCCCTAAGAAGCAGGGTCAGAGAGCTCTCACCTCCACCCCCTCTTCTGGTTGTGGGGACAAATGAAGAGAACACAGAGCCTTTGTGCTCCACAGCAATGCCTAGTGTAACATTAACCTGATAATGCTGACGTTGCCTTTTTTTCTTTGTGATTAGTCAAAAATATGAACTGCTATAGAAAAATTTATGTTTTGCATTTCCTGTATCAAACTTCTGCTCAGGCAACACCCAAAAAAAAGGTTTTTGCCAAAATGAATTCTCTCTCTCTCTCTCCCTTCCTCCCTCCCTCCCTTATGCATATGGGGTGAGGCAGAGTGAGGGGATATTTCCTTTTAGTCAGTTTGTTGGCCCATATTTGTTTTGGCATATCCCATCTCTTTAACCACTCCTAGTGACATGAGCAACTTGTCTAAGTCTTATCTCCAAGAGGGTCCATCTCTTGCCATCAGCCGTATAGACCTGTTGTAAATGACCCGGAGACAGGAAGAGAAATAAAGAGGTCCTATCTGGCTGGAAAGAAGCAGAAACATTATTATTCTAACACTATAATTTTGCTGTGTTAACAGATATCAAAAACTTCCAGCTGAGAGTGGAGTGGAGGGAAAGGTTTTAGTTCTTCTTTTAAATTTCTAAAAGCCCTAAGCATTGTAATGGGAAGAAGGGCATAGGGAGAAATGTAATGTGTTTCTCTTGCATTTGCCTATATAATTCCCTGCCATGAGATTTTTCTCTGCCTTAACAGAAGCCTCCTCACACTCGCAGACATATGTTTTCAATTGGAAAGTGCTTGCAGAAAGACCACCTGCCAGCAAAGGGCATGTTTCCCCACTCCCTGTGGGGGTCTTACAGACAGGTTTCAGTGTAGCTAAACCTGATTCGAGCAAGGAGTCTGAAAGAATAGCTTTATTTATGTTAAAGGCCAGCATGCTATTGGAGACTTTTTAAAGGAACAGGAATAAATATAAGATATTTATAGTCATTGTTCTTCCACAATTTTCATTATTCTTCCACCAGACACTGGGGACACAAAGGTTATGATTTAAAAGTTATAGAATCAATGTGTCTTTCATCTCTTTCTTTCAAGTTCCCTTTGTTCAGTCACAGTTTGTAATATGCTTTAATAGTCTTACCCAATGAAATGAAATACGAAACAAACCCTCTCAGTTTTGCTCGAAAGGTACTAGTTTAACCTAACCAAAAGTGGGGAAAAAGGGATTGTGAGGCCACATGAAAACAAATACTGCTGTTTATGCTTCTCTTTAAACTCAGTTCCTAAGATTGTGGTGCATGCACAAGTCATTATGGCCAGGAAGGGGATAACTTCTGAGTCTTTTAAGTGCTGGCTATTAACATCAAGGACCAAATGGTAAGTAAGCTTTAACTTTGAGTTGGAGAAACCAAAGGAAAAGAGGAAAGGAATGGAGAAAAGGAGAAACCCAATATCCTCAAGAGAGACTGGAGAAGAGGTTATCTCACACCAAGCCTTTTGGTGCCTGTCATTTATTCCTCAAACATACTCAGTCATCTGTGAAACAAAAACAGGTCCAGAGGGATGACAGCCTGTGGCTTAATACACTTAGGCTTTTAAAACAGACTTAAAGAAAAGCTATGGCCAGGAACCTCAGCCACCAGGCTGGATGAGATAAAGAGCTCTGGGTAAATGGGTTCAATTTCCATATTGGTTTCATAATTTTAGTTTCACATTGGAGGATGAAGAGATAGCTTTGTCTGAATTTGGCATCCTTCTCCTGGATTCCTTTGTCCCTGAAAAGAACGATGAATTATTGACCTCATAAATAAAAAGCATAGAAGAAAAAAGTATCCTCTTGGTCAGTAGTCTCTAAGGTGGGGTGCATGAAAAAGTACACAAGATGATTCCCTTGATATATGGGGAGAAAATATTAGAATTTCTCTTTCAGGAGTTCTTAAACTTTGACAGTCTGATGAAGCCTTTGGACCTCCTCTGAGAATAATATTTTAAAATGCATAAGGCAAAATACACAAGATTGCAAAGGAAGCAAATTTGTATTTAAACAGTTATTAAAATATTTTTAAAATGAGTTCTCAGACCCCTGGTTAAGAATCCCTGATAAGTTATGGTGTGTGAATGTGATGGAATACTATTTTGCTGAAAGAAATGATAAAGGGGATGGTTTTAGAAAAACCTAGGAAGACAGGTACGAACTAACTCAGAGTGAAATGCACAGAAACAGGAGAACAATTTATACAATGACAACAATATTGTAAAGATAAACAACTTTGCAAGATTTAGGAGCTCTGATGAAAAATAATAATAGCCAATCACAATTCAAGTAGATTCAGGATGAAATATGCTACCTACCTCCTGTTAGAGAAGGAATGGACTCAAATTACAGAATGAGACTTTTTTTGATGTGGCCAGGGAATTTGCTCTGACTATACAAATTTGTAACATGGGTTTTGTTTTCCTTTCTTCCCCAATGGGTAGTAGGAGTGAGGAATTGGGGAAGGAAGAAGAAAAAGGCAGAACTTCATGAAAATAAAATGATATTTCATTTTAAAAATTAAAATAAATTATAAGAACATCCATTTTATTGTTATTTATCATCTAAAACAAACAAAACAACAAAGAAGTTAAAGCTTTGTTACCATTTAATATACAAAATGAAAAGGATGCCCTCAATTGGTCCCTATGTCAGAAGGCCATCTGGTACCTTATTGCCTTCCTTCCTGTGCTGTTATGAAAACTAAGAGGAGGGGAGTATAATGCCTTCCAATTCCTTGATTACTTGCGTCAGGACAGAGTATGCTTGAAGGCTGGGTCAGGTTTGGGCTATAAGGAACCCTTTTGTACTCTTTCCATCTAGGCAGCCAGCTTCCGATTCCATTCAGTTAATCTTATTAGCTCTTTCTTTCCCCCTACCCCCATTACTAAGCATGAGAAGAGATGGAGACTGTCCTTACCCATCCCTACTTTGACCCTGCCTTGGGCTCCGTACTCAGCACTCACCTCTCTCCCCTCGTTCTCCTGCCTCCAATACATTCCTAGTGTAATCCCCCCAGGAGGTAGGATGCTGGGTTTTCAGGGATGTACTAAACAGGGTTGAGTAGCTTACTTTGCACTGAGTTGAGATGACCCCATGTATCAATTCACAGACCCCAGGCTGGCTCTACTCCTTTAGGTCCCCACAACCCCTGAGAGTCAGATGTAGTAAGTCCTTTAGCCATCTGTAGCATCAAAGTGTTAAGTCTCACTGGGAGAAGGAAGTAAAAGAATTAGTGTGATACCTTCATTTTTCCTAGTCCTGACTTCCCGTTGCCTAATAAACTTTGCTTTCCCTCCTCCCATTCTCCATTTTATATTCTCCCTCCACCCAAGCCCAATGAACTTCACCTGCTTAGAAAAATGATCAAAATGTTTTTTTTGTAAGAAGGAAGGAAGGAATCCTAGAATACTTAAAACGAATTTGTTTTCTGTTCCTGATGGGACCTGTATTTTTTTACGGTATGGGAAATGGTAGTAGAATAGCCATTAACATTGGTGGCTTGACCACATAAATTATCAGCATTTCTACATACTACCAACAAAATCCAGAAGGAAGAGATAGAAAGAGAAATTCCATTTAAAATAACGGCAGACAATATAAAATATTCGGGAGTCTCCCTTCCAAACAAACCTAGGGACTCTATGAACACAATTACAAAACATTCTTCACACAACTACAAATCTAAACAATTGGAGAAATATTAATTGCTGATGGGTAGGTTGAGCCAATAAAATAAAAATCACATTTATATCTAAGTTAATTTACTTATTCAGTGCTATACAAATAAAATTACCAAAGAACTATTTTATAGAACTAGAAAAAAATAAAATTCATCTGGAAGAAAAAAGTCAAGAATATCAAAGGAATCATGAAAAAAATGGAGGAAAAATGCCAGTACTAGATTTCAAACTATATTATGAAGCAATAATAATCAAAACAATTATGTAGGAAATGGCCATAGCAATCTTGTGTTTGCTAAACCCAATCATCCAAGCTTTTGTGGGTAAGAACTCACCATTGACAAAAATTGCTGGGAAAACTAGAAAGCAATCTGGAAAAAAAAAAACTAGGCATAGAACAACAACTCATATCACATACCAAGATAAGGTCAAAATGAGTAAATAATTTAGACATAAATGGTGATAAGTAAATTAGGGAAGCATGGGAAAATGTTCCTGTCAAATCCATGGATAAGGAAAGAGCTTATGACCAAACAAGAGACAGAGAAGATCATGGGAAATAAAGTAGACATGTTTTGACTATATAAAATGTAAAAGTGTGTGCACAAATAAAACTAATGCAGCTAGGTTTAGAAAGAAAAGAGGAACCTAGGGGGAAAAGATTTACAGCAAGTTTCTCTTATGAAGTCCTCATTTCTCAAATATATAGAAAACAGACAAATTTATAAGAATTTGAGTCATTTCTCAATTGATAAATATTCAAAGGATTGGAATAGGCAATTTTCAGAAGAAGAAATCAAAGCTATAAATAGTCACATGAAAAAATGTTCTAAATCACTATTGATTAGAGAAATTCTAATTAAAACAACACTAAGATAACACCTCATACCTATTAGATTGGCTAACATGACAAAAAAGGAAAATGACAATTGCTGGAGGGGATATGAAAAAATTGGGATGCTAATGCACCACCATTGTAGAGAACAATATGGAACTGCATGCAAAGGACTATAAAACTGTGCATATCCTTTGACCCACTAATACCACTACTAGATCTGTAACCCAAAGAGACCAAAGAAAAGGGAAAAGGGCCTATTTATATAAAAGTATTTATAACAGAAAGGAAAAAAGAAGGACAGAGGAAAGATAAAGGAAGGAAGGAAGGAAGGAAGGAAGGAAGGGGGAAGAGAGAGAGAGAGAGAGAGAGAGAGAGAGAGAGAGAGAGAGAGAGAGAGAGAGAGAGAGAGAAAGAGAGAGAGAGAGAGAAAGAGAGAGAGAGAGAAAGAGAGAGAGAGAGAAAGAGAGAGAGAGAGAGAAAGAGAGAGAAAGGACAGGATCCAGAAAAGTCTCTTTTATAAGATGGAATTGCTAGGAACTACAGATACGTTTTTTCTTTTGCATTGCAAATCTTTTTCAGGGTTAAGAAAAAATTCTCTTTATGAAGAGGGAACAGAAAGGAATACATTTTCACCTACCTGTCACCCTATTGCCATTAGAGATGGCATCCCCTGAGTTCTGGAAATTATAGTTCACAAATCCCTCCCACTTCATCTATGACAATTATTAAAATCAAGTATAAAAATAGATTGAACTTGGAACTAAGACCCTTGAGGCACGGCAGCATGATGGAGAGAGCACTGCTTCTGAGGATCAGGGTTCAAATTATGCCTTTGAATCACACGACCTGTGTGACCTTAGGCAAATAATTTAGTACACCTGGACCTCAGTTTCTTTTTCGCTAAAATGAGCAGGTAGGGCTACTTGGCCTTAGATGTCTCTTCCAGATCTAGAGCTATATAACCCTGTGAATTGCTGTATTACAGAATGCTAAACCAAAATTTTCAGAAATAATGAAGCATATTCAGATTATATTGCTTGCATAACAGTAATGGTAATAATTAATCATTTAATATTATGTAATGATGAAATACTGAATTAATATTTGTTTCATATTCCCGATAAATTAGATAAATTATTTTGTACTATTCTTTCTTTCATTTTTATCTCATACATTTTAATGTTTGTGTTTTATACTACATTATACATATATAAATATCATATAGAAATATATGAAATACAGGGTGTCCCCAAAATCAGTGCAATATAGCCTAAAACTGCACTAAGACTTTTGGGACACTTTGTATTTATACAATAATAAATATATAATTTACAAATAAATATAGTACACTATGGGGTATGTGCTCAAAAAATTTCAATGATGAGAAGAGCAATCAAAAAAGTTTAGAGGTCTCCTCTCTAGGCAACACACTATCCCTAGAGAAGTCAGGCCTTATCCTACAATGAAGACCTCAAAACAGACTGGTTCCAGGGCAAATATCCCTGCATTCCCGAAATGGATAACTTGGGGTCCCAAGCTACCAGACACATTCCACAGAGTAGACATGTCAGCCACAGCTCAATAAACATAGAAGGAAGGTGACAACATGAGGAGATGATCAGTAATGCCAAAAGGAGACTTCTAAGTTAAATAAGGTCGACAAAGGAGCCAACATGGTTCCTAACCCCTTTGCTCCATAGAAAAGATAAACTGTGGTGAAGAAAAGCACAGTCTGTGGGGTTTATGCTGTTGTATGATGGGGTTACAATGCAAATGTTTGTTGTCAACAGGAGGTCTCTGAACAACTCACCACCCAGGAACTCAAAATAAACTAGAAAAACTTTTCTTAATACAATAAGCCAAAGGTCCTGCCTGTGGAGCATTACCTCACTCAGCAAAACGAGGATGAAGAGGGATTCCAGCACAGAAGATACATTAACCCACCCATGATTACTTTCTTATCTGACATTCTTTCAATCTCTTCCACATTTCCCATGAAGAGCATTTTGACCATGACTTCATTAAACAAAAAAAGAAAAATCAGCACAGGACAAGTTTGTCCAGCTGCAGTTAACTGATCTGCAAGTTGTATTGTAAAAGAAAGTGACACAGACCTCCCTTAGGAAATTGAGTCTGTACTTCTTCAATAATATCAGGGTGTCGTGATCACAGGAGCCTTCTTTAGATCTCATTCATGATAGCATAAAAATTATTCTCCCTGTACCAACTTCACCTCAAAAATATATTATTCTGTGTGCACATCTTGGAGTTGAGAGGAAGTCTAGTGTAAGGGCCAGTGGGAAGCCTCGAAGTTAGGAAAACCTGGGTTAAAGTCCTACTCATACATAGAACAATATCTATGTATATACAACACACAAATAGGAAACAGAATGGCTACTGAAAAGGATATTGAATCTGAATTCAGACTCCATGGGTATGAATTTAAGCTCAACTATTAATAAATGCATGATTTTGGTGAAGTCACTTACCTTCCCAGTGATTCCAGGCAAATCTCAAAGTTTCTGCTGTCCTTTAATGGAAGGAGTTACTGTATGGTAACTGTAAGTACTGCAAACTTATAAAGTTAGAACAAAAGTAATGAGGTTAGTCTTTACTAATTCCGTGATGCCCTGCAAAAGAGAGAAAAACCTTTCATCCTGCCGCTAGTATAAAGAGTATTTCATGGAAGCTAGACTCAATGGCACCCTGAAGTTCATCTCTGGTTCTTTAATCAGGGGTCCATGAGCTTTAAAAAATGTTTTGATAACTGTATTTCGATGTAATTGCTTTTCTTTGTAATCCTATGTATTTTATTTTATGCATTTAGAAACATTATTTGGGGGTTCTGTAGGCTTGTCTAAAGTGCCAAAAGGATACCTGCTAAACAAATTTAAGAAACCCTAGATTCCAGGCCAATTGCTTCATTTTGTATATGAGGTAACTAGATGGTACAGTAATGGTGCATTTAGAGGCAGGAAGATCTGAGATCAAATTTGACTTCAGACATCTTTTAGCCAAGTTACCCTGGGCAAGTCATTAACCCATGTCTGCCTCAATTCCTCATCCGTAGAATGAGATTAATAATAGCACCTACCTCCCAGGGTTGTTGCGACGATAAAATAAGATGATATGTATAAAGCCCTTTACAAACTTTAAAATGCTACACAAATTTTATTGTTGTTGTTAGTTGTAATTGAGTAGTGGTAGTTGGAGTAGTAGCAGCAGCAGCAGCAACAGCAGCAGCAGTAGTAGTAGTTGTAGTAGCAGTTGCAGTAGTAATGTAGTAGTAGTAGTAGTAGTAGTAGTAGTAGTAGTAGTAGTAGTAGTAGTAGTAGTGGTAGTGGTGGTAGTAGTAGCAGCAGCAGTAGCAATAGTAATGTAGTAGTAGTAGTAGTAGTAGTAGTAGTAGTAGTGGTAGTGGTGGTAGTAGTAGCAGCAGCAGTAGCAATAGTAATGTAGTAGTAGTGGTAGTGGTCGTGGTGGTAGTAGTAGCAGCAGCAGTAGCAGTAGTAATGTAGTAGTAGTAGTAGCAGTAGTAGTAGTAGTAGTAGTAGTAGTAGTAGTAGTGGTAGTGGTGGTAGTAGTAGCAGCAGCAGTAGCAATAGTAATGTAGTAGTAGTAGTAGTAGTAGTAGTAGTAGTAGTAGTAGTAGTAGCAACAGCAGTAGCAGTAGTAATATAGTAGTAGTAGTAATGGTAGTGGTAGTGGTAGTGGTAGTAGTGGTAATATTTGAGAGAAAAAACCCCACAGGGGTTAAATGAATTTCCCAGGGCCACACATCTTATAAATAATTGAGATCAGATCCAGCATTCTTTCAGCTCCTTAGTAGGCAACACAGAATTGAACATATCACACAAGTCATCACCAGTATGACCTGGCAATCCAGTGTTGGAGTGACAGAAAAGAAGTAGAGAATCTAAAGAAGAAAGTAGGTGTGTTGTCCAGCAGTCTTATCAGTGTCAAAGATTAAGTCAAACTTGACTGCTGAGTAACGACGTCATCCAATGTTCACACTCTCATATTTGACATGTTCAGTTCCATCTTCACCCAGGAATCACAATTAACATTAGATTATGTCAAGAAAAGATAACAAGCCTGAAAGAAGAGCCGTCATTTTTCCACCTAAAGCCTCTCCTGACTTGCTCACTCTATAAACTGCTGCTCTCTTCTCCCTGTCACCCACGTTCGACGTCTCAGAGGCATAAGATCATATTGGCTGGAAATCATCGATTTGGAACAGGAAGGATTACAAGGTCATAACTCTAGCACCGGAAGGCATATCAGAAGTCTCGTAGTGAAACCTCCTTGTTTTACATGTGAAGAAACGGAGGCAAAAAATGTCACTTACCCAGGATCACAGAACTAACAGGGATTGGAAAGCAGGTATTTCCTGATTCATCCACTACACCAGGCTCACTAAAGGTCACACAAATAGTAATTGACAGAGGTAGCTTTTGAACCTGGGTTCTTTAAGTTCAAAATCAGTGCTTTTTCGACTGCTTTTCCAGGACTTCTCATCTTTGACTCCTCCTCTTCCCTCCCCTCACCCAATCAGCCAGCAAATCAAGCTATGCTCTTTGAAAGTTTTCTCATATCTGTCCCATCACCATTATTATCACCCTTAAAAACAAATAAGGCAATTTACATTAAAGTTCTTTGGAAACCTTATAAACTGAGTAAATATAAACTATTATCAATATTATTCATATCTTCCCCATCTCTTGCCTGTATTACTGTAATGGGCCATAACATGTTGAAATTACTTGGGTAACAGTAAGATACCCAGGAAGTCATGGCCAGCGATCAGAAAAGGGCTGAATGGAGAAACAGCAGAAGTACACAGAGAAGAATAAATACAAGTAATGCAACTTAAGCATGAAATTGTGGTGGAAAGAGCAGCCTCCTAATAAGGCAAGGAGGTTCCATAGATGAAGTTGATACACCAAGGAGCACCAAGAAATGGGGGAAAAGCATAAAAGTACAGAATTTTAAGCAGAGATAATTTGTATACAAAGATACTATGGCTACAAACCAAAGAGCTTCACACATGGGCACTGGAGATCAAGCCAAAACCTCTGCTGCCATCCCCATGTGTGGGAAACTCCCCAGGTTATCTACCTTCTAAATGAAGAAAAATGGCGTGATGAAGAGATGCACTACTTTACTTGTTAATTTTGTTAGCATACCAGTAGAATTTTCTGAAATGAACATTAAACATTTTCGTTTTTTTCATGCAGAATACTCTGCTCAAGTCACTCCAAATTACAACTAAAAATTCATTTCTTTCAGAGCAACTGTTTTTTTCTCCACTGTTTTGAATCTGTGCCTTCCTCCCTCCATGTTTTTCACACTCCATCTGGTTTTACATAGCTGGTGTCCTTTTCCTTTCCTGACAAACACACATATATCACTTTGCGTCTTCAAAGCATTTTGCAAACACTAACAAATTGAAATTCGTTAGGCGTTTAAAATTAGCTCCTTCATGTTTTTCTCATGATCTCCTAAAATTACCTAGTAAATCATTTTCCTTTTGTTATTTGCATCCAATAAACTTCTTATGTTTTTTCCACATTTTGGTGTATGTGGGTTTTGTCTATTCAGTTTTAATTCATTCTTATGTTCCAGACTTCTTTAAAAAAAAGTGGATCTCTTATTTTTTCATTCTGCTTGGTTAGCATGTATCCAAGTTTGTCAGCATTTTAAATGTTTCCCAAGTCATTTTTCCCTCATCTCCTTTCATGGTGGTCTGTACCAATCACCTTTGTGACTTCTCTTGCAACATATGCATGCTACTCACTCTTTCCCCATTTTGAAATCTGTAAAACATCACTGCTGTGTTGCTCCCTCGCACAAGATTGCTTTTATGTTTGGCAATGTCATTTTTGCATTTTCTTATCTCTCTTTCATTGCTGTATGTTTTCATCACTTCAGAGAAACTGTATATGCTGCAAGAAAGGATAAAAAAAAAGATAAAAATGAATCTCTGGTGAAGAGCTGGGACTTCAAGCTATGCTAGTAATATGTAGGATAACTTCAGTCCAATCTTTGAATCCATCTTAGGGTTGAAAGGGATTCTTAGAAAGCAGGTAGACTAACATCCTTCCCAAAGCAAAAATCTTTTCTGGAACATTACTGAGAAGTGATCATTTGGAATTTGTTTAAATATCTCATTCTCAATAGACTAGTATCATCAAAATTCATAAACTCCGAGTGGTGTTAGTACTAAAAAGTCACTTAGTACAGTGCCTTTGTTTTACAATTTAGAAACCTGAAGAGACCCAAATTGCTGAAACTCATTTTGTCAGGGCAAAAGCACAGATTTTCTCGTTTCAATAAAGTTAATGTAAGCTGCATGCATGTGAATTGTGTAAGCATTAATTTAGAATTTGTTTTTAATAATTAGTATTTGCCCAAAGAAAGGGCTTCTATAGAAGCCACTATTGCTTCCAAATGGTTTTCTTTTCATGTTAGCTCTGGTTTATTTTTAATAATCACTCTTTCCTGTGAGATTTAGGTTTATGTTGTACAAATTGAAGTATTCTTTGAATCAAATATTTTCAAAATTACTCTAACTTTAGTTTAACACATTTCATGGAAGAAAGAGAAATGGCCAAGTTAATGTGATGCTTCTCTAATTCTTCCAGGTTCACATCTTCTGTTCAACTCAATTCAATTCAACAAATATTTAATATATAATAAGTGCCTGCTGGCGTGTATGAAGTGTTCAGGGATCTGAGCCCATTTTAGGGCTACTCATTCACCTTTGGTGTCCACCTGCTACCTAGCTCACACCTGTGGCTCCAAAATTCTATAGCATACACAGCAGTCACAACCCAGTAAAACCATCTCAGCAGGTGGGCTAAACCAGTTTGAGGGGAACTGACAGGCCTCAAACCCATCTGTGAGTTAGGAGGGTGTCTACCCCAAGGATATGAAGACTTCCCTAGTAAAATAGGCAGATATGAACATTTTGTTTCAATGGGCCATTAAGGTGGTTGAGGTAGGTGCTGTGGAGCACTTAAGAGTTCAATCAGACATTGAAGACACCAAGCTCAGACACTCCATCCAGAGCCATCACTAGTCATCTTGATTTTTGTCTCACCACTGGGTTCCAATGACTCTAGGAGAGAGAGTAAGACTGATGACTTCATGCAACTCTACCTCACTTAAGTTGAATTTATACTCTGAGTCAAAAAGAATCACCCATACCATTTTTCTATTTCATTATTTTATTATTCAAAGATTTGGCAATTTTACAAAAATTATAATAATTTTACAACTTTATCATTTTATTATTTTAATAATGAACTATGATGGGGAAATTGAGAAGCTACAAATGAAAATGAGAACTCTATAGGGTCCACCAGCCGGATAGTCCATCAGTCTCAAAAAGGCAGTATTTACCTCCATCAAAAGAAAAGTACAAGCAAAGATTATAGAGATGCAGGATTCTTAGCACAGTAAGAAGGCAGATGATATTTTACTCTGACAGTAACAATCCAAAGTGTTTTAAGATGCCCAGAATGCTGTTTATGGGCCAAAGACCTATGGTACATCTCAACTACTCAGTGCTGATGGAGTCACATTGGTAAGTGATAAGGACATGATCCTGGAGAGATGAGCTGAACACTTCCACTGAGTTCTCAACAGATCTTCATCAACCAGTTCTTAAGCCACCGATCTTATACCTCAGACTGAAATCAATCCCTCCATAGTTGAACTTCCAACTGAAGCATTTTGTGCCATCAGGCTTCTCTCATGTGGCCAAGTTTCTGATGCTGATGCCTTCCAGCAGAGAACTACAAGGCAGGGGGTCCGCTGCTCATTGAAAAACTGATGGAAATCTTCTGGGTTATATGGCAAGTGGAAGTTATCCCCAGGAAGTTAAGGATGCCTCCACTGTCCATCCATATAAAGGAAAAGAAAATAGGTTGTCCCGTGACAAGCAGATGGTGGGGGAGGGGGTCTTTCTCTTAGTCATCACTGGCAAGATTTTTGCCAGAACCCTCCTTAATTAGCTGATTCTTCACCTGGAAGATGTTCATCTACCCAAGAGCCAGTGTGGCTTCAGAAAGGGCTGAGAAATGGTTGACACAATGTTTGCTGCCTGACAACTCTAAGAGAGATGTCAGGAGCAGAACAGAGATCTATACACAACATCTGTTGATCTAACCAAGTCCTTTGATACTATCAGTTGTGGGGGCCTATGGAAGATCATGGCAAAATTTGGTTGCCCAGAGAAGTTCATCGATATTGTACACCAGTCTCAGGATAGCATACTTGCATGGGTTCTGGAAAACAGATGATACCCTTGCTCTTTCCTAGTCGCCAATGAAACAAAGAAGGGCTATGTGCTTGCACCCATGCTTTTTAGCATGATATTAGATGCCTTCAACAAGGACAAAAACAGCATCAAGGTCAACTACCACACTGATTGTAAATTAAACTTGAAAAGGCTATAAGCCAAGACTCAAGCGGAGAGAGAGTTGGTGAGGGGCGTTTTGTCCACAGATGGCTGTGCACTCAATGAAGCCTCCGAAGCTGAGATGCAACAAGTATCTATTGATTCTCTGCTGCTTTTGCTAATTTTGGTCTAACATAGTTAGTTAATTGCCAATTAGCACCACAAAAACAGAGGTTCTTTGTTTTTGTGGTATTATATTTGTATTTGTGGTATTATATTTGTATTTGTGGTATTATATTTGTATTTGTGGTATTATATTTGTTTTTGTGGTATTATATTTGTATTATATTTGTGCTGGAACCAGTGGTTACAGCAAATGGAGAAATTTTGAATGCTGTGGATAAGTTCACTTACCTTGGTAGTATACTTTCTGGGGATGTACAACTATATGCTAAGGTTGACACACGCAGTTACAGAGATGGCTCAATGTTTGAGAGCCTCTTAGGGAAAGTGTGGGAGTAAAGAAGTATTAGACTATATTCCAAACTGGTCTATAGAGCCATTGTGCTAACCTCATCGTTGTATGCCTGTGAAATCTAGACAATCTATCAATACCATGCCAGAAAATTGAACTTCTTCTATTTGAATTGTCTTTGGAAGATTCTGAAGGTCACCTGGCAAGACAGGATACTGAATACTGAGGTCCCCTCTCAAGCTGAACTTCCACGTATTCAAACTCTGCTGCAGAGAGAACAACTCCAATTGGCAAACCACACTGTTCTGATGCCAAATATATGCTTGCCTAAATGACTGTTTTATGGATAACTCACACAAGGCAGGTGTTCACATGTAGTCAGGAGAAGCAACACAAGGACACTCTCAAGGTCTCTCTGAAGTACTTTGGAATCAATTGTGAAATATGTAAGATACTGGCATAGCATGGCATGCCCACATCAAAGAAGGCACTGTGTTCTATGAGCAGAGCAGAACCGCAGTAGCTCAAAAGAAATGTGAGATGTGCAAATTTAGAGACACCTGCCTCCTGAATGGTCATGTGGACTATTTTTGCCTGACCTATGGTAGAGCCTTCCAAGCTCACATTGGTCTGATCAGCCACAGTCAGATACACTATTCATTGACCCCAACATTATGATTTCATTTTGGTCTTCTTCAAGCGCAAAAGATAAACAACAAGAAGTATCTGATATGCAAAGTCTCTGTGTGAGGTGTTGGAGAGGCAAACACAAAAACAAAATCACCTCCACCCTTTAGGAGTTTCCAGTCTACTGGGGAGATGTACCACCTACATAAGTAAGAAAAGGTTGAGTACATACAAGGTAATAATACAAAATGATTTCAAGAAAGAGTACTAACAATTATGGAAAATCAGGAAAAGCCTCATATAGGAGATAGCAGCTAAACCAGTGGTGGGGAACCTGCAGCCTTGAGGCCACATATGGTCTTCTAGGTCCTTGGATGCAGTCTTTTGACTGAGTCCAAGTTTTACAGAACAAATCCTTTTATTAAGTGGATTTGTTCTGTGAAGTTCCCTACCCCTGTTGTAAACTATGCTTAGAAGGAAGCAAGAGAGTCCACCAGCCTGGTGTAAGGAGGGTATATATTCTGACATAAGGGAGTACTTGTTTATTTCCTGATATCTCAGGAACTCACTATTGGGAACTAAGAAAAAAATAGTTCAAATACTCAATAAGCTGCACTCACAACTGAAAAATGGACAGGGAAGAGCATCTTGCAAGGAAAATAAAACTCATTTTAGTGCTATGATTCAGGCCATGTGAAATTTGTGAGCTTAATGGTCCATGACAAAGACAATCTGTTGGTGCTGGCCGCTGTTATCACTGTTTTGACCAGGAGAATGAGTATTGATCGAGAAGATTGACCGAATCGTTGGTTCAGGTCTATTCTGTTTCATTTACCTACTATTCACTGTAATCTACAACTCAAAACCCATTTGTACGAGATTCTCATTAGTCAAGATTGATTATTCAATGCTCCAAGCCTATGTGAGAGATAGAGTTGGTAGGAGCTTGAAAGAGGAGAGATTCTGGCCCCTTCTGGATTCCAGTTCAACCAAGAGACAGGGTCCTACATCCCACTCAAGGGGAAATTCCCCAAAGTTCCTAATATTCTAAGCTAGAGATAGGGTGATCAATGTGCCAGCTCTTCTATATGTTGGCCTCTTCCCAAGGTCTTTTTTTCCCTTTATGGAACTCAAGAGTCTGCAATCATATATCTTTTCTCTTGATGCTAGAAACCAGAAGACCAGAACCTCTCTTCTTCCAAGATTTAGCCAACTGCATACCTCATACAGGCATGGACCACTGATAATCTCCAAAATAAAGGATAACCCCTTGCAAATGGGCCTTAAGGCATGTGTTACATTATAAATAACCTTATGTAGTAAGTAAAAAACGAACATCATGAACCAAGGTCTACATCAAAATATACCCTTTTTGTGGTCAAGGAATTCAGAAACAATCCAGTCAGAATATTTTTTTCATATAATAGAATTCAATAGGAATTCATCCTATGACTGTATAATCCATTTGATCAAAGAAGGTTCAGAAAATGGCAGGAGAAGGGGGAGGGACAGAAGGGGTAAGGAAAAAATGTTCTTAAATAGATGTAATTGTTTTTGAAATGCAAATTTGGTATCCTAGAAGGAAATTAGTAGGTGAGAACATGGGACACAGAAACTCTGTGGAGGAACCAGCTAAACTATGACTACTGGAAATGACTGAACAACAACAGTTGGCACAAGCAATAGAGCTCTGGTCCTGGCATGAAGAACACCTGAGTTTAAGTGCTGCCTCACACACTTACTAGATGTGTGATCCTGGGCAAAATCACGTAACTTCTGTTTACCTCAGTTTCCTCAATTTTAACATTGGGATAATGATAGTACTTACATCCCAGGGTTGTTGTGAGGATAAGATATTTGTTAAGTGCTTTGCACAATACCTGCACAATTCCTTCCCTCCATTCTTCCTTTCCTTTCTTCTTTCTTTCCTTCCCTCCCTTTCCTGCTGCTCTAATTTGTTTATGTTATTACTCTTTATATCTAGGTCTTTCATTCTTTTGGAGCTTGTTGTAGCACGTAATATGATATCTTGGCCAAAACCTAATTTCTGCTTTATAATTTTCTTGGAAATTATTTAATAAATAGTAAGTCCTTAACATAGTAACTGGGGTTTGGGGGTTTATTGCAAAGTTCCATTCTTTTTCCTTTTATTATTTCCTGCATTATGATATTCAGGTTTTTTTTAATTTGTCATGTTCTTCTGGGAACCTTCTTATTCTTAAAATTATGCACAGGTATCTTGTCTTCCAGGTCATGTGTTCTTTTACAATTGTAACCTTTTGCTTTTTTCTCTATCAAATCTCCTTACACTTGTTTATTATTATTTTCCAGATTTGTCATTTTCCTTTTCAGTGCCCTTTTCTCTTTTGCAAGATGTTTCTATCATATCTTATAAGTTCTTTATCTTTTGCCATTTTAAGAGCTCTGATTTCCAACTAATTTCATTCATACTAAACAAACATTTTGTATCTCTCTTGAGTCATTCTAGAAATTCTCATTATGGTTTCATAATTTCTAGAGATCCTGCAGAGATATCTTTTGGACCAGAGAATTATGATTCACAGTCCTTCGTAACACTATATGTATCCCCCAGGACCACTGCATCATATGTTAAGTGTTATGTCATATTTTATCAATTATTTATATTATTATCATTTTATTAGAAAATTAACATTTTTTCTCTTTAAAAGTCCTTGTTTATGGTTTTATTGTATTTTGAGAAAATTACTCATGACCCACTACCACCACAACTTATTTTCATTTCATGGTAAAAACCAAACAGGAAAATCTCATGCATGCGTATATATATGTATATATGCATATATACACATATATATAATATATAAAATAGCAAACCACTCAAGTATCTTTGCCAAGCAACCACAAATTGAGTCGCAAAGAGTCAGACACAACTGAAAATGACCCAACAACAACAGCAAAGGTATCCATTCTGTTATTCTTTTTATTACAAGAAGTAAACATTGTCAGACATCTTCTATTGAGGATTTATAAAAGGAAATATACAAAAATCTCACAAAATGATAATGTGTAGAAAAGGTGCAATCTCCCTTAATGGAGGACATGTATGTATGTGTGTGTGTGTCTATAGATACATGCACATGATCACAGATATCACTATCTCATCAGGAAATTTGAAATATTGCAATATCTATTATGTTAAATGAATTTGTCAGTTAAGATTTTCTGCAGAAAAATAATCCTATTCCTACATGATTTGATTTCAAGTAATAGTAGCATTCATATTTTCAGCATAATCTAATGTGAATCAAACATTGAAATTCAGTTATCTTACTTACCTAGTCTCTTATTTCCTCAGATCTAAAGTGATAACCAAATACTCTTTTAAATTTTTAAATACCTTTTGAAACTCTTCATAACCTTCCTTCCCATATTTTCCCAATCACACGGTTAGTCATTTGGGTTATGTCTATCACATATAAAAACATATAGTCAGTGCAAGCTGTATCTACTTACACAGGAGCAGAATTGTTCTGGCAGAAATATCTGACATTTCTACTTTGCAGCAGAAAATTGAAATGACTCTAGGGACTGGAGAGAACCAGGAAATACCTGTTTCTTCCTGTCTTCACAAGCTGTATGAATAACTTTCCCACCAAATTATTCCATAGCTGTTTATTTGACATTACAGAACCTTATAGTTGGAAGGGAACTTCTAGTCCAAAGGATATCTGAATTGTGATTTCCTCTATAATATTCCTACCTTCAGTTAAAGACAGTGAAGAGGAACTTACTATTTCCTGAAGCAAGCAATTCTACTATTAGACAACTTGATTATTAGGTAATTCTAGTTCTTAGAAAATTTTTCTTTGTATTTAACTGAAATCAGATGGTGATACTTCTGCTCCTTGCTCCTGATTCTTCCCTAGAACACTGACTGGAATAAGTGTATACCCTCATTTCCATGATAGATCTTCAAATACATGAGGGTAGCCTATCATACCAGTCCTAAGTCCTTTCTTCTTTAGGCTAACTGATCTATATATGGCATTGTCTCCAGACTCCATACAATCCTTTCTCTCTCATAGGATCATGGAATTAAGAATTTATAGTTCAAAAAGATCTTAGATGTCATGTGGTCCAATGCTCTCACTTTACAGATGAGAAAATTGAGACCCAGTGCAGTTAAGCGACTTGTCCAAGGTCTCATTGATGGTTAATTGTAGAGCCGGGATCCAAATCTAGGTCCTCTGACTTCCTAGGCAGAACTCTTTCCTTAGTAATATACTCCCTTCCTCATTTCAACAAATTCCAGTACATTAATATCATTGCTAAAATGAGGCACTTGAACTAAACCCAATCTTCCACATGTGCTTTGACCAGGAAGAAATACAGTGGGCTTATCATATCCCTTGTTTTGAACCCTGTGCTTTTATTAATCCAGTCTATGGTTATGTTAAGTTCATTTGTTAATCAAGTGTATTAACATCTGGATGACTGAATGCATCTGGGACAAAAGTAATTGAATGTGAAAAAATTATGTATGCACACAGTTTTAGAAACAGCTTTGCATGTTTAAGATTAAAAATGCAAAATTAACATCTATGGATCACAAAAGATCTTTACACACCCTCTGAACATTCTAATGTGGTTTTTAAAAGCATATGAATATTTTTTTCTCATTTCTCATTACAATAATCTTTTGGAATTTTTTGTTTCATTTAATATTTGTGTCTCTCTTTTAGACTAAAAAGGAAGAGAAAATTTTGGAAAGAAAAGCAATAATCACCTCCTATCCTTATTACATTATTTTTATTTAGACATATAGTTGTGTTATTTTAAAATTTTTATAGGCATAATCTGTTTAATGTGGTGGATTGCCACAGTGAATGTGGAGCTGGAAGGAAATAGCTGTTTTATCTAAATTGTTGTTGTTTAGTTGTCCAGTTGTGTCCAACACTTTGTGACTCTGTGGACCATGGTATTCATGGGGCCTTCTTTGCAAAGATACTGGAGTGGTCTGTCATTTCCTTCTTCCATGGATTAAGGCAAACAGAGGTTAAGTGACTTGCCCATGGTCACATAGCTATTAAGTGTCTGGGGCTGAATTTGAACTCAAAACCTCCTGACTCTAGACTCAGTGTTCTATCCACTGAGCCATTTAGCTGCCTCATTTGAATTACCATGTTTTTTACCTTTGGAATTGTATCTTCTTTATCATTTGTTATTAGTAAAGTCGTTGTTATCATGCCTTATGGTCCACTAGTGTTTCATTTCATCCAAACCCCAAAACCGAATCACTGGAGTAACCTGTCAGATCAGGCCCAGAATAGATATATAGAACATTTCTTTAAAAAAACTAGAAGAAGAATGGCCCAAAGGAGTAGAGAAGGGTGATTTTCTTAGTAATAAAGAGACTCTGGATGATGGGAGATGATAAGAGGAAATTAAAGGGGAGGAATCCTACTTGATAAGAATAGAATATCCAAAATATAGCATATGCTTCCTACAACCACTAAAGGAGGCAAGACAAAGATTACAGATGAGACAAAAGTTCTTTTTCTCCCCATTTTAAACATATTTAAAATAAATTCTTCTCCTATATTTTTAGTATTGTTCAAGATATTTATTTCTTCCTTCCATTAATTCGTGTTTTTGAAAATGATTTATTGAGTAACTACCATACATAAGGTGGTATCCTGAATGCCAGAGGGCAATTCAAAGATGGAGTTGTAAGAATCTAAGATTTTTGAAGGTGAGGACTCTCTCACTTCTGCAGGAAGTCTTTTCTTTACCACCATTACTACCTCCTACCTGCAAGAGCCTTCCCCTCTAAGGTTCCCCTCTACCTACTCTCTATATAACTTGTTGGTACTTAATTATTTAGGGCAGTTAGGTGGTACAATGGACAGCACTGGGCTTGCAATCATTTAGTCATTTAATCATTGCAGTCATTTAAGACTTTCGTTATGAGGGTTCCCAGAGCAGAAATCTCTTGACTCTGGATATTGAATCTGGACTCATCTTCATGAGTTCAAATCCAGCCTCAGATACTAACTTGCTGTGTGACCCTGGGTAAGTCACTTAACCCTGTGTGCCTCAGTTTCTTCATGTGTAAAATGAGCTGGAGAAGGAAATGGCAAACCACTCTAGTATCTCTGCCAAAAAAACAAAAAAACAAAACAAAACAAAAATGAGGTCAGGAAGAGTTGGACGTGACTGAACAACAACACAATTTTTTACATCCTGTCTTGCTTTCTCCTCCTCTAAAACGTAAGGTCCTTAAGGGCAAGGAGTAGTCTTTGTCTTAATTTGTATCCAAATAGCTTAGTACAGTGTTCAGCCTGTGTCCCCAGTACTTAGCCAGTGCCTGGCCCACAGTAGGTGCTTAATAGGTGCTTAATGATTAACTGGTAAGATGGAATCCCTTACAGCCAAGGACCTCATTGTATAGTGAGGTGCATGGGGGTAGGGAGTGACTTATCTATGAAAACCTATCCCAAAAACCTGTACTACTAGATGAAACATGGAAGTTCACTAACAGAGATATAAACAAAGTGCATGGGACTTCAGAAAATGTAAAAATCACAGACTCTTCAAAACTCTGGTTTCAATGTGGCCTCAGAGGCTTTTTAGACCAAGTCATACCTCAACAGGAAATCTTTTAGAAGCAAACAAGTGGTCACCTAGCCTTTGCTTAAAGAGCTTTCGTTAAGTTCATTCCACTACCTCTTGAGGCAGGCAGCCTATTCTACTTGGCCATAACCTTAGTTTTGTTTTTTAAAATTTATTTATTTTTAGTTTTCAATGTTCACTTCCATAAGATTTTAAATTTGAAATCCCCCCCCTTTCTCTCCCCTACTCTCTCCCCTCCCCACCCCAAGATGGAGTGTAATCTAATATAGGCTCTACATATACATTCATATTAAATATTTTCACATTAGTCATGTTGTAAAGAAGAATTACAACCAATGGGAGGAACCACGAGAAAGAAGAAACAAAACAAAACAACAAAAGAGAGCAAATAGTATGCTTCCATCTGCATTCAGACTCCAAAGTTCTTTCTCTGGATGTGGATAGCATTTTCCATCAGGAGTCTTTGGGAATTGTCTTAAATCCTTGCATTGCTAAGAAGAGCTGTCTATCAAACTTAGCCATCACACAATGTGGCTGTTACTGTGTACAATACAACCCGAGTTTTTGAGAGGTATTTTCCTATAAGACAAAACCTACCTTTCAGAAACTACACTTTGCTCTTAGTTCTGAACTCTGGAGCCAAACAGAAGAATTCTGATCCTTCTTCCGTGTAACAATCTCTCAAATACATAAAGACATCCATCACTCCCCTTACTCTTAAATCTTTTTTTCTCAAGGCTACATATTTTCAATCTCTTCAATTGACCCTCATATTCACAGTCTCCTGATCTTCATCATTGTGGTCTCCTTCCTCTGGATACTCATTAGTTTCTCCTTCTTAAAATGTAAGTCACTAGAATTTAACTTAATATTAAAGGTGTGGCAATCAGGACAAAAGACAGCAAGACTCTCATCTCTCTAGTTCTAGGCAATATTATCACCTTAATGGAATGTGGTAATACATTCACTTTGGGAGCTGTTGGGGCATATTCTTCTCGCAAGCACAAAGGATAGTAAAAAATTATCCCAAATGATGCAAAGGTTCCCCCCTACACACTTTTAACATATAATCTAATTTCTGTTCATTTACATTTTTGACCCATATTGAGTTTTCACTACACTTCCGGCTGAATTATACCACTAAATCTTATCAAGATGCTAAAAAAAATTTGTATTCACATGTGGCCTATCTTAAGTCATATTATCTTCTTAGGCATTTTAAAGGCATTACCATTTTAATACAATATTAAAATCCAGTGTTCTTGTGACTACTTAAACACAAATACATTTTCAAGAAAGACAACATGCACATCGTGTTTTAGCTCAGTAAGTAGATTCATTTTCTAATTTATGACATATTTAATCAGATCTTCAAAGCATGATCACTTATAAGCCCAGATAGTCTGTCCCTACTTTTTGCTACATCGCTCCCTGTAAATTGTTGTGAAGCAAATTATGGCAATACGTATTTTCCCATATGTAAATGTTATAATTGGGATTGTGTTTCTGAATTAAGACTCATCAAGAAATAAATTGTAATATTATATCATTAACAATATGTCCTTTAAAAATCTTAATGTTATAGTGACTCTGAGCTGCTATAATAATTTAAAATAATAAAACTCCTATGCTCCAAGGCCTATGAAATGGTGATAATTGCACTATGCATATTGATTACACAAGGGGCCCCAGTGTATTATAAAATGTACATCTAACACATAAAAATACACTCCAGTGTACTATAAATTTGTTTTAATATTAATTTGGTAGTTAAAATGAATCCTAATTAAAATTCATTTTATAACTATTTTCTTTGCCTTAGAAGAATTTTGAATAGGATGGTTTGGCTGACTTGCCTCCATTTAAAAAAAAGCAACTCTCTAGATGAGAGGAAGTATAATATACAAGATGCAAAACTGGCCTTGGATTCAGGAAGATTTTGATCCAACCCGCCTCCTACACACATTGGCTATGTGACCCTGGGCAAGTCTCTTAACCTCTCAATGCCAAGGTAATTCTAAGATTACAAGTTGCAGAGAAGGTACCAATATATTTCAGGAGAGGAAATTCCTCACCAGCAGCACATTAAATGGATAAAAATTACAACAGGTTATTGTGTGTGTGTGTGTGTGTGTGTGTGTGTGTGTGTGTGTGTGTGCGTGTGTGTTTTAAAGGGAGGAAAGTGGCTATATAGGAAAATGGGAAGTAGGCTTAGTGTCTTTACCATAATCAGCAAAGACAGCCATTGATGAACTTCACAATAGGCCTTTTATCTCTCTATCTCTTCGGAGACATCAATTCTGGCCCACAAACGTGAAACAGGGTTTATCAAATGAAGGAAGAAGACAGTAGCTTTTATTCCTAGTTCTTTAGTTATAGCCTTGGTCATACGATTTTGGAAGGAAGGAAGAAATCTAGCCAGTAAATCCCAAGTTGAGTGGCAGCTTCTGGCCATCAAAATTTACCTTCTTTTAGAGAGGAGAAAGAGAGGGAAAAGGAGAGTAAGAGGGAGAGGACAAGCTGAGTTACCCAAATAGCTGGGTCCCCTTTCAGGCAGCTTGGTCTACTCACAGGTTGTGTTTGTCCTTCGTTTTTGAAGAGGACCATGACATCAGGGTAATGATGCCATGGCTTGCAGTTGACTGAGTTGAGTGAGGGAGGGCTGTGCAAGGTCACCAGCCTCACTTTATCCTCCAGAGCCATCTGGATCCAGTGACCAGATATTCATCAGGACGACTGGAGATGACCGAGGATGCAATGGGAGACCTTGGCCCTTTTAGGCTCAAGCCTTTTCACGTACTCACTTATAATAAGGTAATGTCCATTCAATGAATAGGCCTCTTTAAAGAAAAGACTTGAGCCTTCACTACTCTCCTCTGGTCTGCCTGATCCCCTAGGCTCTGACACAATTTATTTGGAACTGCTGCACTTAATATCTTTTTCTTCCCAGCTACATAAGACCCACAGGCTCCTCTCCAGAGTACCTGATATCCTAGCCAAGTCTCTCATACAGAACCACAGCTAAGTATTATCAACCAAAACTTTGTCCCAGAGTAGTGAAATTTCAAGCATGGTGATGCAGCGTTTCTCCTGCACCGTGGGGTAAAAACCAATGAATGTAGAACCTCATTAGCAAGCATAATTAGTTAAAATAAGTAGTCTCAGTTACTCCCCTTTCTAACTTGCCCCATCCTATCTTTGAATTTCCTAGCAGCAGTTGTGGGGTGAGGTTTTGTATCCTAAGGTCCAAGCATGTAAGGCTCTCAGTTACCATAGTAGCTAGTTATAACTTTGCTGTTAGGCTGTATAACATAATGAAGCAGCCTACACCAGCAGAAAGATCACTAGATAACAAAACAAATGACTTAGGTTCTAGTCCTTACCCTACCATGAACTTTCCATGTGACTTTGGGTCCTCTGGACCACAATTCATTAATAAAATTGGGAGGGTGGGGAGAAAAGAATAAGATAATTATTAAGTTCCCTATTAGTTCTAAAAATCATAGAAATATCTGAAACTCATTATTTTCCATATTTTCTAGCCTATCTCAATTCCCAGTTGTGTCCATTCCTGGACAGCCTAATCTTACGACTTCTCATGTCTAAGCACTGGTAATGGATTACTTTTCTTTCCAGAAAGAGGATTCAAATAAAACTTTTCCATTGTGAAGTGGGGACTATTGCCAAACAAAACAAAATAGAAAACAATTTTAGGTGCCTAAATATTAGAAGCAGTCATTTAAGACTTGCAATATGAGGGTTTCAGCAGAAATCTCCTGAATCTGGACATTTTTTTCATCCTCTTTCTTTTTCATGCCTCCTTTCTCTCAGCATTTGTCAAAGGCTTCCTGGAGCTGGAAAATAAGACACAAAAGAACCACCTCAGGAGGCAGAGTGAGAGAGGTTTTGAATTAGGGAGGTAGTGACAATCACTCTCTTTTGTCTTGTGGAAGAGAAAAGATGGGTATGGGCAGATGAAAGGATGTGAAGTTCAGAGCTTTTAAACAAAGAAATTGGTAGACTCTCTGTCTTCTCCCCTCTCCTGCTGCTTCCTTGGCAGAAACCATCAACATAATGACAGTTCCAAAAGGATGGAAAAACTGAAGTATAAGTGTTAATTAGAGAGAGCTAATGAGAGGCATGCTGAAATTCTGAGCATTAAAAATTAGAGACCATTGCTTATAATTCAGGCAAAAAAGCTCTGCTTTTACCCATATAACTGAAGCAAATAAAGACTTTTCAGGAATGAAAGTATTGAGATAATTGCTCAATTCTTCACAGTACTATTTAGTCTTTGTTTATTTCACTTTGTTTTTAACAGATATAGGGAATTTCCATGGCCAGTGCAGATTTACCCCTTCTCTATAATTTAGAAAAGTTACCTAGGGCACAGAGAGTTTAAGTGGCTTCCGCTGGCTCTCACACACAGTATGGGTTAGAGGCAGGATTTGAATCCAGATCTTTCTGACTCTGAGATCAGCACTTTATTCACTACACCACCTCTCTGTCTTAGACTAGATTTTCAATGACAAAAAGGAGGAAAGCTTGGGATATTTAAATGCAAGTTGAACTTGGAGGAATGGAGTTGAAAAAATATCCATAATATCATATCTGTGCTTGCTCAAGAAAGTCAGACACGAAGTGTATACTTTACCCTGGTACCTCATCCATAGGCATTTCCTTTTAAAATCAAACCAAACCAAATCAAATAAGGAAACAAAAATAAATTTTGCAATTGATTACTCACCCCACAACTTTCCATGCAGAAGAGAATTCTATTAGTTAAGCCATATTTTAGGTGGACAATGGAAAGAAAGTGTAGACATGCCTTAAATTCAGCCAGCTCCATGATGTTGCTATTTGGAATAGATTTAAAAGGTCATACAGCTTAGTCAGGCTTCTTTTGATTAAGAATTGGGTTAACGAGTCTTAGGAGAGCTGGGGGCTGAGCTGTAAACATGGCAAGAAGATAATGGCTGGCAGGACTTCATGATTTTGATCCCAGAACAACAAAAACAACAACAATCTAAGAGAGTTAACAAAGAATTTATCATTGAAGGCAAGCCGCATAATGCGGTCAGTGGAAAGAGTATTAAATTTGGAGTTACAACCTGGGTTCAGAGGCTGGCTGTTCTGATTACTATCCGTGTAACCTTGGGCTTATCACTTAATGTCTCTGAGCTTCTGTTTCCTCAACTATAAAATGAGGATTTCAGACTACCTGACCTCCATGGATCCTACCAGAGGTTCATCTACGACCTGGTGGCCTGGCAATATATGAAATGTAGTCTAGCAATGCCAAAACACAGTGTCAAGATATCTAGAAGAATGTCTCCATTTGTCCATTAGATGATTTATGAGTAAACCAATACAAGAGTGTCACTGAGTGAGAAGTCATGGAGCAGTTGGAGGGAGATCATAGAGCAGTGGTGTACTGATAAATCTTTAACAACCAGCTCTCTGGAAAAAAATGTTTGTATAACACACTTTTAAGTTTAATCTGCATTATTAACATTTCCTTCATCACTTCCTTAAGTCTAGATAATCAACAAAACAATAAATGTTTCCCTGATTTGTACCACTTGCCAATTACAAAGACATAAATGCTCACGCTGGAAATTTAACAGTTGACTCTCTTAACTCTAAGAGCTGGCCAACAGTGGACCAACCCACTTTTATCATGGGCTCATTGAAATAATAAATATCAACCACTAACTAAATATCATGGCTTTTCCAGAATAACATGATCAATTTTTAAACAAGCAAGGACATTTTAGGGTTTAAAAAAACACAGCAGAAATCATATGAATCACCCTAGTCCTTTAAAAAGTCTCCCTCTTTGCCCTCCTCCCAACCCCTTGCCCTGAAAATTCCACCCCCCAAAATAAAATTAAATTAAAAAGCTGAAAATTTTGAGTTTGGAATCAGATTTTTGGAAAGAAAAAAATCACCCTAATGTTTCTTCTCTATCAGTTATTCACATCTAATTACCATGAGCTCCAGCATTCTTTGGAATGATTCAGAATGTCATTCTTTGGAATGACTCATGATCCCTGTGCTCTTTCAAAGCTACAAGTGTCAGTTGGGACCAATCTAAGGATCCCTGGCACCTCTCAGGGAGTATTAAATGAACACTTTTTTTTCTTTGTTAGCATCCCAAGGACACAAAATGATTCATTCAATTAATTTCTTGTAATAGGTTAATTTTTGAATTATTATTGAAACATAAAATCTCATGCCAAAAATGGATAAAGAAAGCACATGCTCTCATTTAGCATTGGGAGGAAATAAAAAAGGTATAGGGGTGGGTGACATGCATAAGAATTTAAAATGTTATCCAGCCTTCTTAAGTTTAGAATTTCTTTTGAGGTTAAGATCTTGTATGGTATTTTTGGAGCATCATTTTTTTGGCCTACTTAGAAATTCAGCAATAAAACTTCAGTCCATCAGCATGGCTTTGTGCCTTAGTTCAAGGGTGATTTGGAAGCAAAAAAGAGAGCCTCGATGAACAGAATCTTCCATATCAGACAGAACAACAGCAAGGAATAAAAGGAGCCCACATGTAGAAGAGAAAGCCAAAAAGAGATATGCAAACAATCCTTGTAGCTGGATGAGTGTCATCACACACGTTGTTCGTGTTAAGGAACATTAAGTAACCCTGCGCAGATATGCAGCTTTGGCACTTGTAGAGTAGCTGAAGCTTCAAGAAAGACATTTATAAAAATATTATGCTAACATATCATAATTTCTATTTCCATTCCCTTCATAGTTTCTCTTTTGGGACATTGGCCTAAAAGCAGTCTTGTTAACTGTTCATTCTCTTACACTTTTCCTTACTTTCACAATGGAAGCTCATGCCGTCATCCTTAGCTATACCTTAACCATTTTATGACCATTTGGCACTAAAATTTAGGAATGCAATACTGTAATTTACCTTTCTAAAGTGCAAGGCACCATGTGACTATATGTTCTAACTCAGTCAGGGACTAGTTATTTGATAATGGACAAATCAATCATGGAGGAAACTACAGAGCTATAGTCTCCTCATGTGTTAAATGGTGAATGTGATCCTTACATCCCTAGCTCCATTTTCCAGAGCTTTGCAAATCTCAAAGCACCGAAATATCAGCTTTTCTATTGTGTTTGCTGATGGATTTAAGTCTTCAGATTGATAAAAAATTTCAATAATCCAATAGAGTTGGATTGGCTTCCCCATGTACATTTCCCAATTTTATCTATTCCAATTATGCCTTACCATAGGATAATAATTAATGTTCACACTTGTTTGCTTTATGTTTTCCAAATTATTTTCTTCACAACAATCATGTTGAAGATGTAGTGTAAATATTAATACTCCAATTTTACAGAATAGCATGCTAGGGTTCAGAGAAGTTAAATAACTTGGCAACAAAGCTGATAATTACCGAAATCAGAATTTGAACTCAAGTGTCTGATTCTAAGTCAAGGACTCTTTCTACTAAAACATAAATTAATTAGTACCTACATAGATTTAAGTATTAGAGGCAATGAGGATGTAAGGCCAGGTTTGGAGTCAGGAAGACTTGTATTCAAGCCCTGCTTCTTCCAATACGTATGAGTTGTATGGTCATGAGCAAGGTGTTAAATTCTCAGTTGCTAAGGCAACTCCCTAGTATCTAAGCATATGAAATTCCTCTATATCTTCCCCACTGTAACTATAGATAGATTAATATGACTTCAAAGGATTATCAATAGTATCAAAACAGATAAGTAAGTGAAGCACTCTGTAAACCTTAAAGCTCTATATTAATGTCATCTATTTTTTATGATTTTTAATTAGATCTAAAGGCAGAGTTGGGTATTCTCTTGATTCCAGCATAGTCACCTTTTGATAGATGGGGATTATAAGACAGGAAACTATCCAGTACTGTCTCTTATTCATATTTCCTATATTACCCCAACTACAAATGTCCCTTTTGAGGATGGCCACACTGCTTCATCCTTTCATTTCCTAAGCCAATGCTCTTAAAGAAAAGAAGGCAATACCACTCAATTTCTAATTGTTTTTCTTTTTTTCCTACCAAGAAGAATAAATATTAGACTGAAAGAGTAGAACAAAAACAGTTGACAGGGAATTAAAACCAGAGATTGGTAAAGTGGTAAAGACAGAAAAAAACAATGGGGAAGTAAAATCATAGGATCATATATTTAGAACTAGAAGATACATGAATGGTCCAAGATAGTAAGAGAGCATCTTTCTAAGCTCAGTGAGTCCAAGTCATCAAGTTTGGATGTATACTGAGAAGGTCATGGATATGATTGTGGAGCCATAGCAGCCCTAATAAAAAGCAGCAATTCAAGGAGCATGGATTTAGAGACGGAAGAGATCTTAGAGGTTCTCAAGTCTAACTCCTTCATTTTCTCATTTTTCTTATGAGGAAACTGAGGCCCAGAGTGTATTGTTAACATATTTTGCTTAATTTGAAGATCTTCCCATCCATTAATAGGCCCATGTGACCTGCTTAAGTCACACGGAAGCCAAGTTACATGAAGCCTGCGGTGGGAGGAGCTTGTTGAAGGGGTGGAACAGGAAAGGGCAGAGCAGGAAGGGTGAAGCAGAACTGAGAGAAAGTGAAGCCAGAGCAGTTAGAGCTGAGGGAGAGAGAGAGGCACTAGCTGTGAGTTTTTGTTTGTGGGAAGGCCTGAGCAGGGGAAGGCTTTGGGATGGAGTTGCTCCCTGCTGTGATAATGTGTATTAACTTCTTTGTTGCTATGATGGATTCAGTTTACTGGTGTTGGGATTTGGCTTTCTGGTATTTGGATAAATGTTTTGCTTCTGCCTTCTATATGGAGAATTTGTTATATTTTTTCAATTCAGAACCATGTTGGCATATTCAAAGCAATAGCAACCGCTGTGAATATTGCCTTGGCAACACACAGAGAAGTTGAGAAAATTGTCCAAGGTCACCTAGGATTAAATATCTAATGAAGGATTAGAACCCAAGTCTCCTTAGGTCCAAGTCCAATGCTTTACCAACTGTTACATGCTTCCCTCGATGTAGATCCTCCACCAATGAAAATCATAATTCTTCTACCACTAAGTAATTAATCTATCAGGGTTGCTTTGGCCAAAGAATACATAACCCCATGGCAAACATAATGATGAACCTCTCTGAATTTGGCTAACTAGATCTCAAAAAGCAGAAATATAGGTCATCAGGTTGATAATCAAAGATTTTCCAGGTTATCAGGGTTCACCAGAGATCACTTTCTGCTTGTAATAGCTTCTTTGAACTGAGAGTCACTTTCATTTTAATGAAGCCTAGGAGTAGGTTTTAAATGGAGGAAAGTGCATCAAGGTAGTCACAAATAGACTATCTGAATGAATGACTCACGTAAATAAATGAATAAATGGGTAGATAGATGATAAATTGGATAGATAGACAGATAGAGTGTTTGACTTTGAGTGCTGGTTTTAGGGTTTTGTTGTTGTTGTTCAGTCATTTCAGTCATGTCTGAATCTTCATGACCCAATTTTAGGTTTTCTTGGCAAAGATATTAGACTGGCTATCTGTTCCTTTCTCCAGCTCATTTACAGATGAGGAAACTGAGACAAACAGGGTATAGTGATTTGCCCAGGGTCACACAGCTAGTAAGGCCAGATTTGAACTCAGGTCTTCCCTACTCCAGACCTGACTCTCTATCCATTGTGCCACCTCACTTCCCATAGCAAGAAACCATTTAAAGCAGTGCCATTATTATGATGAGGTGACTATAAACCATGCTTTCTTAGGATCAGTTGAAGAAAAAATGGGATTTTTAAAAGGAACATGATGGTGGCCTTTAAGTATTTGGAGGGTTGTCATGTGGAAGGGGAATTATTTGTTATTTTGGCTCCAGGATGCAAACCTAGGAGCATTAGATGGAAGTTACAGAGAGGCAAATCTTGACTCAATGTGAGAAAAAGCATCCTATTAAAAAGCTGTTCAAAAATAAGAGATGCTAACTCAATAGGTAGTAAGTTATCCATCCCTGTAGTTCTTCAATTTGTGGCTGGATGATCACTTGATCAGGATGCCGTCGTAGAGATTCCACTAGGTACATGATACTGTTTTTTAGTACTTTCTGGAGTGCTTCAATGAGAGAAATAAGCTTTTATCTTCCTGAGGCCTAATTCCTTAAGGGTAGAGACCACATTTTTTTTTATCTTTTTATCCCATTCAGTACTTAAACACTGCTTTTGGACATAAGGCCATTTAAGAAAAGTTTGTCCACTTGAATTTCATTGAATGAATTTTACTTTCTGAGACGGACACATCAAGAAAGTCACACAGAATCCAAGAACCACAAAAGGGAAATATTCCCAATATGGCTGGTTTTTTTTAAATGCAATAACAGCTCATACCTCAAAGTAGCTGGGGAAAAAATATTTGACTCGCCATTGGATGACAAAAAATTGTAAGAAAGATGTTGCCGAGGTAAAACTTGAAAGAGAGAATAGTTTCAACATTCGGTGTGAAGCACTGAAGAATAAATCAAATCTTTCCAAGACGTGGAAGAGAGGCAATATTTTTCTTAGCGTAACAAAGAAAAAAATCTACATGAATTTTTTATACCAAGACAAGGGGAAGGATGTTTTTAAATGTCAGATGGAGAGGGAATATTTTTAATGAAAGAAAAAAAGTTCATTTCAAGAAGCATAGAAAGTTGGAGGTTTAAAGATGATATTCTCATTCTTTGGTATTAGCTAGTTTGAAAAATTAGCCTAAAGGATGATCGTAACAAGAATTTACAAATTGGTACAGATTTCGTGGCTTATCATTGATGTCATTCAATAAAATTATAGCCAAGGCTATATATCTGAGGGTGACAGATTCATATCACATTTTCCCATTTCTAAACTTACCAAAAATCTTATTTCTTGGGGGGGGTGGGGCTCTCTGACATCAGAGTTAGTGGTAGTTGAAATTCATATCCTTTGGAACTCTGAGACAGGAGGCCATAATTCATTGTCTGATATCCTGAATCTTAAGTCAGGTTTCTTCAAGACACATCTGCACACCAAATGAAAATGTAAGGCATCTCAGTGGACTGTACATCCTTTGACTTGGGAAATTTAGTAGAAGATTTATTTCTGGTTAGTCCCTTTTCTATTGAAATTTAAGTACTCTATCAATTTGCACAATCCAAGATAGAGTTATGAGCTTCCCAAACTCAAGTGCAAAATGAGAAATTTTGTATTTGTATTAAAAAAACTTTGTCATCATTTCTTCAATTTGAAGGAAGACACTTAGAAATGTTTCCCTTAAAATTATAACACATGTGATAATAATTATGACACATTTTACATAATACTTTAAGGTTTACAGATCACTTTATGTATATTAGCCCTTTTAAAGCTCACAGCAAGCCATCAGAGTTTCCTGATTACATTGTAGACTGTATGCATTCAACACCCTTGCTATCAAGCTGAGAGGCTCCTAAATTCCTATTTCCAAGTGGTTTTATTCTGTTTCTCAGACATAGAAGAGTGTCCCTGAAAGTGTCTAATTCGTAGAAATTTTATATAGGCCTGCCAGAAGAAGACAGAATAAAAGAGGACAAAATCAGAGAGGCTAGAATTTTAGATCAGAGAAGGACCATACAAAATCATTTATCTAAGGCTGAATGAGACCTCAGTGATCATTTAATAAAATCCAGACTTAATTTCAGGGGTGTGCAAGTAATGTTTAACAACCAGCTCTCCAAAAATGTATACATGACACACTTTTAACTAATTTCTATTACTGATATTTTCTCCATCGCTTTCTTAAGTTTATGCAATCAACAAAAAAATAAATCAAGGCCTGACCTATAGCATTCGCCAGGTTCCAAGGTATAAATTCTTACAATGAAAATTCATGAGCCAGTTTGACCTGGCTTCAAGCATACACCTGAATCAGGCCTAATAAGGTAAAGTGACTTTCCCAAGATCACACAAGTAGAAAGAATGGTGGGACTTGAATAGTGGCTCTTCACAGCCAGTGTTTTTTGCTATTGTACCATGATGCCTCAGAGAGCATCTAGTCTGATATATTTTATGGATGAGGAAACTGAGGACTATAACAGTGAAGTAATCCCATGTGGTCACTAAAATAGCTAGAGGCAAAGTCAGTACTGGATCCTGATTCTTCTGACTTTCAGTCTAGTGTTTTTTCTTTCTCATTATATAATGAAAATGGAAAATATGTGGAGGGAAGAATATGACTCTTACATTCTATACTATGTGTTTTACATGTATTGGTCACACAATAAATGTTTGCTGAGCTCAGCTGTTCAAATATGAAGCCACGCTGGCAGGAAATGCCTGTTTATTTGGAAGTGCATGCAGAATCTAGCAAGTGATTTCTGATTCCAATAAATATAAGTAATAAAATGCATGGGCATAAGCCAGTTCCTAAATATGGACCCTTTGGGACAATTCTCAAGTGATTACACAGGATGAGATTATAGTACACATGCTTCTCTAAAATTAATTGTTATTAGTGACATTTAAGGAACACTTCCAAAAAAGACAAAATGATACAAACCAAGTACAAGCCCCAAAAGAGCTTTTGGATAACAGAAATAGCAATGGTTAAGCTTCTAACTGCAACAAAGCACCAAGGGAGGCCTTCCAGTAATATTTTCTCTGAGTGTGCTCCTCTTAGAGAATACAAGAGAAGATGATGGATAACGTCCACAGCTTTCTGAAAAAGGAGAAAAAGAAATAGCTTATTAGTCTATTCATATTCTGGAATAGTTTGTGTTAATGGCCCTAAAAATTTCTATAGCACTCCATTTTTATTGTCTGTTAAAATAGCTTGTGTGTGTGTGTGTGTGTTAAGAACACAAATCTTTTATCTATAAATTAGATCTACCACAAGGAAAGCAAAATTTTGGAATGTCACCTGGGGAAACTGAATCTCAAAAGTTTCTTCTAACAAGAATGTTCATGTGGACATAGACACCATGCTAAATGATCCTTGGTAGACAGAGTGGTGCATTTGTTGGAGCTCTCAATAAAAAAAGGTGAGATGTCTAACAGCCCAGAAACCAACTAAGTTCAATTCAACAAAGATTTATTAAGTACCTAAGAACATAGCAAAGTGGACACATCTGTCTCAAAGACAGAAAGACCTGGATTTAAGTTCTGCCTTTTACACAGTTTGGCTGTGTGTCTCTAGGCAAATCAAATAAACTCTAGGTGCTCTAGGCAACCCTATAACACTATAAGTTGCAGAGAAGGTGCCAGCCTCCATTGGTAACCTCCATTAGACGATGAGGGGATAGTTGAATTCCTATCCCCTAAATGCCAGGCATTGTGTTTACATTCCATTGGGGAAAAGAGTGAAGCCCACAAGAACAACACAATATTCAGATATACAAAATAATCCAAAGTTACAATGGGAGTTCAGGACAGTTAAGCATATGACTTCCCAATATATACTTGTTACAAAACCATCACAAATATTGACTTCAAAATTGTTGTCCCAATTTTTACATGAATGATTTTGATAACTAATATTAATTGTTAAATGTGTGTGTGTGTGTGTGTGAGAGAGAGAGAGAGAGAGAGAGAGAGAGAGAGAGAGAGGGAGGGAGAGAGAGAGAGAGAGAGAGAGAGAGAGAGAGAGAGAGAGAGAGAGAGAGAGATTAACGTCATACCAATAACTGGAAGAGCAAGGAAAGGGATCATTTGAAGGGAATGCCCTATGTAATGATTGCTTAATTATTCTAAAAGTTTGAATCCTAAAAAGAACTGCAGGGTCATCTTGCCATCTAAAAACCTGAATTCAGTTTATAACATCCTCCGCAAATAGTTATCCTACTTCTCTCTTATGATTCCATGCAGTTATAGTAGCTATCTCCCATGTTTTTCATGTATTCTCCCTCCTCACATCAATCCAATGACATTGTCCCCTTGGGTATTCACAAATAAGACACTCCATCTCTTGTCTCCAGACATTTTCTCTGGCATTTTCTCCATGCCTGGAATGCTCCCCTTTCTCTGCTCTGACTACTGACCTCCCTGTCTTCCTTTAAGTCTCGAACAAAATCCCCTCCTCTAGGAAGCCTCTCCCAATCCTTTTGAATTCCAGTGTTTTCCCTCTTTATTTTCTATTTATCCTGAAAAAGTATGCTTTGTATATATTTGCATGTTGTCTCTCCCATTAGATTGGAAGCTCTTTGAGAGCAGAAATTTTCTTTTGCATCTTTGCATATCACCATCACTTAGCACAGTTCCTGGAACATAACAGATATTTAATAAATGTTTATTTAATTGAACTGAATTGCCTCATGGAATCCCTGATTCCCTTCAAGTGCATTCGTCTTCATGAAGCCTCTTCTGACCCTCTGAGCTCTAAGTGCTCTCTCCAAACTGCCATTTATTCACTTTTTATATAATCCATACATACTTATAAATGGAATGTTTTCTCCACCATTACAATGTAAGCTTGTTGAGTGCAAGAACTATTTGGCCTCTGTCTTGAGTCCTACATATTTAACACAATCTGCTATATTAATTACATTAATAAACCAAATTTTTATTATACATCAATTAATACTTATTGCATATTAAGAAATTATTAATAAATTTATTTGCATATTGACTAACTCAGTGGTATTTAACCTTCTTCATATAATGGATTCAATCAGCAGTCTAAGGACATCAGACACCATCTTAAAATAATATTTTAACAACATAAAATAAATGAGAATTACAAAGGAAACCAATTATATTGAAATAAAGATATAATTTCTCCCCCTCCAAGTTCATGGTTAAGAACTTCTGGTCTAGCTAATCCCAGATCCTACTTCACATGCATCTTCTCTCTGGGCTGTACCATCTGTTCTGCTGTTGGCCCTGCTCTACATCTCATTCAGCTCCATTTGAACTTGAGACAAAGCCTTCTTTCCTGGAGAGTTAATCCACTCTTGTCAGGAACTATGCCCTGGGATTGAGCATGGTTTGCCTGTGAGTGAAAGCAAACTTACCTAAAGGATTGCATTTAGTTGACCTCTGAACAAAATTCATATTTACCCATGATGGATATATAGGGGTATATTTGCCATCTGTTCTGCTGATGACCACACCATCCCTGTTAGCCCCACTCCTATTTTTCACTTCTTGCCCTGAGATTAATAATTAAATTAATACTACCATTCATTTTGGGAAAAAGCATGACAATTGACTGCCTTATGATCCTACCCATCAATCCTGTAATTGCGCAGACAAAAACTTCCTTCCCTGGCTACCTTTTCCCTTTATGTATTGCTATTCTCTATTAGAATCTAACCTCTTAGGGGGCAATTTTCTATCTTTGAATCTTCAAAATCAAGCATAATTCCTGACACAAAGTAGGTGCTTAGTAAATATGCATTCATGCATGCATGCATTCATTCATTCATTCATTCTTCCTTCCTCCAGTGAGGAAGACCTCCCTAATCTTTTTTAAAGAAATGCATTCGATTTTAGGTTAGCTCTAATTGTTAGGAATTCTTTACAGTAATCTGAATCTGCCTATCTCAAACTTTCATCCACCAGTCTGAGTTCTGCCTTCCAAGACTAAGCAGAACAAGTATAATTCTTCCTTTGCACTTAAAGACAAATATTTAGACAGGCAGCATAATATAAGAGAAAAAGCACTGCATTTAGTGTCAGAGAACTTGGATTCAAATCCCACTTTTGTTCCTTACTACCTCTGTTGGTTTGGGTAAATGGCCCTACCTATTTACCCCCTATTTTCCTCAAATATAAAATGAAGAGGATGCACTACTGGTCTTTAAGATATTTTATGGCTCTAAATCTATGATCCAATAACAATGACCATCTACCCTAGAAGCAGGGTAAGCCAAGGCTAAGTTTATTTTTTTGTTGATTGTATTTAAGGAAGTTATGGGAAAATGTTAATAATGTAGATTAAACTTAAAAGTGGATCCTGTGTACAATTTTCCCCCAGAGAAGCAATTGCTAATCATTTATCAAAATACATTTTCCTACGTCTCTTCTTCTCTAGGCTAACCATTCCTAGTTCTTTTAATTACTCTTCATATGACATGATTTTGAAACCCTTTCATCATCCTATTCTCCCTAGGACATACCCCAGCTTATTAATGTTCCTACTTACACATGGAGCCCCAAACTGTATACTATGTTTCATATGTGCCTGAGCTAAATAGAGCACAGAGGTATTATTACCTCCTTTATTATAGACACTACACTTTTATCATATATATATGTATATACATACACACACACACACACACACACAGAGCTACTGACACTATTGATTTATATTAAGTTTACAGGTTCACTGAAACCCAGAGATCTTTCTCATATCAACTGTTAACCAATCCTCTCTCTCCTATCTAATATAGTGTTTAGGGAAAACTAGCACCTATGATGTGAGGGCTTGCCAAGCCCTTTTCGAGGCTGCTCATCCACCTTTGGTGTCCATGCATGCACAGAGACCACACCCCAGTAAAATGATCCTAGCAGAACAGGACTCAAATCCATCCCAAGTTAGGAGGATTTCTACCCAAGCACATGAAGACTTTCCCCAGAGGAAAGGGTGGGTGAGAACAATTTGTTCCAACGGCCATGAAGGCAGCAGAAGCAGGTGCCATAGAGTGCTGAGAGTTTGGTCAGACATTGAAGATGTCAAGGTCATGCACTTTATCACTGACCATTGCCAGTCATCCTAACTTTTGTTTTGTCGTTGGACTTTGATGACTCTAGAAGAGAGTGAGGCTAAGGACTTTTTGCACTTAAATCCAAGTCACACAAGTCAAGATGTCATCATTGGTTCTCTTCCAAATAAAGGACAAATGACATCTAATAAAGCTGAATTTTTTTAACATAAATTCATGTCTTTACAATTATTCCTATTGTAATTCATCCTTAAAATGTGTATTCTAGCCAATGCTGCGATATACCTACAACACTTAGCATATTTATTGGGTCTCTACTCTAAAAAGCTATTTAACTTGCATGTTACACACATTATGTAATTTGATCTTGGAAATAACCCTGTGAAGCAGTGCATGAAAGTATGATTATCTCCATTTTAAAGATAAGGAAATTTAGGAACAGAAAGATTATGTGACTTGCCTAAAGTAACAAAGATCATAAGAGAACCATGAGTAGAACCTAAGGTTTTGTCACTAATTCCATTGTTCTTTCTGTTGCACTATCAAAATAGTAGATTTTATTTAAACAATTAGTCTCTCAAGCTGTGTTGTCCGAGGATAAAAAGGTATTTACATATTTCAATAATGTTCTCCATCAACCTGAAGTTCTTTTATAGAGGAAGGTGAACGATTGTTTTCCATTTCTTCCCGAGGTTGAACAAAAGGCTAAAGGTGTAAATCTCTTTGTTAGATCTAAAAAGTAACACTGCTACATCAAGAGGCAATCTTGATAATTTAAAAAACAAAAACAATGAATTTGGTACCAAACCAGAGTACTTGGGTTTAAATCCTGACTCAGCTACTTACTACCTACATGTCCTTGGGCAAATTGATTAATGTCTCTAGGCCTCATTTCCTCATCTGTAAAACCAAAGGTTTAAACTAAACAAATGGGTCTTTAACATCTCTCTCAGCTCTAAATCTGGAGCCAGGGAAACCTGCTTGAATCCTGATCTAGATACACTTATTGTATGATGTTTGACAAGTCATGTAACATCCCCAGGTCTCCATTTTCCCATCTACAAAACAAGGTGGGCAGGGGGGAGGTAGTGGTGGAATTGAAGATCTCTAAGGTCTCTTTCAGTTCTAAATATATGACGCTATGAATGATAACTTAAATATTAATTGGGGGACTGAGTGAGGCTTCAGAACATACTTTTCTAAGGCTCTTTGAAGATTTTATCCTTCTTGAATTAGATGTGGCCTTTTATGAGAAAGGGAACTGGATCATATGACTTCTTAATGTCCTCAGCTCTAAAGATTCCCAGATTCTCAATCTGTAAGAATATATTTTTCCTTCTAATAATATAGATAATAGGCTCTTATGTTCAAACTATAATAAACAGTGCCATCTACTGACTGAATCATGTAACTGGCAGAGATAGGAGAGAGAAAGAGGAGAGAGAGAGAGAGAGAGAGAGAGAGAGAGAGAGAGAGAGAGAGAGAGAAAGAAGAAGAAGAAGAAGAAGAAGAAGAAGAAGAAGAAGAAGAAGAAGAAGAAGAAGAAGAAGAAGAAGAAGAAGAAGAAGAAGAAGAAGAAGAAGAAGGAGGAGGAGGAGGAGGAGGAGGAGGAGGAGGAGGGAGCAAGGAAGAATTGAACTGCAGACATAGAGGAATCACAAAGGTTGAGGATCAGGGTTGAGGATCATCTAACCCAATGATTCCAAAGCACTTAATGGAATATATAAGTGCTACTGTTAAGAGGTCAGAATACACATAAGATAATGAAAGACTGAGAGAAATTGGGGGAGGGGGAATATTATATTTAATATTACAGGGGTGAAATATTACTAGCAGTGAAATTTTCTCAGGCAATTATTATTAATGCCTTGCATACTTTCCACTAGTACATCTAGTGCAGAGTTTGGGAAACACTGATTCCAATCACCTCATTTTCTAGCTGAGAAGATTAAAGCTCAGAGAAATAAAATGACTTCTTTTTCTTTTTTTTTAATTTTTAAAAACATTTTTATTTAAAGTTTTGAGTTCCAAATTCTATCCTTCCCTCTTTTCCTACCCTCCTCCCTCCCTGAAATGGTAAGCAATCAGATGTAGGTTATACACGTGCAATTATATGAAACATTTCCATATTAGTCATTTTGTACAAGAAGACTCGAATAAAAGGAAAAAATGAAAGTGAAAAATAGCATGCTTCAGTCTTTATTCAATCAATATCAGTTCTTTCTCCAGAGGCAGATAGTATGCTTCATCATTAGTCTTTGGAGATTGTCTTGGATCACTGCACTACTGCAAATAGCTAAGTCATTCACAATTTTTCATTGAACAGTATTGTTGTTACTGAGTACAACATTCTTCCGGTTCTGTTCACTTCACTATGCATTAGTTCACATAATTTTTTTAAGGTTTTTTTCTGAAATCATCCTGCTTTTCATTCCTTACAGCACAATAATATTCCATTACAATCATATACCAGGGCTTGTGCAGTCATGCCCCAATTGATGGGCATCCTTTCATTTTTCAATTCTTAACCAACACAAAAAGAGCTTCTATAAATATTTTGTACAAATAGGTTCTTTCCCCTAATTTTTTGGATGTCTTTGGGATTTAGATTTAGTATTGCTGGATCAAAGGGTATGCAGTTTTTATAGCCCTTTAGGCTTAGTTCCAAATTGCTCTCCAGAATGGTTGGATCAATTCACAACTCTACCAACAGTGTACTAGTGTCCCAGTTTTCCCACATACCCTCGAACATCCTATATTTTCCTTTTTTGTCATGTTAGCCTCTTTCCATTATCTGTTATTGAATCTTTATCTCTTTTAATTAGATCTATTTTTGCTTTTGCTTTGTCTGAGATTAAGATTGATACCCCTGCTTTTTTGCTTCAGCTGAAACATAATAGACTCTGCTCCAGACCCTTACTTTTATGGTGTTTCTTGTAAACAACATATTATAGGAATCTGCTTTTTAATCCATTCTGCTATCTGCTTCCATTTTATGGATGAGTTCATCCCATTCACATTTATAGTTATAACTAACTGTATATTTCCCTCCATGCTACTTTTTGCTTGTTTATTCCCTCTCTGTCTTACCCCTGACCCTGTTTTACTTCTGATCACTGTCTTCTCCAATGTATCCTCCACTTTATTAATTCCCCTTTCTCTCTTCTATTTATCTCTATCCCTTTTTACTTCCTTATAGGGCAAGACAGACTTCTATATCCAACTGAGTGTGTATGTTATTCCCTCTTTGAGACAATTTTGATGAGAATAAGGTTTAAGTATTGCATGCAACCCCCACCCCACCCCCCATCTTCCCCTCCATTTTAGTAGCTTTTTCATGCCTCTTTTATGTGGGATAATTTACTTCATTCAATCTCCTCCCTCCTTCTTCCAGTTCAATTTTTGTCTCACCTTTATTTTCTCACCCTTTTATTTTCTTTTGGGGGGTGTCATCCCATCAAAGTTACCTTATATCCATACCCTCTGTCTACATATAATCCTTTTAATTGGTCTTATAGTACAAAGTTGTTATGAGTTACAAATATTATCTTGCCATACAGAAATATAAATAGTTTAACCTTATTAAATTTCTTATGTTTTCTCTTTCTTGTTTCTTTATTACCTTTTTATGTTTCCTTTGAGTCTTGTATTTGGAGGTCAAATTTTTTATTCAGCTCTGGCCTTTTAATTAGAAATGCTTCCCATGCTACCTTGCAAAGAAATTAGATCACTGAGAAGTTAAGTGACTTGTCCAGGGTCATATAACCAGTGTATGTCAGAGGTGAAATTTTAGTTCATGTCTTCCTGGCTCCAAGGCCAGCTCACTAGGTTAGTTTGGCTGGAATATAGAATGTCTGAGGTAGAGTAATAAATATGTAATCAGCCTAGAAGGCAGACTGGAATCAGATTATGAAAGGCTTTGCGTGCCAAACAGAGGTATTTGTACAGTATTTTATCCTAAAGGCAATGGGAAGCCAATGAAACTTCTTTGCCAAAGAAATTATATGATTGGACTTCCACATTAGGAATATAAATTTCACTGCTGTGTAGAAGACAGATTAGAGAGGGGATAAATTGGATGCATGGGACCAATGACTACAAAATTGTACATGAAAACTCTAAATAGGGATTGCACGCTGAATAACTGCAATAATCAGTCTTGCTCCTGACAAATAATGAAATACCTCTCCTTTTCAATATAAAAGTGAGAGGCTAAGGGAGAAGAATGCTAAATACACAGTCAGGCTCAATCACTGTTTTGATTGTTTTTGCCTAATTTTTTATTGTTTTTGCATAATTTTGTTTTACTTCTGTTTGTTGAAGGAATGGAACAAGGCTAGAGGGGTAGTGGAAGTGGAAAAGGTATAAATGGTGAGATAAAAATCATCTATAAAATTATTTTTAAAACAGTATTTTTTAAAGAAAAAACTCTAAAGAATGAACTAAAATAATAACTTGCTGCCTCTCTCCATCTTAAACTAAGGAATGAGGGCTTACCTCTACCAGCAATTACAACTGGGGTGGCATTTAGTGACCCCTGAAGTCCTTTTCATCTCTATCAACATACTTATGATCCTGTGATCATTGTTCCCTGCAGAAGATACTATATTTTAATTGAAGAAGTAGGGTTTTGTATTTGTTGCTATGAGTATTGTAAGACCATGCTAATAAATATATCCCAAAGTTCAGAGCTGCAATGGTTATCTGAATGATCTCATGATAAATGTAAACATGACCTAGCTTTCCTAGCTCCTAGGAAAATGTAAAGAAGATCTCCCACTGTGAATTTACTAAAGCTTATATTCTAACCCAAAAATTCAATATTATTCCATATTACCTCTCATCAGTGATATATGACCCCCCCAAAACATTGAGTAACCATTGTTTAAATTTGAGTCAGAAGGGACTTCAGTAGCCACTCAACCTAGTCCATCTACAAATGGAATCTCTGCTATAACATACCTGAAAAGTGGTCATCTGACTTCTGTTAGAAGACCTGCCTTTTGAGGTAGACCATTCTACTTTTAAATGGCACCAATTATTATGAAATTATTTTCTTCCTTGACGACAAGCATAAATCACCGTATTTGCAAATTGCCTCCATTATTCCTGGTTCTGCCCTTTGGAGCCACAAAGAATAAGTCTAGGTTCTTCACAGGATAGCTTTTTAAGAACTTTGATACAGCTTTCAAGTTCTCCTTGTGTCTTACCTTCTTTAGGCTGTACATATCCACTTCCTTCAACCATCCTCGTAAGATATGAACTCAAGATCCTTCACATTCCCAATTATCCTCTTCTGAGTATTCTGGATCTTGTAGGTATTCTACTTAAAAATATGTTCCCAAGAACTGAACCCAGTACTCCAGATGAAGCTTGATTGAACAAAGTGTAATAGGAATATCATCTCCTTACGACTAGAAAATGTGCCTCTCTTAATGTAGCCCAAGATCAAAACATTTTTTTTGTTTTGTTTTTGGTGACCACATCATATTGCTGCCTCATAATGAACTTGTCCCTAAGATACCAGGTATCTTTTTTCATGACTGCTATCTAATAATACCTCATCAATTTTATACTTATGAAGTTGATTGTTTATACTAAAGTATGTCTTCATATCTCTCTCTATTGAGTTTCATCTTACCAGATTCCACCCACTGCTCTAGTTTAACAAGATTCTTTTGGACTCTGACTCTGTCATACATGGTATTAGCTATTTCTCGTGGCTTTGTGTCTTCTCTAAATTTGACGAGGATGCCATCTATGCCTTTATCCATGTCATGATAAAAAAAAAAAACATTAAGCAGTTCAGAGGCTGGTACAGATCCTTGTAGTACTTCACTAAAGACCTCTTGCCATGCTTCTCAGGAAGCTTCAGTGTTTCTGTATTACCCTAGGCATAAAATTCAAACTTCTTTGTTTGGTGTTTATATTTCCAGGCTATTTGCATATTACTATTCATTTTAATGCATTCTATGCTTTAGCCAAACTAGCCCACTGGCTATCTCCCATTGGCTATTTCCCATCTTCCACCTCATGGCTTTTGTACAAAGTCTCCCCCAACTGCTCCCTCCTCACTTCTGCCTCTTGGAACCTCCAGATCTGTTCAAGGCTCAATACAACTGTCAGCTCATTTAAGGGGCCTTTCTTGAGTCCCTCAAACATTAGTGTTCCATTTGTTACCAGTCAAATTTTGTACATGCTTTGTATTAACTTATTTATGAAAATGTTATATCCTTTAGTATTATGTAAGCTTCTTGAAAGTACTAGTTCTCTTTTATGGTCATATGCCTAGCATTGAGTACAGACTTAGCACATTGTAGGGGCTTGATTTGTTGTTGTTCAGGTGCTTTTCAGTAGTGTCCAACTCCTTGTGACCCTATTTTTTGTTTTGGGTTTTTTTGGCAAAGATACTAGAATGGTTTGTCATTTCTTTCTCCAACTCATCATACAGATGAGGAAACTGAGGGAAACAGTGTTGGGTGCCTTGCCCAGAATCACACAGCTAGTAAGTGTCTGAGACTGGATTTGAACTCAGGTCTTCCTAACTATAGGCCCCATGCTCCAGCAGCTCAGGGGCTTAATAATGCTTATTCATTGGCTCATCTGTAGAAAGAATTTTTATACATCTTATAAATTCCAAGTTGAATTTCATCTGTTCCATAGACTCTTCCAGAACTGATGCTGGTACAACCTTCCTCAGACTTCACACAACACTTCATTATTCTTAATGTACTTATATATCAATGGGTCTTTCATCTCATTGATGTGGGTTCTACTTTCAGTGGCACACATCCCAACTCAGCCCATACCATGAAAGAAATTCTGAAAGACAAAATTTTGAACACAATTTATCTGTTTGCAAGGCTAGCAATTGCCAATAAATGGGGCCAATGACCTCTCAATGACCAAAGATACCTAGTGAGGGCCGACAGGGTCTGACTTTCTGAAATCCCCTTAACCATGAACAAGACGTGATCTGGGGAAATTAGGAGTGACTGCAACAGTTTGATTAAATCAGTTTGACCTTTAAGTTAAATGTTTTCTCTAGAATGTGGGTGGTGGGTGAAGTTACAAGAATGGAAGTACAAGTTATAAGAATAAAATCTTGACTCAAGTGACATGAAGTTACCTGAGTAGACTTGCAAGGATAAGAAATGAAGAAAAGGGAATACTAAATCTAGCTTGACTAAGTCTTAACAAAATAAAATTAAAATCAATTTCAATTTCATACCCACCCACATTTCATTATCTTCCATCTTTCGTCTCCATGTCCTTCCATAAATTCTCCATACTAGATTCACCCACCACACTGGCAGCCTTTCTCTAGATCCCTTGCCTGGATATCGATATAATTGTAGGAAGCTTGTGTATAGTATGATTTAGTATTCTAAAGCATTGTGTTCATATTCCACATTTCCTTAATGCTGTGGATTTGGATCCCAGAAGTGATAGTTATAATACATTTATATTTAACATCATATATTATAACTGTGTTTTTGTCTAAGCCCGCTACTAGATTGTTAGCTCCATGGGATGCTGACATGAGGATTTTTTCTTATTCCATACATATTTTATTTGTGCTTAGTTTATATGTTTTGTCCCTTGTTAGAATATGAATTCCTTGAGTGCTTCAATTGTTTTTTGCTTTTTTTATATATCCCCAATATTTAATACAGTACCTGACATATAGTAATAACTTAATAAATTCTTGTTGACTGTGTGTTCTTTGACAAGTACAAAGAAAATTAGAAATGCTTGAAAGTCCTCTATTTTGCTAAATTTCCATTTTTTCCCCTGAAAGATTATTTTACATTTTGCTGGGTAAGTGATTCTTGGTTGTAATCATAACTCCTTTGCCTTCTGGCATATCATATTCCAAGACCTCCAGTTCTTTAATGTGGAAGCTGCCAAATCCTGTGTAATCTTGATGGTAGTGCCATAATATTTGAATTGTTTCTTTTTGGCTGCTTGAAATATTTCCTCCTTGGGACAGCTAGGTGGCACAATAAGTAGAACACTGGCCCTGGAGTCAGGAGGACCTGAGTTCAAATCCGGCCTCAGACACTTGACACACTTACTAGCTGTGTGACCTTGGGCAAGTCACTTAAGACCAGTTGCCCTGCCTTTCTCCCCTCCAAAGAAATACACACAAAAAAGAAATATTTCCTCTTTGATCTGTGAGCTCTGGAACTTGGCTATGATGTTCCTGGGAGTTTTTGTTTTGGGATCTCTTTCAGACAGTGATCAGTGGATTCTTTAGATTTCTATTTTGCCCTCTGGTTCTAATATATCAGAGTAGTTTTCTTTGACAATTCCTTGAAAAATGTTATCCAGGTTTTGTTGGTTTTTTTTATCATGGCTTTCAGGTAGTCCAAGGGGTCAGGGTGTCACTGTTGGCGAGCCCTGGGGTGAGGCTTTCTTACTAGTCAGCGGTGGGTCAAGGCCTTGGAGCCCTGCTGCAGGCCTCCTGCTCTGAGGCTGGATGCTGCTGCTCCTCTTGGACCCCTTGGACCGTTCCCACCCCAGTGAGACAGATCTTTATTGCCATGCTGGTAAGCTGCTTCCCTGCTCCTAGGCCAATTCTAAGGCAGTTTTCTAGTAGTTTGGAGGTGAATTTGGAAGGGCTTCAGAGAGTTCCTTCCTCACCCATCATCTTAGCACTGGAAGTCTTAAAATGACTTTTCCAGTGATTTGAAGTCAAATTTTCAATGAGTTGAACTGTGAACTCGAAGTGGAATTTGGTAAGAAACCAGCTCACATTTATATTTCCTTTGGGAGAAAAGCATGACAAAGTTGATTAATGAAATTATATGAAATCAGTTTAGTGAAACAAGTTAAGAAATCCTTAATGTAAAGTTTTAGAAGACAGCAGGATTCAAAAACTGACTGAAATAGAAACACTGTAAACACACAATAAAGGTATAGAGGAGGTCAGCAGGAAGAATCATCAATCTAAGAGTTAAGAGAACTATCCTCTAATCACAATTCTGCTACTAAAAAGTACTTAGACATTCGGCATCTTTCTGAGTCTCAGTTTCTACACCTGTAAAATGAAAGTCTTAGACTAGGTCCCTTCATGCTTTAATTCTCTATGAACTTATGCTCTGCTTTCATACCATGGAATGGGGATGTTTCCTGGAAACATAATTCCTTCTCCAAAATCATATCAACTGTCCTGTATTTTAAGACCCTCCTCCAGCAGCTACACTCATTAGGTGAAAAAACTGAAGCATTATTTTTATCATTTTGTTGATTTTTCTCCTGAACATTTAAGTGAACATCTGATAAAAAGAGGTGTAGATTTGTTGTTGTTCAGTCATTTCAATCATTTCTGACTCTTCCTGACTAGCTATTCTCCATGAAGAACATCCCATCTCCTATTTCTGCACCTTTGAGGTACATATATATGACCAGGTCCCCCTCTATTTGCAACACATTCTTTCCCAGACGATTATTTTTTCTATAACCTTAGTCTTCAGGCTTATCATGAGGAACACAGGAGATCATACATGTAAATCATTTTTTAAACCTTAAAGTGATGTAAATATCACTTAACTACATGCTACATGCCACACTTGATCTTAGATCAAATTTGTTGAGAACCAACGAAACACAGCCCCACACAACCTCCTATGCAATGTATCCCACCCACCCCCACCCCCGGCTATAAATGCTTTCTAGTTCTTGAAGTTATTTTTTATTACTTTGCATTTCCTTTAGATTCATTTAGCAGTGTTTCTGTTGAATCCTCTCAAAAGAACGTTGTTGTTGTTGTTGTTGTCTTTGTCGATTTTTGAAGAGGACCAATGACATCGTGGGACGATGTCTTGACTCAAGGGTGAATTGGATTTAAGTGAGGCAGAGCTACACAAAGACCTCAGCCTTACGCTCTCCTCCAGAGTCATCAAAGTCCATTGGCAAGACAAAAGTCAAGACAACAAGATACAGGATTCAAGCCCAGAATACAGTAGATGACGTCAGTATCTTTAATGTCTGACCACGTTCTAAGCACTCCATAACACCTGCTTCATTCACCTTCATGGATGTTGGAACATTGTTCTCAAATGCCCATTCCTTTAGGGGAAGTCTTCACATGCTTGGGATAGACAAACCCTAGCAGGTTTGAGGCCCATCAGCTACTCTCAACCTGGTTTAGCCCATCTGCCAACAGTTTTATCAGGGTGTGGCCGATGAGCTTGCTACAGTTTCTTAGAACCACAGGTGAGAGTTGGGTGAGGGGTGGACACCAAAGGTGGATGAGCAGCCCTGAAAAAGGGTTGGCAAGCCCTCGAACAAGAGGTGTTAGTCCTAGTCCTCAGTATTGTCAGTTTGGCCTTTGTATCCTCAGCATCTAGCGCATTGGCTCACCAAAAACAAAACAAAACAAAACAAAAAACCCAAAAACCCCAAACCCTGTCTATTGCTAGCCAATCCTACTACCACTTATACCTTCCATATCAACTCACTACACAGTTCTCCACATCAGCTCTTCCAAACTTTTCCATCTTTCCTCAAACCTTCCACAGCTCTCCCCTGCCCAGTCTGTCAGCTGAGAATTTTGCTTCATATTCTATAGGAAAAAAAATTGAGGTCATTCACCATGAACTCCCTCTTCTCCCCTCTTCCTCATCTCCTACCACTCAGATGCTTTCTGTCACTATCTCCTCCTTCACCTCTGTCTCACATGATGAAGTGCTCCTTACCAAGCCTAACCCCTCTACTTGTTCAAATAATCTCATTCCATGTTGTACTTTCCAACACATTGCCTCCTCTATCATTTCCATTCTTTTATTTATTTTCCATATCTCTCTGTCTACTAGCTCATCTTTTCTGCCTACGAACATGTAACCCCTTCCCCCAACACTCTCACTTGATCCTTTCAACTTCACTATCTTCTGCTCTTTGTGGCTAAACTCCTCAGAAAATGTTTATAATAGATGCTTCCACTTTCTATATCCACCCATCCCACCTCTGCTCATTTTAACCCTTTATAATCCAACTCCCCACTTTATCATTGCATTGAAATGGGTGTCTCCAAAGTTACTAAATGATCTCTTAGCTGCCAAGTCCATCGTCCTTTTCCCTGTCTTTATTCCCCTTGACCTCTCTTGCAGCCCTTGACACTTGCAACCTCATTTTCTCTGCCTCCATACTCTTTTTCTCTCTAGGTTTTCAGGATACTACTCCCTTCTGGTTTTCATTCCACCTATCTGTTCACTTCTCTGTCTCTTTAGCTGGATTTAATTACCATCTCTATGCTGATGATTCCCATATTACCTATCCTGCCTCAAACTCTCTGCTGACTTCTAATAACACATCTCCAACTGTCTCTGAGACATCTCAAACTAGATGTCCAGTAGACATCTTAAACTGAACACATCCAAAACTGAACTCATAATCTTCCCCCTGAACTCTCCCACTCTTCTTCCTTCCTTATTACTGTAAAGGGCATCACTATCTTCCAAGTTCCTCATGCTCCCAGCCTAGGCATCATCCTGGACTCCTCACTATCTCTCATCTCCCATATCTAAGCTGTTGCCAAGGCCTGTTGACTTTATCTCTGCAACATCTCTCCAATACTCCAATCTCTTTGACACTGACATTACTCTATTGGATGCCCTCATCACCGGATACCTGGATGATTTTAACAGGCCATTGATGAGCCTGTCTGCCTTCCCATTCCAACGCATCCTCCATTTCAAAAGATTTTCCTAAAATGCAGGTCCAACCATGTCCCTCCCCTATAAAATAAACTCTAGTGTCTCCCTATTGCCACCCAGCACCACCTGTCACATTCTTAAAATGCATTATGAATGAAATGCTTGATCTCTTCTAAGGTATTTGCATTTCAGAAAGTGACAGCAGGGAGTGGGCAATGCTTAATCAGTGGAAATGGTGGGAAGAGGAGGAAACTAGAGGTCAGAATGGGCAGAAAATTGCATGCCATCCACCTCTACTAAAGCTTCTCAACCCAGCCTTCTTCTCAGTTGTCACCTGCACCCCCATTTTCATTGCCCCATCATCCCTCCTTCCACGTTTTTCATGTACTCTCCCTCCTCACATTGATCCAGTGACACTGGCCTCCTGGCTGTTTCATAAACAAGATGTTCCATCTCTCAGTTCCAGGCATTTTCTCTGCCTGTCTTCTATGCTTGAAATGCTCTTCCTTCTCAGCTCTAACTACTAACCTTCCCGGCTTCCTTTAAGTCCCAAATAAAATGTCATCTTTTTCCTGGAAGCCTTTCCCAATCCCCCTTGACTCTAGTGCCTTCCTTCTGTAAATTATGTCCTATTTATCTTGTGTACAGCTTGCTTTGTATATGTTTATTTGCATGTTTTCTCCCACTTTAGATGGTAAACTCTTTAAGGGCAGGGACTGTCTTTTGCCTCTTTTTGTATCCCCCAGCACTTAGCACAGTGAATAGTAGCTCTTAATAAAGTTTACTGATTTATTGAACTGAATTTAAATGAATATATAACTGCAGATATGAGGCAAGGACAAAGGGTACACTAAGAATTCTGAGTACAACATACCAGGTGTTATACAACATACCTGGGTGCTTAGAATTAGGAAGAGACCAACAGGCAAATCCTGCCTCAGACCTTCATTCAATTGTGATATCTGTATCACTTAACCTTTTTGTTCCTTGGTTTCTTCATCTGTAAAATGGGGAGAGTGGACTCAATGGCAAGTGCTGAGAATAATGTCTGTCACATAGAAGGTGCTTAAAAATATTTATTGATTGACCGGCTGGACTTTATGGTCCCTTCCAGCTCAAAAACTATAACCCTATGAAATAATTTACCTCAATAGTGCATTGTGAGCTTTGAGTTTTCTAAATGGAAGAGTGCACAGAAGTATAAGAACAAGGGAAAACATGCCCAACATTCAGAAAGTGAGGGCAGCTCTCCCAAAACAAAATACACAATGTGAGAAAATATTTTGGAGCATTCTACCTTAACTAAACCTATTCTTCTCCCATTTGATAAGCTTCCAAAAAAAGCAAAGAAAAACAAAAACAAAATAAAACTGTTGGAAGAAAAAAGTTTGACTGGAATTGGAGGTTCTGAGAGAGTCTAGGCTTTGAAAGGGTAGGGCTAGTAGTCGTGGGTTTTCTTTGTGTACAGTCAAGCCATAATACCCAAGGGAGTTATACTGCCCAAAATATGATAATAAAGCAACAAAAACCTCTCAGAAACTTATTTACATGTGATGTTCACTGTCCTGAAGCATCTATGATGACACCGAAAGTGACTTTCGAGTCCAGCATGAGACTGTCATGATAAGTTTGAGGTAAAAAGACCCCATGGGGTCTTGTTCCCTCCCTCGGTACAGAATCAGGACCAGCATCCCAAAATGCTGACTACATTTCCTGGATGTGATTCTGAAACCACACTACCAGTCAAACAGAACACACAGATGCTTGTTCTCAAGCCATAACATTCAGCTACAAGTACATGTATATTGGGGGTTTGGATAGGATTTCAAAATAACTCATACTCAGCATCTCCTTCTTCCAAGATCTTCTTTGATGACCTTCCCCTCCATGAGTTGAGAAGAATTGGAAAACACCACAGTGCTGACTGTTTTGTGGGCTTCTCCTACCTCATTTTTTTTTACCATACCAGGATTCCTTTTTTATGATTTATCAATTTGACATTTCCATTCTTTCGCTGACTTATTATCCCTTAGCAACTTATCGGGGGAGTCAGTTTTCCTAAGTTTAGACAATTTTGTTTATTAGATTAGGGATTTTTAAAAAAAAATTAACGTAGTATAATATAGTTGCTACCTTCTATGATCTTCTCAATGAGTACCTTCCTGCTCCAAGAAAGAAATTGATCCATTCACCTAATGTCTTAAGACTACACTTATACTGCCCTATTTAGGTAACTTTCCTATTGGTGAGGACCCATGAAACTTAAAGCTTAAAATGTTATCAATCTTTGAAGAAATTAAACCATTAACAAAAATGGAAAGACAGACAAAGAAATAGAGACATTGTAACAACAAGACTACTTGCCACTACTGTGGCTGTGTAAGACCAATAACACCACCACACAGGAGGGCTGCTAGCACAGGTTCTTCAACCTGCTTTTCTAAGCAAAGCAACTTAAAGGGTTTATAATCTCACTTTAATTAAACATACATATATTATTTACTTAGTTTGGTGGGGTGGGGAAACCCACCACCCTGAACTTCAGAGAGAATACAAACAGAAATTACAAGCAAATCAATAGACAGGCTTTTATCTCTCTGACCAAATCACAATACATACATAGTTACCAGAAAGAAGCACCAATATCTGGGTTTTCAAGGCAGGGGGGAGGGCTGTTTCAACTGCTACCCAGAGTCTCATCACCAACACTCTTTCGATGAGTGTGCCCCAAAACAAAATGCTAACCTCAGAGTATATATACACCCTTCTTCAGGGCCCGAGGATTTCACACCTCTCCTGGGCTCCACACATCTCCAGGGCTTCACATTTCTCATGACCTAATTGGCAAAAGAGTGTGGGCCTTCCTACAAACAAAGGCAAGGCTCAATCAAATGCACTTGGTTGCCTTAGTGATAAGAAGTACTCCAAAAGAAAAAAAAAACAGTAAAAGTACCAGTGTTCTTACCCTTACAGACTGAGATATAACAGCAAACCAGCAGAGAATACTCACTCTGAGAAAATCTAAAATAAATAAGAAATGTTCAATAATCTTCCAGTTAAAAAAGTGCCACTTTTGCTAGTGCTTAAAAAGTAATTCTATTGATGTCATTTGTTTTAATATTATCTTCATTTCTTAATGTATTCCTTCTCTTTTTTCAACATGTAAAGTCATCCCTTACAAAACAAACACTTTTGAAAAAGAAAAAATAAAGAGAAAAAAATAGTTCTGCAAAACTAACCCACACAGCATCATATATATGTATGTACACATGTATACACACACACACACGCGCACACACACATATATAAATGTTTCACACCCACAGTTCTATACTTCTGCAAAGAAAAATATATGTTCTTATTTCTTCTTCAGTTTCCAGTGGCTTTTACTCTTAATTATAAATGTAGTTATGAGAAGATTTTAAACCCTTACTCAGCTTTAAGTGTCATGGAGACAATATATTTGAAAAATAAAAATCAGCTTTCTGAAAGAAAAAAAAACAGACCATTAATGATTTTCTGGAACAAATCAGTCAGTCAGTAAAGACTTCTCCATATGTAAAATTTAACTCATGAAGCATGGTTCTAGAATCTTTTCCCCGACTAAATCTCTGCCATTTTCCTTTTTCCCCCTGGCTCTTTAAAAGAAAATAATCAACAGTTTCTATATCATTCTGAAGTCTTTCATCACAATATTGTCCATTATGTCATACATTTATAACAGTTCACCATCTCTTCTGATTTTAAAAGGACAACTCTTCAGAGAGTGGATAAAAGAAATTTTTGTTTCTCTCTTCTGGCCCTCAGAAAATGATTTCACGAGATCCAAAGTGAAATAGCTTGTGAAATCCATTTAACTTAGCAAATGTGAAAAAAGTCTCTGAAGGAACATAACAGGGTATTTCCTGTGATTTTTTTTCCCTCTGATAAATACCTTCTCTTCATAGATAGATTCTCTGTAATTATCTCCAGGGTAATATCTAGGTTAATCAAATGAATCCATCAGTTATGCTGATGGTAAATATGTTTGGAACATGGTGGGAGGGAAGAAGAGAAATAGGGTTACCAACTGATTCAGATGAATAAAACATATTTCATTGTAACAAGATTTAAGAGATAAATTGGACTCAAGGGATAGCCAAGAAACCTCTGTCAAGAGCCATTTCTAGACTTGATTCTGGCACTTTGGGATTTTGAGTGCTTAGCATGTGAAAGTGGTGTTCTAAGTTGTATATCAAATCCCAACAGACCTCTTGAAAAACAACGACAGAGAGAGCAGATGTTTTAGAAATCATCTTCCCCTTCAGGAGGGTCAAGCTCTTTAAAGGGTCTTGTTTTTCCAAGAAAAAACAGCAGTATATAAGCAAGAAGTCTCTATTTGTGCTATGCCTTCACTGAGATGTGTAACTAAAAGATGTGAATAGGGAAAAATCAAGATTTTTTATTTATTTTTTATTTTTTGACATACTGTGGCCTTTCTGATTACCAGGTGTGGTGCTGAATAAGGTCTGGATATGGATTAAGAAAGTGGAAACCATGGTTTTTTGTGTTTGTTTCAAATGAATTTTAGTGAATATTATCTTCAACTCAGTCTACATTGTAAACCAACCTCTCTCAAAGCAGGGAAATAGAAGGAAATGCAAGCATATTAAATAACTTTCCTTTTGTCAGATCGCTTGCATACCTATATTTGGCCTGAACCCATTGCTTATATGGCTCTAATTGTTCTTTCTGTCCTAACGAAATTTGCTGTTGTCTTCTGCCTAAGGTAGGCACTAACTCTGCCTAGGGTCTGTTGAAAGTGGTCCCAATTAATGCTATTTTTGCTATTTTGTGCCATTGCATCTCAACATTTGGGAATTTTGTTGGGTTACACTAGCTTTTCCAAATATCTGTCTTTTGTGCTCCGGAGATAAAAAAGGCAATTTAAAAAGTTAGTCAAACCCAACAAAATTGAGGCCAAATGGACAGATATTTGCCTTTGGTTTTCTCTGAGCCAACTCAGCGGAGAAGAAAGTCCCACTCTGACTTCTCTAGAAGTGCAAAATGGAGGTGATGGTATATAGCAAAGGTCACATATGCACTGTGTGACATGACAGAAAACCCACTGACCTGTGTGCCAACAGTGCAGATAGCCTTACATGAAGGTGGAATATAAAGTTACTTAGGTAAAGGAAGTAGCTGAGAAAAGTAGAAAGCATTCAGGATTTGGAGTCAGAGGACCTGGTTTCAAATCCTGTCTCTGACATTTACTGCCTAGTGGGTTCAAATTTTACCTTCAATGTTTACCATTTATAATACATTGGGTAAAATGCTTCACTTTTCTGAGACTCAGTTATCTCATCTATAAAATTAAGGAGTTGGACTCAATAACTTCCCAGGTCCCTTCCAGACCTCAATCTATGATCCTGCGGCATTGGATGATTTAGAAGATATTATAGTTGGAAGGTATCTTAAAGATTTCTTAGTCAAAAATAAAGGGTAAAGAAAAAAGATAAATGCATTATACTCACTCTGGTTAGAGCACAACTTCTAGGAGGGGATGGGGCTATCTTTCTCTTTCCCAGTATAGAATTTGTGCACATAAGTGGTTGCATGTAATGGGTCTTGGAAGGAATGTAGGATGAGAGGAAGGGAGAAAAGGAGGAAGGGAAGAAATTTAAAAAGAGAGTGAAGGAGGGAAAGAGGGAAGGGAGGGAAGAAAGAGAAGAAGGAATGAAAAGAGAAAGGAAGGAAGAGAGGGAGAGAAGAAGGAAGAAAGGAAGGAAAGAAAAAAGAAGGAAGGAAGGGAGGGGAAGAAGGGAGGAAGGGAGGAAGGGAGGAAGGGAGGAAGGGAGGAAAGAAAGAAAGAAAGAAAGAAAGAAAGAAAGAAAGAAAGAAAGAAAGAAAGAAAGAAAGAAAGAAAGAAAGAAAGAAAGAAAGAAAGAAAGAAAGAAGGAAAGAAGGAAAGAAGGAAAGAAGGAAAGAAGGAAAGAAGGAAGGAAGGAAGGAAGGAAAGAAGGAAGGAAGAAAGGGAGGGAGGGAAAACTCTGAAATTATATTTTCTTCAGTACTGTCATAGAGCCTACAACAGAGTTCTTTCTACCTTCAACCTCCTTCTTCCTCCTCTACCTCAGGAAAAGGATTGTAGCAATGCTGCCTGTGAGATTCAACAGAGTTGAGAGAGAAACAAGACACAGTAGCTACACTGAGCAGGACAGTTCAAATAGTAAACAAGTATTGGTGTCAGCTGCTGGAAAGTGATAATACCATGAGAAGAACTTCAAGCTGGGATTTATTGGTGGTGGGTCTCATGCTGGAAGCTACAGAGGGGCATGATGAGAGCCAAATACTGAGGAACTAAAAGAGGATATCCTTGCTAGGAGCCCCAACTAATGCATGACTAGAAATGATTGAGACTCTCCAGGTCTAATCAAGTTGGCAAATGACACACAGCTGTGAGGGATAGTTAATACAATAGATGACAAAGTCAGAATCCCGAAAGATCTTGAAAGCCTCGAACACTGACCCACTTCTAAGAAGATTAAACTGCATAGAGATAGCCATAAAGTATTACACACGAGGCGTTTTTTTAATGGCCTTAATCTTCCTAGTAAAGAGAATTTCTCTTCTAAAGATTATCTCACTGTATATACTGCTCAATTACTTCTGTAAGGGTAAGATCTATTATCTTTAAGGTGCAGAGAATCATGGGAAGCAGAACATTTTGGGGCTTCTCAGAAAGGAACACACCCTTCTTTTCCATAACTCAATGTTCTGCTGATTTTATTAGGGGAGTGGAGTGGACAGAGATCACTGATATTTACCCCATCATTAGTTAGGGCTATCCATGAGGCAGTAAGAGTGACTTGCCTGGGGCAGCTAGGTGGTGCAGTGAGTAGAGCACTGACCCTGGAGTCAGGAGGACCTGAGTTCAAATCTGGACTTAGACACTTGGCACATGTACTAGCTGTGTGACCTTGGGCGAGTCACTTAACCCCAATTGCCCTGCCAAAAAAAAAAGAGTGACTTGCCTAACATCACATAGCTAGTAAGAATCTGAGCTGGATTTGAACTCAGATCTTCCTGACTACAGACTCAGTGATACATCACTCAGTGATCAATACACTGAGCCACCTAGGTGCCTCTGAAAGTTGAAATAAAAATTAATACTAGGGAGTTTATGCCTAAAATAAGTAAAAAGATAGTATTAGAACACTTAGATTCCCTTGATGACTCCAAGCTATCTGCTATAAATGAAGTAGTAAAAGAACTGGAAGGTGTGATTGTAGAGGCACAGTTAGTAATATCTGAAAGATCATGGAGAGTGGCAGAGCCAAGATGGTAGAGTTGTTGAAAGTAGTATAGCAAAGTTCACAAAACTCTTCCAAATATATCTAAAAATGTACCAGGTCAAATCCTAATTGAAAAATCCAGAAAATTCACAGTGAGTCCTTCTCCAGCCCACCTTAACATAGGGAGACAGACAGAAATCTATGGATGCCAGGGACAGGAAGAGCCAGGAGCAAGGTGCAACAAAGCACTCCAGCATCCTGAGTGAGTCTTTGCCTCAGGGCAAGAGGATGTCCTAGATTCATATTGGGTGAAGGAAAGTGAGGGAAAAATCATCTCACATAATTAGGGTATACAAGTAAGTAAATATCAATACAAACTAGGAGAGAGGTGTGGGAGGTACAGAGAATATTAAACCGTCCTCTCTCTGTCTTTGTCTGTCTCCATCTCTCTCTGTCCCTCTCCCTTTCCTTTCCTCTACCTCTCCCTCCCTCTCTCTTCCTTTCTCTCTCCCCCTCTTCTCTCTCCTTCTCTCTTTCTGCCTCTGCCTGTCTCTGTCTCTGTCTGTGTCTCTGTGTGTGTCTCTGACACACACACACAAAAATGGGTATAGAAAAATACATTTCACTCAATAAGGAAACAGGAGGAAAGAAGTGGGGAAGGGGAAATTAGAGAAGGGCAGGTTAAGGGAGGGATTAGTTCTAAGCAAAACAAACTCCAAGGATGTATGAAAGTATTTATAGCTTTTTTGAGGTAGCAAAAAATGTAACTTTGACGGGTTCCCCATAAATTGGAGAATGGATGACAAGTTATGCTATATGATTGTGATAGAATACTCTGATGCTGAAAGAAATGATGGAGAGGGTTGCAGAAAAACCTGGGAAGACTTTTATGAATTGATGAAGTGTGAAGTGAACAGAATCAGTAGAACAATTTATATAATTAGAACAATATGGCAAAAGCAGAACATTTTGAAAGAATTAGGAACTCTTATCAGTATAATGACAAGCACAGTTCCAGAGGATTAATGTTGAAACATGCTACCTTCCTTCTATTAGGGAAGTAAAACTCTCAGAACGCAAAATGAGAAAAAGGTCCTTTTTTACATAGTCAATGTGGAACATTATTTTGATAGATCATACATGCTTGTATTTTAAAATTGATTTTATTTTTGTTTTGCTCTCAATGAGAGGGATTGAAGTAGGAAAATAATGCAGCAGATTTTGCTGATTGAAACAAGTGAAATATTATTTTTAAAAGGAAAACCAAGAAAAAAGTGCCACAGGACTGGAGAAAGTCAATGTCTGAATTTTCAGAAAAGGGAAGAAAATGAATTTAGCAAACTATAGTCTATTAAATTTGACTTTTATTTCTCGCAAAGCTCTAGAATACATAATAAAAGAGATGGTTAGTAAACAGCTACAAAAGGAAGTGGTGATCACAAATAGCCTGCATGACTTCATCAAGAACAGGTCAACAGGCCAACTTTTTAAATTCTATTTTATTTTTTACCTTTCTGGGGAAGATTAAAATGATAGATCAGGGGAATATTGATAGGTAGGTTTAATTTACCTAGATTCAGTCAATTATTAAATAGCATCTCTCCACATTTTCCTTGTAGAAAAGATGTGGAGTGGATGAAAGTGCACTTACATGGATATAGAATTGTTTCAATGGTCGGACTCAAGTAGTTATACACCCACATATATAGTTACAGTTCCTTTCCATATTTATTCATTTTATTTTTAATTTGTGGAATAAAACAATCATTTCGACAACACAATATAATGAAAATAGGGTTTGCATGAGAACTGCAAACCTATTATGTACAACTTGCTGTTCATTTTAAATATATAATAAAGTTAGTATGTAAATTTCTTTTTTCTTTTTTTTCTTCCTTCCCCCCCACCCTAGAGATGGTTACCATTTGACACAAACAGGCATATTTATGTAAAAATATTCTATAAAAATTTCTATTTATCAGTTTTTTTCTCTGAATGCAGATAGTATCTTTCTTCATATGTCCTTTATAGTTAATTTGGATATTTATAATAATCAAAATAACTCATTTGCTCAATGTCATTCTTAGAAACAATACTGCTGTTACTGTATACAATGTTCTCTTGGTTGTATTCATTTTTGCTCTTCATTATTTTCATGCACATCTTTTTCATGTTTCTCTAGATAATTGAGCTCATCATTTCTTATAACACAGTAGTATTCCTCACAATCATATGCCACAACTTGTTTAGCCATTCCCCAATTGATGGACATCCCTGCAATTTCCACTTCTTTGCCACCACAAAGAGAGCTGCTATAAACATTTTAGAACATCTATTTTCTTTTTCTTTTTCCCTGATCATCTTTGTAAACAGACCTAGTAGTGGTATGGCTGGGTCAAAGGTAGAGGTAGCTTAATAACACTTTGGGCATAATTCCAGATTGCTTTCCAAAATGACTGGATAGTTCACATTCTGCCAACAATGAATTAGTGTCCCCAATTTTTCCACATCCCCTCCAGCATTTGTCATTTCCCTCTTCAATCATGTTAGCCAATTGTAAAATGATATCTCAGGCTGTTTTAATTTGCCATTTCTCTAATCATTAATGATTTAGAACATTTTTTCATATGAATATAAATTCTTTTGCTTCTTCTTCATTGGAAAACTGCCCATTCAAATCCTGGACATTTACCAACTGGGAGACTGACTCATATCATTATAGATTTGACAAGTTCTTTCTGTATTTGAGATATGAGACCTTTATCTGAGAAACTATCTATAAATTTCTCCCCAATTTTCTGCTTTCCTTCATTTAAACAATTCCAGACAGTATAAAATGTTGAAGTTATTGTTGGTGTCAACTTGGCAGAAGTATGCAGTGAAGTGTCCCAGGATCTACACTAATCCTTATGCTATTAATATTTTTTATCAACAACTTAGATAAAGCATAAATGGCATGCTTATCAAATTTCAGATAACACTAAGATGGGAGTGATAACTAACAAATTGGCTAATAGAATTGAGATCCCCAAAGAAATTGACAGCCTCAATTGACTGTCATCAATTAGATTGGCTGAATTAATAAGTTCGAAATAGGGATAAATATAAATTCTTATACTTGAGTCCAACAGATGATTTTCACAAATACAAATGAAGGAAATATGGTTAGACAATAGTCTACCTAAAAAAAATTAGGGGGATGGGGTTATTGACTAAAAGCTCAATTTGATTCAATAGTGTAATATTGAAACCAAAAGAGTAAATGTGATTGTGTGCTACATTGAGAGGCATAAAGGACCCACATGAACAAAATATTTATAGCAGCCCTTTTTGTGGTGGCAAAGAATTGCTAACTAGGGGATGTCCATCAGTTGGGGAATGGCTGAATAAGTTGTGGTACATGATTGTGATGGAATACTATTGTACTAAAAGAAATGATGAACAGAACGAATTACAGAAAAACCTGGAAGAGCTTACATGAACTGAGGTGAAGCAAAGTGAACAGAACCAGGAGAACATCATACACAGTAACAACACTATGGTATGATCAGCTGTGAATGACTAGCCTATTCTCAGCAGTAGAACGATCCAAGACAATTCCGAAGGCCTCATCAATGAAAAATGCTGTCCATTCCAGAGAAATAATAGATGAAGTCTGAATGCAGGTCAAAGCATACTGTTTTTCACTTTACTTTTTGTGGGTTTTTGTTTAGTCTGCGTTTCTTTCACAACATGACTAGTATGGAGATGTTTCGCATGATTGCATATGTATAACCATATCAAATTGCTTACCATCTCAGGGAAGGGAAGGAGGAGAGAGGCAGAGAAGTTAGAACTCAAAATCAAAAAAAAAAACAAATTTTCAAAAATCATTTTGTATGTAATTGAGAAAAATAAAATAATCAAAAAATTAATATATCATGTATTAATTCCTCAAGGGGAGTTTCAAGTCCTAAACAAAAGCCTTGGGGATGAAGAGAATGGGAGTCAGGGGCAACAAAGGAATCATAAGATCACTGGAAATTTTAGTACATTGATATTTAGGTAGCAGTAGAAGAAAGATTATCACTGTCCTTCAGACAGTTCAAACTCCTTGTTACTCCTCCTCCTTTTTGGTGTAGAGATGCTTAGGTTATGTTTGATTTCATGATGGTTCAGCCTACTGAGGTAGTTGAAAGTTATGTATTTTCTAGGCAGAGAACATGTTCTCACTAAGGTGTTTCCAATTGTTGTCTCTGAAGTCATAGAAAGACATTAGGGAGTGAACAGCAAACAAAAAGAAAGTCTAAATATAAGATTCATAAGTTTCCAGAAAAGGGCAGGACAGAAGTCTTAGGGAGAAAGGAGTACACCTGGGGTCCAGAGATGAGATTGTTTCCTGCAAGTGAGCCGTATGGATCTCAGAGAGGTGTGTGGGCTCTCAGATTTTTGAAGTACTATAATATGTGAAGTACGGAGTCTTACTTTTGAGCAATTTTCTAAATTTTTGCTTTTAAGTCTCTAATATTAATTTATTCTGAATACCTTGCATAGAAGCTATAGAATATCTAAATAGCCCAATGAACACATGTACACAAAGACAGTAACAACAGTGATGGCAACAACTATGTTTTTGGAAAATATGTTTTGTCTTCAATACCCCATGAAGGGGAAGCTGGGTGGCACAGTGTGTAGAGTACCAGGTCCGGAGTCAGAAATACCTGGGTTCAAATCCAGCCTCAGACACTTATTAGCTGTGCGCCTAGAGAAGTCACTCAACCCTGTTTGCCTCAGTTTCCTCATCTGTAAAATGAACTGAAGAAGGAAATGGCAAATCGCTCCAGTGTCTTTGCCAAGAAAACCCCAAAAGGGGTCACAAAGAGCTGGACATGACTGACAACAATAACATGTCCATGATGACATTTTCTACTTTGATAAAATTTGGAGCATGTGTAATTGAGAACATATCAACATAGCCATCACACTGTTCTAACACCTTCTGAAGTGTTTCTTCACGTATCAGTAATAGAAAAGGGACAGACACTCATTGAAGACTCTTTGAAACCTCTTGTAAACAAATATATTTATTGCTTTTTATTGACAGTCATGCTTAAAAGACAGGCCAAAGTAGCTAAAACATTCTATCTTGCAGACCAATAGGCTGAGGGCCTGTCAAGAGGGAGAATAACACATGAGATAGAATACAAACTGCCTCATAAAAGTTAAAGTTGTGAAAAATGAGTGAGTAATTAAGCTGAAATCTCCTTCAACTATGAAACATATATAGCTCAAGCCACGTTGATCTCTGAAAGGTCTTTAATCATCAACAAAGTGAAAAGAGCTCTATGAAAGCCTTGAATGTGTGAAGGAGATTCCAATAACCAGGTAAACCTTAAATAGATTTGTTAGTGACAGAGATTCTGCTAATAAAACAACATTAAAAAATAATTATTTATATTTGAAATAGGACAAATGTTTTGTCAGGAATACTCCCTGTGTCTAGAATATCCTCTTACCCTCTGTACCTCCTCCCCAGTTTAGCTGAAGCTCAATTTAAATCCTATCTTCTCCATGAACCCTGATAACACATGTCCGTAATGACTTTCCACCTTGGACCTTGCACATCACTTTTTTAACCTCTCTAAATTATTTTTGCATTTTGTAGTTAATCTTTGCTTGTGCCTTCTGGTTAGTATACACATTACATGAGGTCAGTGATAAAATCTTACCAAACTTTACATCTCTCCCAGTGCTTACAACAGTCTTTTGCACATGGTAGGAACTTAATCATGTTACTTTGTTCAAACAAAGGTTCTTAACCTGGAGCCTGTGAACTTAAAAAAAATTGGATAACTGTATTTCAATATAATTGGTTTATTTTGAAATCCTGTGTATTTTATCTTATGCATTTTATGCATTAAAAACAGGGGTCGGTAGGCTTTACCAGACTGCCAAAGGTAACTGATACAAAACAGTTTAAAAATCCCTGGCCTTAGAATGTTTCAGAATGGCTTTTGATTGTATATTTTCTGGGATATTTGCAATACAACATCACAAAGGCTTTAGTGAGTTTCTGCTTAGAGGATATATTTAACCATCTAATAAACTTAGATAACCTGAAGTATGACTTTGCCCCCACCACTGGCTTAAAGTCATCATTGCCTTACTCTACTTTTGAATATATCAACATCTATGAATGGTTATGTCGGTGGTTGTCCATATATATAGAACATTAAAGGAAATTAAAGGAATTCTATAGAACCAAGTAGTTTACATATAAATACCCAAATTAACTACAACGGACATATGAAAGAAGCTATCTGCAAACAGAAAAAGAACTGATAAATAGATGTAGAGAATGATTTTACACACACACACACACACACTTGTTTCTAATGGTAGGCATCTCTAGGGCAATAGGGGGAGGAAAAAAAAGAGAAAAAAATTCACATGATGACCTTAAAAGGAATAGCAAGCATAATAGATTTGCAGTTTCATGTGCAATCTTTTTTATTTATTAATATACTATGTGATGGAAATGCTTGTTTTATCCCATAAATTAAAAATAAGATAAAATAATTTTAAAATATGTATACAGAAAAAACAATCAAAACTAGCTTGCCTATGAAGAAAAAAAACAAGTGGTAAACTTAAGAAAAATTGATAAATAAGGCAAAAGAGTTTTTCATGTACCTATATTTATTCCTTTCCTTTTTTTTTTTTTTTACAGTTTTCAGGACAGGGGTAAAGAGGTTTTAATCTACCACTATTTTATATTGTAAGTATAGATATTTTTAAAAGAGCAGCGAATGGTTTTGTTCCAGGAGGAGCTGATAAAGATGGGGAAGTGCAAAATTTTCTAGCCCAGTCAAATACTTTTAGTATTATGGACTGAAATTTATAAATGTGTCTTTTTATGTATACTGTTTTTAAGATATTCATATCATTACAACTCATGTTTTCTTTATCCTTTTCTCTGGCTTGACTCCTTTGAGCTCTCTAAATAAAAACATATAAATGTATTGGAAAACATGGAAAACACATACCATATGTATATCTGCCGTAGAGTAATTCACATGGTGTGGTCTGCCCATTTCATCCAAGTCTCTAGGCTCTTTAAAAAAGGTTCTCGAAGACATTTTATGTATATTTAATAGATTTGTAGTGAAAAACTTGGCTTCTGCAGTTGCTAATTAACTCCATTTCTTGTTCTATGTCCTCTCTAATGCTTGTTAACATCACTTTACTTTTGTGTAGTATTGATGTTGTGCTATGTCAATGATGCGTGTGGATAAGAATCTAAAGAAATCGATACTGTTTATTAAGTTGTAAATGATATGGTAACTCAGACCAATGGAAGATGGGACCAGTCACTGTGATATTACAGAATCATAAACTGGGGTCGTAAAAATACTAGAGCTCTTCATGGATAAAGTGAACAATTGAGTAAATTATATTTCAGTACTTGTCATCTGCTCTTTCATACATTAATTTATTAGAAGTTATTATATTGTACCCCCCACCATTTTTCCTTGTTGCTTAGCAAAGTGGTGATTATTTTCATACACTTTCTGTCAGGTTTACATCTGAATGATAGAAAGAAGCCAGAAGTGGCAAGCATATATGCATTTCCATGTGCAATGACTGAGAAAGATGTTGTCAATTTCCCAAAACCAATCAAATTGGATTGATGAGGGGGTAAAAGATGGCATCTGATGTGCAATGACCTTTGATGGAATGGTAGTTTTTGCTCAGAAATCATTTTCAAGCCTCATTTTATCACATAAAACTGCAGTTGAACTGGAAATATTGATTTAGGGGAAAAAGATTACTCTGAGTTTTAAAAAGTCCCCTTTGCCCCAGTACAATACTATTACAGCAATATTAGGGGGTTTCTAAAATGTAATGTTTCAATTCATGTAATGGCTTAAGATGGTCAATTGTTTTGTTCATTCTCCAATTGGCCTTCACAATAACTTTGCTTGAATTATTTTTATTCTCCTTATCTCTTGACACCATATTCTTCTTTGTTTATGGGAAGAAGAGAAAAGTTAGACCAAAGTCAGAGCTATACAATTCCTTGTTGTCTCTCTCCTGTATCGTCCACTGTGCTAGGATTAGCACTGCCTGAATAGAAACTTCTATGCTGCCCCCAGTTTCATGTAGCCTTTTTGTCTCGAGTAAATTCTAGAGATCATAGAGCAAGAGCTATTAAAGACTTTAAAGGTCAACTAATATAACCAATTCATTTATAGATGAGGAAGGCTAGGCCTACAGAGGTTAAATGACTTACCTAAGGTCACATATGTAGAGCCAACATTCAAACCCAAGTATTCTAATTCTAAACCCAGCATCACTTCTATTGCATCATGCAACCCCTCTTTCTGTTTCCTCATTTAATTCAGTAAATATGTATTTATAACCTACTATGTCCTCAGCTTTGGGCTCTAGATATTTGAGGAAACCAAAGAGTCTAATTAGTTGATCAAAATGTATTTATTTAGCAAGTACAATGTGAGCTTCATTTTTCCGTACACTCCAGGGAATAAACTAGAAATAAAAAAAATCATCTTGGTTCTCAAAACTTGAGTTTACAGTGCCATCAAAGAAAAAGATTTTATATATATGAGTGTGTACGTGTGTGTACATATATGCATACACACATATATACGTGCATGCATATATGCATACCTGGATTATACATTGATTCATCCTTGAACTCAGAAATAAGGTATACTTCTCAACCAAAGAATCCAAACTCATTTCATGAGTTGCTATGGTCAAAAGCAAAAAAGAAAAGAAAGAAGAAGACAGGAAAGGAGAAAAGGGAAGCGGGGAGGGATAGGGAAGGACAGGAATAGGGGAGGGATGGCAGGAGAGGGGAGAACAAGAGATGGGAGGGGAGAAGAGGAGAGAGGCAGGAAGGGAAAGGGAGGATGGGGAGGGAGTGGAGAGAAAGGAAAGGAAAAGAAAAGGCTGAAGATTAGACAGAAAACAAAACATCAGGAGGTGAAGTTAAACCTGCACAGCAGGTGAAGAAAGCCCCTCTCTCTACCAGCTTTCCTCTTTCTCTTAGTTCAAAGGACAAGCATAGTAGAAGATGGCAAGCCTGAGATCAAAAGGAAGTTTTCTCCTCTTTGTACTAGAGGTCCTCCACATCTTGACTGGGAGATCAGACTGGCATCGGAGGTGGCACAGATGGAAGTCACTTCACTGGCTTCAAGCAATCATCCCCAGAGGATATGCATAAGAAGAGATGGAAGGGCAAAAGGTCAGAGAAAGATCTTGTTCCTCTTCCCACCTGAGACTAGAGATAAGGAGTCTAGAGATAAGGTAGGCATAGCAGAAAGTGGAAACTAGATTATAAACTCCCTGAGGGGAGGGACTGCCTTTAGTTTTGCATATCCACACTCACATAGAGAATTACATGTGGTGGCGAAGATGCTAAAACATGTTTGGTTTTTTGGTTTTGTTTTCATGTGTCTGTCCGTGCCTTAGTTTGCCACTTGTCATTCTTAGAAAACCCTTGCCTCTAGGACTTTACTTCTATATGCTCTATAAAGTCCCCAGGATGTTCAATACTAAAATGCCACTATTGAGCTCTCTTCCTTCTAAAATTAAGTTTTATTATATTTTCAGAACCAAATTTTCTCCCTCCCACCTCCTCTCCTCACCCATTTGAGAAAGCAAGAAAAAAAATCCCTATTTGAGTCCATTACCTCTCTTACAGGAGTTGGGTACTTGTTTCATTGTGAATCCTTTGGAACTGTGGTTGGTCACTGGGTTCCTAAGTCATTCAAAATTGTTTATCTTTACAATATTGCCACTGTCATATAAATTATTCTCTGGTTCAACTCACTTCACTTTCTACCACTTCATACAAGTCTTCCATGCTTTTTCTGAGACCATACCTATCATCATTCCTTATAGCACATTAGTATTCCATCACATCCATAGCCCATAACTGAGCTCTCATCTATTCTGACCATCTCCAGCACCATTGACTATGCTTGATGTTCTTTCCACTCCCTGCTATTTCATTTTATCTACTCATTTTCCCCTTAATGTAGTCCTATTACAAAATCAAAATATATTCCTTTGAAATACCCCAAATTTTAAACTATTAATCTTCTAAATAATTAATCCTAGATTTCTTCTTAAAATAGATAATCCCTCCCTTTCTTCTCTGAACAAATAGAAAGGAAAGAATAAAGAAGTGGATTAGCAAATAAAATGTTGGATTTGGACTCTAGAAAACAGGAATTCAAATACACCTCAGATTTTTACTAGCTGTGTGACCCTAGCCAAGTCACTTGGCCTAAGACTCAGTTTCCACATCTCTAAAGTGAGGATTATAATAGCACCTATTTCACAGGGTTATTGTGAGTATAAATAAGACTATGCATGAAATCCTTTGTGAACTTTAAATTGATATATAAATGTTAGCTATTATTACAACTGTGAAGGGCAGGCTGGTCTTCTTGGTTTAATTGGGAGTTGAATGCAGATAAAATTGTCAGTTAAGTAGAAAGAGATTATTTTCTGTCCTGTATTTTTCTTGACCTGATGGTCAAGACAGTAGGAGATGACTGGTCCCCTTGCCATTCCCAGAGATATGCATAGATAAGTGGGGGCACAGGTCAAATAATCTAATAAATTAGAAATAAGAGGGAATTCTCTTTCTTATTTACGACCTTTTAACTAGTTTCATATTCTTCACCTTATTTATATGTTAGACTTTGAAGTTTAAGTCTGAATATATTTTTGGTGTGATAAGTAAAGGATTGGGCTTAGAATCAGGAGCTGCCTCTGACCCATATTGGCTCTGCGACCCAGATAATTTACCTAACCTCTATTTTGGTTAAAAAAAAAAAGAGTTTTTTACACAATTTAAATGATGTACCTGTTTTTTTTTAATCATTAGTGGTTTTCTGAATTTGTGTCCAAATTAAGATGCTACTATTTTACCTGAACAGGGGATGCTTTAGGCAGGGATTAAGTGGTCAATCTTGGATCCATGATGCTCCCTGGATAGATGTGATTATGTTTACAATCAGGGAGAATTGTCTCTGTAGCATTCAACTGCTGTTTTTACACAACTGAAATCTCCCAGATGTTTTCTCTGTTTACCACTCTCCTCAGAGAGATTTTAGATTCATCTGTTTGCCCAATTAATATATTAAAATTCATTTGTTGCCTTAGAGGATGTTTGGTCTCCTGCGTCACTATGTTTTTAATTACATCTGCTTTATATTCTCAGTACTGCTATTTGGGATTGATGTAGGACCATACCTTTCCTCCTATTCTGTCACAACAGCAAAATACTGCTAGGCAAAAACAAAACAAAAAACCTACATGCTGTGCACGCAAATGTGGGCAGGGGAAGGAGTCATTCTGTCTTCTATTCTTTAGAGAAATTAGATGGTTGAACTATCATAAATACCACTCTTTAAAAATCAGCTAAATATTGTGAATCAAAATGAAGGATAGTAGCAAAGAAATAAATCATTCTTTTTTCACTTAATTTTTAAAAAATTATGAATTTAATAATTATCAACAAACATTTCCCTATACAAAGAAAATTAAAAAAGAAAATTGTGTTTTATAGAATGCTTTGTTTTTAATTCTGAACTGGTAGATAGGAAAGCAGGAGATGAACTGGGTGAGCTCAGATGTCTTCAGATCTAGCAAATAAGAAAATGGGGGAGGGTGGAGCCAAGATGTCAGCTGGAAAGCAGGGACTTGCTTAAGCTCTCCCCCAAATCCATCCAAACACCTGTGAAAATGGCTCTGAACAAATGCTAGAGCTGCAGAACCCACAAAATAGCAGAGGAGGACTGGATGGTCACTGGGAAGGGTCTACTGCACGGTTCTGGGAGTGAAGCACAGCCCAGCATGGGCCGCACAAGGACAGACCAGACTGGGAGTCCACCAGAGCAGGCCTTAGGGCCATGAATCATTGAGCTGTGGCAGTTAACAGACTTCTCAAACCACAAACACCAAAGACCTCAGAGAAGGTTAGTGGGTAAACTGCTAGATCAGGCTAGAGGGTGGTCTGGCCACTAGCCCTGGGGGTGGTGAAGGTGGTGCAGTGGTGGAGCTCCAGCGTCAGCTGCTTCCAGAGTTCCTGGCTCACACAATGGGAGGAATCAAGCTGCAGACCAGAGTGGGAGTGCAGAGCTAGCTTTGCCCTGCTTGGATCTGGGTTGCAATCCTGGTTGGCTGTTCTTGGGGGGGGGGTGCTGGTGTGGTAGAGCTTGTGGTGACAGTGGAGCAGACGTAGCTCTGAAAACAGCAGTGCAGCCACTAAAGCTTGAGACAAAGCACTCTCTACTCTACAAACAGTCATACCCTGACAAAAAACTCAAAGGTCAAGTAGCTGGATGGGAACATGGCAAGGCAGCGAAAAAGGATGCTTACTCAGATTCAGACTCAGACTCTAAAATCTTTTTCTGGTGACAAAGAAGATCAAAATATACAGCCAGAAGAAGTCAACAAAGTCAAAGAGCCTACATCAAAAGCCTCCAAGAAAAATATGAATTGGTCTTAGGCCATGGAAGAGCTCAAAAAAGGATTTGGAAAAGCAAGTAACAGAAGTGGAGGAAAAATTGGGAAGAAAAATGAGAGTGATGTAAGAAAACAATGAAAAACAAATCAACAACTTGCTAAAGGAGACCCAAAAAAATACTGAAGAAAGTAACACCTTAAAAAATGGACTAACCCAAATGGCAAAAGAGCTCCAAAAAGGCAATGAGGAGAAGAATGCCTTAAAAGGCAGAATTAGCCAAATGGAAAAGGAGGTCCAAAAGACCACTGAAGAAAATACCACCTTAAAAATTAGACTGGAGCAAGTGGAAGCTAGTGACTTTATGAGAAATCAAGATATTATAAACAGAACCAAAGGAATGAAAAATGTGAAATATCTCATTGGAAAAACGACTGACCTGGAGAATAGATCCAGGAGAGATAATTTAAAAAAAATATTGGAATACCTGAAAGCCATGATCAAAAAAAGAGCCTAGATATCATCTTTCAAGAATTATCAAGAAAAACTGCCCTGATATTCTAGAACCAGAGGGTAAAATAGACTTTGAAAGAATCCACCCATTGCCTCTTGAAAAATATCCAAAAAAGAAAAGTCCTAGGAATATTGTCACCAAATTCCATAGTTTCCAGGTCAAGGAGAAAATACTGCAAGCAACCACAAAGAAACAATTTGAGTGTTGTGGAAACACAAGTAGGATAATACAAGATCCTAGCAGCTTCTACATTAAGGGACAGAAGGGCTTGGAATACGATATTCCAGAGGTCAATGGAGCTAGGAATAAAACCAAGAATCACCTACCCAGAAAAACTGAGTAGAATGCTCCAAGGCAAAATATGGATTTTCAATAAAATAGAGGACTTTCAAGCTTTCTCAGTGAAAAGACCAGAGCTGAATAGAAAATTTGACTTTCAAATACAAGAATCAAGAGAAGCATGAAAAGGTAAACAAGAAAGAGAAATCATAAGGGACTTACTAAAGTTGAACTGTTTTGTTTACATTCCTACATGGAAAGATGATTGTGTGTAATTCATGAGACCTTCTCAATATTAGGGTAGTTGAAGGGAATATACATATATATAGACAGAGGGCACAGGGTGAGTGAATATGAAGGGATGATATCTAAAAAATAAAATAAAATCAAAGGGGGAGAGAGGAATATATTGAGAGAGGGAGAACAGAATGGGGTAAATTATCTCACATAAAAATGGCAAGAAAAAGCAGTTCTGTTGGAGGGAAGAGGGGGTTAGGTTGAGCAGGAATGAGTGAATCTTGCTCTCATCAGATTTAACCTGAGGAGGGAATAACCTACACACTCAACTGAGTATCTTACCCCACAGAAAGTAGGGGGAAGGGGAATAAAAAGAGGGGGAATGATAGAAGGAGGGCAGATCAGGGAAGGAGGTAATCAAAAGCAAAGACTTTGAAAAAGGACAGGGTCAAGGGAGAAAATTGAATAAAGGATAGGAGGGAAAGAAATATTAGTTAGTCTTTCACAACATGTGAATTGTGGATGTGTTTTACATAATGATACATATGTGACCTATGTTGAATGCTTGCCTTCTTAGGGAGGGGGGAAGGGAAGAGGGGAGAAAATGTGGAACTCAAAGTTTTAAAAGCAGATGCTCAAAAAAAAAGTTGTTTTTGCATGCAACTGAGAAATAAGATATATAGGGAATGGGACATAGAAATCTACCCTGCCTCACAGGAAAGTAAGGGGAGAGGGGATAGAGGGAACTGGGGTGACAGAAGGGAGGGCTGACTTGGAATGCGGCAATCAGAATATATGCCATCCTGGAGCGGGGGGAGGGTAGAAATGTGGAAGAAAATTGTAAACTCAAAGTTTTGTGGAAATCAATGTTGAAAACTAAAATATTAAATAATAAAATAATTGCTAAGAGAAAAAAAACACAAAAAAATAAGAAAATGAATTAAATTTTACAGCCCACTTCTCTGCTTAATATAGGTGCCTTAGATGGTGGAAAAGACATTAGAGGTGATTTAGTATTCTCATTGTACAGATGAGGAACTGGGATTCAGACAGGAAGAATGACTTGTTCATAGTTATATAGTCAGTAAAACCACTGGGTTAAACCCAGGTCTCCTGGTTCTTTCTTCTTCTTTTTTTCTTTCTTCTTACTCTTTCTTTCATTTTTTTACTTCCTTCCTTTTGAATAATATTTTATTTTTCCCAATTACACGTAAAAAGAATTTTTAATTCACTTTTTAAAAATTTTGAGTTCAAAATTCCCTGTCTTTCCCTCCCCCCACTCCTCCCTGTGACAGCTATTTTATATAGGTTATTCATGTGCAAATCATGTAAAACATATGTCTACATTAGTCATGTTATAAAAAAAATACAAACCAAAAAAATAATAACCAATAAAAATAATATGTTTCGATGGACATTCAGGACTCTATCATTTTTTTCTCTGTGAGTGGGTAGTCCTGGCTCTTTCAAGACAATCAATCTTGATTTCACACACTCACAGTAACACACACAGGAACACGTGTGCACACATGTTGATCATAGGCAAACTACCACCCAAGTAACTCCTATAGTAACCTGATGCAGAGCATCCAATTAAATGTCATAATGGCCTAAAAATGTATTTTGGGGCAAGGGTAGAAATACACTTTTTGTGCAGAAGTAGAAACATTTCCCAGAATCACAATCTCCTTCTCCCCCACACTGCACTGTGTCCAGGTGGTACCTGGAGCATATGTGGGGTTGCAATAGGTGGTGCTTCCACCAGGCGATTAAACACTTTTCAGGTAGTATCCATGAAAGTTATTGGCAACTAAGTACGCATCTTGCCCTTCAGTTGAGGAGAGACTTCTAAAAGCAAAGGGGAGGGGGGCATTTTCCTCTTCCTTATATACCGAAGACATATGTAGAGACAGAAAGGCAGATGTATCTATCTTTATATCTTTTGCTACCTATGAGGTCTATGTGTGTGTATATGTCTGTGTTCAGTCATTTTAGTCATATCTGACTCCTTATGACCTCATTGGGGTTTTCTTGGCAGATACTCAAGTAGTTTGTCTTTTCCTTCTCCATCTCATTTTACAGATAAGGAAACTGAGGCAATCAGGGTTTAAGCAACTTGCCTGGTGTTTGAGCCTGGATTTGAACTCAGGGTTTCCTGACTCCAGGTCCTGTCACTCAATCCTCTCCATCACCTAGCTTCCCTGTGCTAAAACGTCCAATTCATTTTCTCCTCACTCTCTTAGAAGCGCTTGGCAATCTGTCTTCAAACTTCATTATTCAACAGAAACTACTTTGTTCCAAAGTTACCAATTATCATTTCTTGATAAATCTAATGGTCTTTTCTCAATCCATATCCTTCTTGACCTCTCTGAAACTGGATCCCATTGATTACGCTTCCTAGACACTCTCTCCTCTAAGATTTTGTGTCACTGCTCTCTCATGGTTATTCTCCTATTTAATCCCTCATTCTTCTTCACTGATTCTTAATCCACGTCTGTCCCAGGAACCATGAATATAGTCTAAATCCCTGCCCTGGACCTTCCTCTTTCTATGTGATCTCAAGATCTCCCATGGGTCTGTATCATTAAGGCAAGATTTATGACCTCAAGGATGACCATGAACATGCCTGAATGATTCAGAATCACAAAGTATGAAAAACTCTCTATGTAGAAAGCAGAGGAAGTATAACATATATTGACATATATTGATCCAGAGGATCCAGAGGATCAAATCTGAGAACCAATACCTCCAATTTAATATAGTAGCAATTATATTCCAAAACCAGTAAGCCCTCCTCAATGCAGTAACAAGGAAATTATAATACAGTATTATAGCAAGGAACCAAGTCATCCTGTAACCTTCCCCCCTTCTAGAGCTTTCCTATAAATAATCACTCACGAATCCTAACTTTCCGCTCAGTACTCTCTTCTGCAGCTCTGTTGACGCTGGTTCTCTCAATGCCTATTCTTCATTGCCCTCTTGATGTCTGCTGCCTGTGTCTTCCTCTCAGTTCTGTTCCTCTTCAATTCTCTTCTCTTCAATTCTGCTCCTCTTCCATACTGTGCTCTCCTTTTATACAGTCCTACCTGGCATCTGATTGGCTAGAACTCAGGTCTCGATTGGCTGAATTCATGATTGACTAGAACGCAGTGCACATACCATTGGCTCTGATCTTAGCAACTTCCCTTAAGGTCCTAAGGGCTTCATGCCCACATGGTCTCAGCACCTAGTAAGTAGGGGCTTTAGGCCTACTTACAAACAAAGATATAATCAAGCTTGCCCACCTAGGCCCACCTGAGGTCTATTGAATGGGTGGGGAAGATCTTTGATCACATTAATACTACAGGGTCAAATTATCATCCTCATGCAGATGTTTTCTAATTCTGTATATCAAATCCAAATCTCTCTGCTAAGCTCCAGTTCTTCATCAAAAACTGCTTTTTGGATACATCAAACTAGACTTCATGTGGGTATCTATAGGAATGAAAATGATGATGATGAAGATTATTAGGATGATTATAACATTAGAAGAACCTGTCATTGTCCCTTCTCAGAAAACGAAAGACTTTCCTTTTTTACTGCAAGGATTGCTATGGCGACTTAGGCTAAAAGGGGCACTTCTGTCTTTGAGTGCTAAATAAAGATTAAAACAGTGAAAAGCTAGAGGCATTTCTACATAAACTGATAAGGTCCAGGACTGTCAGAATTCATGGATGATTTTTTTTCAGGTAGTTACCTATACCAGTAGAGAATAACCCTGAAAGTCTTGGCTTTCTGCTACAAGCTCCTTCCCCTCTGAAGGACAAGAGTTCTGTTAATGTGAACTCCTGAAAAATGGCATCTTATAAGAATTTTTCCTTAAATGGAAAAATAGGTGAGGAGATATGAGGATCATACGTAACATTCAATATGAATCATATGTTTTAGCAGAAAATTTAAATACTAAAAGTTTTACTATATACCACTCTCTTATGGGCAGCTAGGTGGCACAGTAGATAGAGTGTCAGGCCTGAAGGCAAGGAAGATTCATCTTCCTGTGTCGAAATCTGGCCTCAGACATTGGCTGTGTGACCCTAGGCCAACATTAGAGACTAGGTAAAAAAAGCATTACGCGCAGATTGTGATTTTAGACAAGCAAAACATGGTAGTACCAAGCAAGAAGTGTCACTCAAATTGTGGACAATGTCTTTTAAAAGGGGTGTTATATATTACATGACATATGTCCTCCATTATCTGCTGTATGCAATTGGAATTTCATTACTTTTATTGGTTTCAGTCAGACCTTTAAGAAAATAGGTTTACTTTGTTTTCATTAATTTATTTGGGAGATAATGTGGTCTGAGACAGGCCCTGGAGCCAAGAAACTCCTGAGTTCTAATACCACCATTGACTCAATGTGTGGTCCCGGCCAAACCAACCAATTATCTAGGTTCCCTACCCACAGAATGAATCTGGTGGGATGATATTCAGGGAACATTGTGAGAAATAAGTAGTTAAAGATGAGGAAATGTCATGCAGGGGAAGAGCCAATTGGCCAGTTTGGCTGGAACATAGCGTACATGAAGGGGAGTATTGTGTAATCATTCAGGAAAAGGATGGAGCCAGATTGTGAAGAACCATAAATGCCAGACAGAAGAATTTCTTTCCTGAGGCTCAGTCCCAAATCACCAACTAACTATGAAACATCTCCAGTTAGATATTCAATAGGCATCCCATACTAAATGTGTCAAAAATAGCACTTACTATCTTTTTGCCCCATACACATCTCTTTAATGTCTCCATTTCTCTGTAGGGTACCATCATGTCCAGTTACCAAGATGCACAATTTCAGTCACACCTCTCCCTTTATTCTCATTCATAGTCCTTCCTATACCCAATCAGTTCTCAAATCTTATTGACTCTACTTTCTCTTCACTCACATGAATTCTTGATTTCAGGCAAGCATGACCTCTTAGCTGTTGTATTAGGAGGGCAGAGTTTATAATCTCAAAGAGGATCATATATATGTCTGAAAGGTTCGGAACTGCTGGATATAAGAAACTCTCAAAGTAGGAGGCAGAAGAATCAAAGCATATATTTAGGCTCCACAGTAAAACCCCATGAACCAGCATCCCCATTTTGACATATTGATCAAACTTTCCAGGCCCAATAAGTACACCTTACAAGAGTAACCAGGAGGCTACAGAGAAGCATGATGGTGTAAAACAAAATCATGCTTCGCCCTCTATGGTAAAAAGATTACCCACCGGCTTCAAGTCCTTGTTCAGCTTCCTCCCGTAGGTCAGCTCTGCTACTAGCAGCTCCTGCTTCAGCTTCGGCTGTGGCTGTAGCTATAGGAGCCTCTGGCTCCAACGGAAGCTGTTTTTAACCATCTGGCTTCTGCGGGGGTGTAAGGTACGCCGGGGAAAGCACAGGTTCTTTCAATCTGCTTAAGCAAGGTGAAGGGGTTGACCAGGAAAGCACAGGTTCTTTCCATCAGCTTAAGCAAGGGAAGCAAGGTGAAGGGGCCGACAAGCTTTTTCCAGTCCAACATACAAACAGCATTCAGTTCAGGGGAAAAAGACAAACTAGTCAAGGGCACTTGTTGACTAAGTGCTAAGGAGCCCATTTTTGGTTGCCAACACAGCTGTACTATTGCAATGGCCTCCTAATTAATCTTCCTGTCTTCAGCATCTCAAATTCTAATTCATCCTCCACATAGTGGCCAAAATGATATGCCAAAAACATAGATACAACTAGGAAAATCCTTTACTCAAGAAGTTTCTGTGCCTTCCTATTATCTTGAAGATAAACTATAAATTCATCTATTTTCTATTTGAATTCTGATTTATTTTTCCCCACACCCTCCTTGATCTAGTTAAACAGACTTACCACTGTCCTCCATAAATGACATCTATCTTCTGCCTTCATACCTTCATATTGACTATACTTTCACCGGGAATACAATTCTCACCTTAATCTTTTAGAATTACTAGCTTCCTATTCAAGAATCCTCAAATCATTATTAGCTTTGCCAATATGACATAAAATCAATAATTCAATGAGACACAGAGAAGTTAAATGACTTGAACAAAGTCACACCACTAGTAAGTAACAAAATCAAAATTGGAATCCAAGCATTCTGGTTCCATATCTAATTCTTTTAGCTATGCCACACTTGAGTTCATTGTAATCTTGTATTTTTGGAACAGTCTTATTATTCCAAAATCTCAAAAACTGGGAAATGCAGATAGTATGCTTGATCATATTTTAAAAGTCTGGTTAAACCAGGAACACAGGAATAAGGCTACAAGTGTTAGGGAAGGTGATATTGCCAATCTGTAACCTCTTTTGGATTTAAAAAAAATATTGTATGGCAAACAACATCTTAAACTTACCTATTCAGAACCATAACGTAATGCTGTACTTAGGTTTTGCATGCCTGATAAAGCTAGCTCAAGGTTCTTAATAATGAAATTTCATTAGATAAAATCTAATTAAATGAACATTTTTAAAGCACTTACTATGCGGAAGTCATTCTTCTAGGAAGGGTATAAACATGAAAACTTGCACAGCCCTTACCCTCTAAGAGCTGAAAATAAAACAAATGGAAAAGAAAGCTTTTGGTTTAAGAGGTTTTCCACCATACTTAACAGATGGCTCCCTCTGTATCATCATATAGGCTATAAATAGGAGGCTCCCTGCTTTATTCTGGCTCCAGGGCACCCCACAGATTGCCTGAGCCAGAATGGTGGCCATTTCCAGGGAAATAGATAGCTAACCACTAAAGGGTTTAATGCTTTAGAATGATGCAGTGAGCCTGGCCTGCTCCTTAGTGCCCCCCAGCAATGATTTGGGGAGGGGCTACATCAGAGAGGATTGACTCCTGAGCCAAGAAAAGCTGCCTACTAAATACAGGAGAAAAATCTCATATTGTCTCTCTGTCTCTGTCTCTGTCTCTCTCTGTCTCTCTCTCTCTGTCTCTCTGTCTCTCTCTGTCTCTGTCTCTCTCTGTCTCTGTCTCTCTGTCTCTGTCTCTATGTCTCTCTCTGTCTCTGTCTCTCTGTCTCTGTCTCTCTGTCTCTCTCTGTCTCTCTCTGTCTCTCTCTCTGTCTCTCTCTCTCTCTCTCATACACACACACACACACACACACACACACACACATCTCTGGAAAATGTGTGTCAAGTTGTTATCCCTGGATTTTCTATGAGAGTCAGGTACCCTTTCCCCAATCCTGGGAGAACTGGTAAAATGATGAACTGTTTGCATTTGGCACATAGTATATTGCTGGACTAGATAAGCCCAAGATTGGATCCGAAAGTCCTAGCTCCCTCTTTTGATTTGTATGTTCTCTTCTGAGTAGGGTTGACCATGCAACAATTCCGAAATGGATGTTTCCAAACGTGGAAATAGGCTTATGAGTTGGAGAGGCTGGGAACTCCAGGGTCTTCAGTCAGTAGTGAAAACATGATGGAAGAAGGCCCTAACATCTTAACTTTTGGAGATGACAACTGGCACAAGGAGGAGCATAAGCCTTGGCCTGGCTTGTTAAGAGATATAGACTGCAAAGAGAATGTCTGGACAGTCCGGAGACAAGTTGAAAGTGAAAATCTGGTTCAGAAGTCTCAAAAACTGCTTCACACTTTGATATTTTAAGTAACAACTTCCAAAAGATTATAATAGTAGTTATTAGTTATGGATTCTTGTTTAAGGTTTGTTGTTTCTGTTTGTTTTAGTCAGAGAGGACTTGTTTTCTTTAGCAATTTTTTGTGTTGAGGAAATACATAACTTTTCTCTACTTGATTCTATCCCCCCATCCCTACCTTTTGGCAATTCCCTAGACATGACCCAAAGCTAAGCTTTAAGTGATTCCTTCTGGGTTTCTAGGGTAGGAACTTAGAAAGTTAGACAATTCAATTAAAAAAAAATCTTATCCCTTTGTTTAGAGGCCATCTTCCTCAGGATGGAGCTCAGTCTTTGCATATGGGTCCAGAACTGAAAGGGGTCCCTTAGTGAGGAGAGGGTTGAGCATCAAGCCCCCTCAGTTATATGTGTTTTATTGATGCAATGAAAAAAATTAAGGGTCAGAGTCATCACCCCAAATCAAGGTGCCTCTGTAAAGAACTCCAACTAGAACTGGAATTAATCATAATTACAATTATGATGATAATAACTCCAAAATGCTCTCGGAAACTAAGGTAAAATATAAATATTCTGCCAGTGTTGTCTATGGATGCGAGTCATAGAACGTTACAGTCTCTGAAGAATTAAAAATGAATACCACATAGAGGGCAATGCAGAGGTTCATGGTGGGTGTAAATGGGGTGAAACATAACAACTAAGAAAAACTGGAGTAAATTATAATATCTAGGAAATTAATGATTCCAACATTATGAGTTGATTACCTGGTAAGAATAAGATATACAGAAGGATAGCATAGGGCTCCACTTAGACCGTTATAATGTCTGAAAAGAATCAAGAAGACATGATGGATGGATTCGCTGTGGCAATCTTTTTAAGAGATCATGAAAAAGAATTGCAAAATAATAATAGATACCATGGACAACATGTGCTTTTGAAAAGGGGAGATGAGAGCTTATATTCTAATAATAACATAATAATACTCACCTTTGTAGCATATTAAGGTTTTCAGAGGAGATTTCCTGTAATAAAAGAACCTGTGAGGAAGGTTGTATAACTATTCTTATTCTCATTTTGACAGTTGATGAAACTTGAGACTAAGAAAAGTTAAGTGACTGACTATGTCACACACTTGTAATATTAGAGCCAGGATTTGAATCTATGCCAATTGATTTTAGCCCAAAGATTCATTCTGCTATTTCATGAACATATATAATATACTTAATGCTACTTGGCAGTCCTACATGACAAAATGACATTTTGCTAGGCAGGATAATAGTCCAACTATATATAATTCACTCAAATCTCAGGATTTTTCAAAGTAAAATGGATTAGGAGGAGGTGCACATTGGATTTTACTCAATCCTATCATTACTCAATCACTATCATTAACAGGTTATCTAATCATACAACTACTATGAAGTTTATCTTGGTAATGCCTATCATAATATTTCAAAAACCTCTATTTTAGTAAACAGAAGAGATTATACCAGCTTTCTTTCCCCTCAAACTGATCATGAATTCTCTGTACCTCTCTGTCCATTATCCCTTTTAAAATGGTAGCAGATATGAAACCATAATGCCCTTGAATTAAATTCTCATAGTGCCTAAGCTTTCAAAAATAAATCAGAACTCACAGAGAGAAAATTAAAATGAGGCCTGAATGGAAAGAAATTGTTAACATCTCCTATTTCTTCCTTCCATCCTTTTTTCCCTCCTTCCTAGCTTCCTTCTTTTCCTTTTCATTCCTTTCTTCCCTCCTTCCTTCCTGTACTCCTTCCTTCCTTCTTTCCTTCCATCCTTCCTATCTTTCTTCCTCTATCCTCCTTCCTTCTTATTTTCCTCTGTTCCATCCTTCCTTCCTTATTTCTTCCTTCTTACCCTCCTTTTTCTTCTTCTTTTCTTTCTCCCTGCCTCCTACTTTTCTTCCTTCCTTCCTATTTTTCTTCCTTCCTTCCTTCCTATCTCCTTCTTTCCTTTCTTTCTTGAAGGATTGCTGAGGAAGACATTTCATCAGTGTTATCATTAGAGCTGGATGATAGTTTAATCTATATCTTAAAATTATGCTCAATCCATTGTTTTCAGAATGCTTTCCAAAACTCCTTGAAATACTTTCCTGGATAGAGATTCTCCTCTCTTTCCCAACCTCCTCAAGGAAAAACATTCTTATATAATCAAGCAAAACTGCCTTCATGGATTCTTAGCAGCACCTCAGAATGTCCTGGAGATTATAGAGAGAAGACATTCACCTAATCATTGTACACTGTGATGAAGGGAATATTATTTACATTTTAATTATAATAGGGATACTCATTGGAACCGTGATTTCACTGGTATAGGGGACTCCCTGGTGAGGAACTTTCCTATCAACTCAGGTCTGCCCCTTCCCTGTAACTTATAATCTTAAAGTTGCATAATCATCGATAATTTAAGTATCTCTTCCAGGATAACACAGCCAGTACATGTCAGAGGTGAGACTTGAACCCAAGTTTCCCAGTTCCTAGGTGGGCTCTCTATCCGCAATGTACACTGCCTCTCTTTTAATAATAATAACTAATACTACATAGGATTTAGGGTTTGCAAAACACTTCACATATATTTTCTCATTTGATACATTTTGCAAATGAGGAACCTGAAGCTTAGAGACATTAAGTGACTTATCCATGATCACAAATTCACTCTCAGAAGTAGGACTCAAACCTAAGTCTATTGACTCCAGAAACATAATGTTTTCCCACTATCATCCATTATCCACTATCCATCCACTATTTCCATTATCATCATGGCCATCCCTAGTCCTCTCTGTTTCAAACTTCTCTACTACATATGGAATACAGGCAAAGTATGACTATAAAATAACAAGACCCATTTTTCACATGAGGCTTATGGAGCCTCTTCACTTTAGCCTAACGTTTCAGTTATAAAATACAACTGTAACCTAGAAACCAGAAAGAGATGTTTTTCCCTCCAGCTTTTTATCCAAGGTATGTGTTCTATTCATGATTTATAAATCAAATTGCATCAATTATTCAATGCCACGCATCTAGCTTAATTCTTGCTTGTGAAATATTTTATGAAGAATTCCTAACCAATAATTAAACATATTTACGTATTTGACTCAAACTAAAAGTACCTTAACAAATTAATTATTCAGGATAATAAATTAGATACAGTTGTTTCCATTTCTCTCTTGCCTCATAAAGATGATCTTTAGTCCTGAAATTTGTGAAGTCATCATTAATCTAAAATAGCCAAGCACCAAAATGTGCATGCAAGCATGAAAGGTGCTATATAATACTAACAAATTAAATAAACTCTCTCCAACCTCTATAATCTGATCATAAAATAAAGAACAACAAACAAAGAAACAAAGGAAACCAAAAACTGTATAATTTTGTAAACTAATGCTGTTCATGTGCAATGTTTCTAAAGTCCCTTACTATATATCCATGTTTTATTAATAGCCTATTTAAATATATTTTAGCTGTTTAAAAATACATCTCTTATGTATGTATGTATGTGTATATATATATTATATAATAATATATATGTTATATGTAATTATACTGAATTTTAACTCATTTGGGATGGAGCTGGGGATGGGGAAAGGGAGCTGATAGATTTCACATAAACATAACTGAAACATCTTTCTTCAATACTTTAGGGGATACATGTTTTCATTAGGGTATACACTTCATCCACAATGCACTTTATAACCTAATAGGGGATTTTCAAGGATTGTTGTGGTGGCTGGATATGATAGTACACAGCAATAATCCTGGATACTAGAGGAGTCTAGGATGATGGACCTCCTGAGTTTCTGAGCTCTGAGCTGCAGTAAGGCTAAAGCAAATCAGGTATCCATATTAAGTCCAGCGTCCACAAGATAAGTGTCGTGAGTTTAGGGCCACCAAGCTGCCTGAGGACAGGATCCAGCAAAGGTTCAAAAAGCAAAACAGGTTAAAGCTTCCATATCCATCTATATTGGGATTGGATATACGTGCTTCCAGCCCAGGCATGATAAGGAAACCCACTTTTAAACAGGTGATCAAACATACAAATTTGCAGTGGATACAAAATTCAATCCCACCCTGTGACCAAACTCAACATAGATCTAGAGCTTGAAGGGACTTGTAATAGTAATTAAGGTGGGACTTTTTGCTGTTCTTAAGTGCCTTTAATGATTCTGGCCTTTATTTAAATGGGGCAGAAGTGGGATCTTGTCTTGGAATGTTTCTCAGCACTAAGACAATCAAGAGTCACTGACTTGTGTATGATGTGATACTGGGAATGGGGAACTTTCATACACCCAGCCTTGGAGAGGTCAGAGCCCTCAGGGCTCTGAATGGGATATAATTGAGGGCAGCTTGGCATTTGACTTTTGGAGCACACACGTGGAAGGAGTGTTGAGACTCTGGGCAAGCTGTAACTGCCCCACAGCTTTGCTAATCCAGACCCATTGGTTCTTCTCTGGCAACTATGTATTGTGATTTGATCAGACAAGGTCTGTCTGTTGATGTTTGTAATTTGTTTGTATTTGCCTTGAAGTTCAGGCAGCTGATCTTTTCCCCCTGAACTAAGTGATTGATATATGTATGTTGGACTAAAGTTACTTTGCTTAGTGAAGGAGATCAAAGAACCTGTGTTGGCAGCTTCCTGCGTGCTGGTTGTCGGTGGTCTTACACCCCTACAGCAGCCGCTAGCCAGATTGTTGTTACAGGACCTCAAAGGCCATGTGGTCCAACCTTTTCATTTCATAGGTGAGAAAACCGAGGGCCAGGAAAGTTGAGTGACTTTCCCAAGGTAACACAGGTGATAAAGGAAGGAGGGAAACAAGCATTTATTGAGTGCTTAGTATGTGCCTGCAACTGTAACTGGGGATAATGATAAAAGGAAAAAGAAAGACAGTCCCTGTCCTAATGAGCTTACCATTCTAATGGTAGAAGTTACAAGAGTGAGACAAACAGACAGAGACAGACAGAGAGAGACAGAGACAGAGAGAGAGAAAGAGAGAGAGAGAGAGAGAGAGAGAGAGAGAGAGAGAGAGAGAGATGAAGAGAAGGATATAACTGGATGAGGCATAATTTTGAAGCCTGAAAGACAGAAACAGAGCTGTGAGGAGAGTGAAAAACAGCCTAGGCGCCTGCACAGAATGTCCAGGAAGAATTCACCAAGGAGGAGGTGAGTTTTACAGGGAAATAATCCAAGTTTGGAATGCTGCAGGAGTGGTTGATTGTCCCAGGATGAGGAGGCCATAGGAGCAGAGGAATATTCCAGCATGAAACACTTGTGAGAGCATGGTTTTGAAGTACAAAAGTGAGGAAAGGGGCTAGGAGAAGATTGATGAAGCATCAGAGGTAGGATTTGACCTAGACCATTTGATTCTAGAATTAGTATTCTTTCCTTCTTTCCATTGTTCCACAGCGATGATGAGCCTCTCCTCACTTTAGCTGTTCCTCAGACAGCAGAATTCTAGTCCATCATCTGACCCATAATGGAAGTTTTCACAGAGCTTGGGTTGCAGTGTGAGACTTTAAGAATCTAGGAAAACCTCTATGTCATGGAGCAAATGAAACAAATTTGTGAGGAAGAATTTCCATTATAAATGTGACTGTCCTATGGAAAGCAAAGGAGCTCCCTCTGCCATGTAAAAGAAATTCACATGGATCATTCTCCAGAAGCAGTGGAGGGCAGCATCTCTTTCAACCCTAGCTTCACCACCAGTCCTGTCCTTTGTTTCTGTTCTAATTCTTCAACTGTAGCTTCTATTCAACTCTCTAACCTGAACTTCATTGCCTTACATCTCACTCCCTACTATCACATGGCTCCTCATTCACAACCTGGTGACATACTGACCTCATTGACTACTGGTGGCACAATGGAGAGAGAGTTGGATCTAGAGTCAGGAAGACTTGAGTTTAATTCAAGGATTACTAGCTGTATGACCCTGGACCAGTCCATCAAACTCTGACTCAGTTTTCTCCTTCGTAAAATTACAAAGGTTAATTAAAACACCTCCAAAAAGTTGTTATGAGAACAAAATGATATATTTATAAAGCATTTGAAAAGCAAGAATGGTATATAAATGTTAGTTGTTATTATTCTTGCTGTCCCACCCCCACCGCCCCCAAAAAACCAAAGAAAAACAAAACTCCCTCTATTTCCCTTCTGAAGAGCTTCAAAATACCTTGGGGTTGAGTGGCTTTGACCTTTATTGCATAGAAATGATCACAGAATGAATAAAAAAAATTCTGAGATGAAAAGGATCTCCAAGGCCAAATGTTTCAAGCCACATGAGAACAGGAATCCCCTCTACAACACTTTTGACCATTGATCACCTTTTCCTTGGTCCAATGAATAGGATCTCACTTTGTCACAAAGCAACTGACTACATCTAGAACAATTCCAATTCATAGGATGTTTTTCCTTAGAGCAAATCAAATTTTCCCACTCTGCAATTTTGACGCATTCTATCATGCCTTCTGGAGCCAAACAGAACAAGTCCAATCCCTCCTCAATGTTTCAAATTCTTAAGGATAGCTATGATATCCCCCTGTAAGTCATCTTTTCTTCATGATGATTATTCCTAGTTCATTAAACCTGTCTTCATATGGCATGATCTTGAGGCACTTAGCAACCTAGTCTTGCTCTTCTGAACACTGTCCAACATATCATTCCTAAACTTGGATCCATATGACCTAAGCTGAATTCCAGTTCTATCACTTACTGTCTATGCGACTTTTATTAAGTCACTTAAACTTACTAGTCCTCAGTTTCCTCAGTTGTAAAAATAAGGGGGAACAGGGCTGAATTAGATCACCTCTAAAGTTACTTTCAATTCCAGATCTACATTCTTTTTTCTTTTCTTAAAATAGAGATCCCTGATTTAACCTTAATGTCAGGAAAAACTTTATAACAATTAGAGTTATCTAATAGGTCCATGGGTTGTGAGGTTAGTGAGGACCTGACTTAAAACAATGAAGCATTTGGAGTCTAGATATGCAAACATGCAGTTGCTTTACAAAAGACATATCTCTCGAGAAGAATCATTAGGACAAGTAGTTGTAGTTCCTGATCCTCTGAAAAAAAGTATTTGTTGATCACAGGTAGAGGCAAAGCACTAGGGTTTAGATCAGGTCTGTAGGAAAACTAAGAGAGGTCCTTCCTGATCAGAGGGTCACTTATCCTAAGGCGAGCACCTATGCCTTATGTCATCTCCATTGGGGTAAGTTTCTTATTAGCTGTCCTATAGCATGTCATCACCCAACTTACCACAAGCTGTGTTAAGAAGTTAACAATAATAGTTAACAGGAATAGTCAGTTCTGGAGGGGTTGTAGAAGGAAAGGTACTAATGCACTGTTGATGGATCTATCTGAATTAGTACAACCATCCCAGAAAGTAGTTTGGGGTTATGTGAAAAAGTGATGAAAATATCTATACTATTAGCCTTGAGAATCGACTGGTAGGCTTATCCCTCATGGAAATAGATCATGAAAAGAAAGTTTTCATATGTGTATATATATATATATACCAATATGTTTATAGCAGCATTTTTTGTGGTGGCAAAGGACTAACTGGAAATAAAGTAGATTCTCATCAACTGGGGAGTGGCTAAACAAATTACGATACATAAATATACAGAAATGTCATTATGGGTAAGAAATTGTGAATAGAGAAGCATGGAAAGATTTACATGAACTTCTGCAAAATGAAATAAGAAGAGATGAGAAAACACTGTACACAATGAGTACAACCACACACATGGAAAAAATAACTTAAGAGCCACCAAAGCCGAATGCTACAAAGCATTAAAGAGCAAGCCTGGCCTCTAAAAAAGGCATATGAGAAGAAACCTCCCCTACTCCTTTGCAGAGGTTGGGGTCCATAAGAATAGAATATTGAATATAACATAAGAAGCTTTTGTTGGACAGTTTTGCTGATTTTTTTTCTTTTCTTTTTGTAATAAGGGAAGGCTCTCAATGAGGGACAGGGAAAGGGTATAGGGTAAAATCTAGGCAATGTTTTAAAAAAATCAATAAACATCTACTAAAAACAATAATAGCCAAATCAAACATATCATGAGGTGATTGTGGTTTAATCTTTTTGTCAGCAGCAGTTTGAATATTTTCTCTTTATCCTCCAAACGGTTATTTCTCATAATATACACAAGTCCATATAGCTATTAGGAAAGCAAACACTTTTTGTATTAAGTACATAAATTTCTATCTAAAGACCATTACCACACAGTGTTTATAGTGTGGACTTAGTCAGTATTACTACATTGATATAAATTAGTCTGGAAAGAAAATACTGTTTTCTTCCTTTCCTCCTTCCCTTCATCCCTTCTTCTTTCCCTCCCCTCTTTCTCCCCCCCCATTCCTCCCTTCCTTCTTTCCTTCCTCCCTCTCTCCTTTTTTCTCTTATTCCTTTCTCTTTTTCTTTCCTTCTTTCTCTTACTTTCTTTCTTTTTACTTTGTTTCTTTCATCTGTCTGCCTACCATCTCTGTCAGTCTCTCTCCATCACTCCCTCTACATCTTTTTGTCTCTCTGTCTCTCTCTATCTCTGTCTCTCTGCCTCTCTCTGCCTCTCTCTCTCTGCCCCTCTCTCTCTCTCTCTCTCTCTCTCTCTCTCTCTCTCTCTCTCTCTCTCTCTCTCTCCCTCCCTCCCTCCCTCTCCTCTCTCTCTCACTCTACCCTTCCCCCCTTGGCTTGCAATTTAATTGGTGTAGAAAATTATCAATGACAACCAATGAGTAATTCTCTCGACTAATGTAAATCAACAACTACACTGCCGCTTAAGAGTTGCTACATGCACTGAGAGATTAAATTACTTGCCCAGAGTCACCCAGTCATCACACCAGAGGACCAACAACCCATCCTCTGGTGAATGAGACAGTATTTTTCCTTTAGAACAGAGGTTTGAGAACTCGTTCTGACTGGGTTACCATATACTATTGTGGCAGCTAGTTGGCACAGTGGATGAAACTCTGCACTGAGTCAGGAAGACTGAGTTCAAAGGTAACCTCAGACACTGACTAGCTATGTGACCCTGAGTAAGTCACTTACCCTCTATCTGCCTCAGTTTCATCAATGGTAAAATGGAATAATAATAGCACCCATATCCTAGGGTTGTTGTGAGGATCAAATGAGATATTTATAAAGCATTTAGCACAGTTTCTGGCAGTGGATAGAGTACTGGGCCTGGAGTCAGGAAAACCTGAGTTCAAATCCAGCCTCAGATAATACTAGCTGTGTGAATCTGGGCAAGTCACTTAACCTCTGTTTGCCTCAGTTTCCCCATCTGTAAAGTGGGAGTAGTAATAACACCTACTTCTCAGGGTTGTTTTGAGAATCAAGTGAGATAATAACTGTGAATTGCTTAGCACAGTGTCTGGCACTAAGTAAGTAGTGTATACATATCAGCTCTTACTATTATTATTATTGTTAAATGCCTATATTTTCCCCTCAAACTGAAATTTACTATTGTATATCTAAATAAGGAAAGAGAAATGAGAAAGTACAGAAGAATGGTTGCTGACATATCAAGGGAATAACAAATTACCTTTCAAGTGATCACTTAAGATATTCAAAGATTCAAAGGGACTGAGGTTCTTTTAAGGCTGTTGTTTTCTCTACTCTGTGTTTGGGACATAGCTGTAAAAATTTGGAGAATTCTGAAGTAAAATACAGGAGGTTCCTACCTCTGAGACAGAAGGAAAGAGTCCCTTAGGTTTCAATCATAGTCTCTTCTTCCTGAAGTTGATAACATACTACTAAGAGGTTCACATAATCAGAGCTGTAAATTCAACCTCGGTTTGATATTGGAACATCTAACTCATTTTCAAACAGTCTGGCTTTGGTAAAATCCAAGATGAGTTTTGCCAAGGATTTTTTCCCACAATCTAAAAAAACCACACGAGGTTTAAAGGAAAATAGGGAAATTTAATCCAAATTTTTCTGATTCATTTATACTTAGGCTCATCAAATGTTCTTTTGTAAGAGCTATCTGGTAAGTAACAGGCATCTTGAGGATTTCAAAAGGGGTTTTAAATCTTTTTTTGCTTGGATGTCACGATTGGCCAAGGGTAAATGAATTTGGCTCCCTGAAAATCCAAGTTTGATTGGAAACCCAGAAAACACTGCATTCAAGTGTGTTCTATATCTGGCAAAATATTGTTTTTTATCTGTTAGAACACACATAGATTGAGGCAAGAAAAATTCTGTGATTAAAAAAGCATGCACAGTCTTTTGGTAATGATACTAAAAAGAAACTTTGGGAGAAATTATAATTTTTGAAATGGTAGAAACCAAATAGAAAATCTTCAGGATGATTATTTTCATAGATGAATTGTAATAGATATGAGGTGGAAAATCAAACTCTTCCAGAAACCTGGTAAAATTCCAAACTTTAATCACATAGATGCAAAGATTAAGAGAGAGAACATGTGCCCTTTTGAGTAGAAAGAGAACATTTTCCTCTGTACCCTGCTGTAATCATTCTAAGGTTTTGCATGACTGAAATTCCAGTGCTTGCATCAAAGTTTTGGCATCTTTTTTGGCATATTTTGCATCAAAGTGCTTGCCAAAGTTTTGGCATCTAAAAATTATTTCTGGGCTAACTGGAATTTGTGAGGAAAAAAAACTAGCAATTTTTAGGTGCTTTGGGGTTAGCTTATGTGAATTTGAAATAAAAGAAATATTCCACTACCTGGGAAAAACAGTTGTCCAGAGCTCACTCCTGGAGGAGGTCATAGATAGACAAAAAGATGACTTTGAGCTTTGCCTTCTCCCTACATCAATCAGTCAGCATTGTGTGCCATTAGCACATAGTAAGTGCTTGATAAATGCTTGCTGATCGTCCAAGTACTACATACACTAAAAACTGTGGATACAAGGGAATGGGGGGTATAGACCCTGCCTTCAAGGAGCTTACAGTCTTAAGGCGGAGACTTTATATAAATCAGAACATACAAGATAAATGCAGTGTAGATAGAAGATAATCATAGTGGGAAAGGCATTAACAGCCAAGGGAGCCAGGGAAACCAGGAATAGTTTCCTAAAGAAGGTAGCACTTGGATTGAGTGTCTGACTCTCTGGAGATAGCTCTGTTAGATGGAAATGGGAAATGCTACTCCTTCTCCTTGAAGATTTTTGTCCCTCTTTTGGCTTGGTTGCCTCCTTAAACAAAACCACGTCCCCTCTCTAACATGTCAATCCAGGTCTAGAGGTAAAAATTAGAACCTGACTGAAGACTTGTGTTTTTCCACATGTCTACTTGCTTGGTTTTATATATCTGAATTGCTTGTACATTTATTCATAATACTATTCAACTTCATCTAGAAATTAGAAACCTAGGTGGTCTTTATTTTATTATTCAGATCCCTGGTGAAAATTATATCACCTTAAGGGCTATTTGTAGAAAGAAGGGTCAGGATCTTTCTATATCAAACCCCATGGAATATTTATTTCTTTCAAATTCACATACGTTACTCTTAAGCACCCAAGATTTTCCACAATTTTTCTTGGAATTTTTGCAACAAAAATAAAAGCAGTATTATTGTTTGTCATAGCAGAGTGACAAGCGATTGCTCATTGATTGTAGAAAGGCTAAATAAGCTGTAGTAAAAGAATTTAATCTAATATTATTGCACAATAAGAGACTCCGGATATCACAAATATAGAGAAGCATGGGAAAACTTATATGAATTAATTCAAATAGAAAAGGATAAACAAGAAAACAATGTACATATCTATAACAATGTAAATGAAAGTATAACAATAAAGCTATAAAATCATAATAAACAAGATGAGATATAAGAAAGCACCTCCCTCCATTCTTTGTAGAGGTGAGGGACTATAGGTGTGAAATGGTGCATGTGATTTGACACTTGCTGACTTTTTTCCTTTCTTTAAGTCTTATTATAAGAGACGGCTTTCTGGGATGGAAAGAAGTGATAGAAACATTGGGAAATGTATGTGACATAAAAACAAAAGATATCAATAAAAAGTTATCTTAAAATAAAATTTCATCAGTAATTATTGAAGAGGAACAGAGGAGGAAAGTGTACCTGATACGTGACACTGAGGCACAGGGATGACAATAATGGGAAGGTAACAGGTGCCAAGAAGGAATAGCAGAGGAGGCCACCCCCAACCCCACTGTCATGAGCTTTATGGGCAAGCTCAGACAAGCAACAGTCCAGAATCTCTAGTCCCTGACCCCAGGATACTTAGGGTTTAAACTTAGAACAATGATCTTATGTGGCACCTTAGGCTGTCCAGTATCTATGGGACAAATAAGTAGAATCTAGACCCCTGAAATCTGGGTATTTTCTGAATTGCCTCATAAGGAATGAGAAATGGGGGGCAGAGACCTAGGGATAAAACCTAACTGTTCCTTGGCAATCAAGTGGGGAGCCTAGGTCTCTAAGTCAATTGAGTCTTGGCATACATGCATCCTGGGGTGGGGGGCCTGGAAACATACCAGTCAAAGCAGCTTTCATTGCCTCACAATTATTTCAACACCTGATTCTTAGACTTCATGTACAATTTTTAAAATAGGCTAATTTTAAATGTAAGCAGGGAAGTGCTTATGCTCATGGCATGATTTAAAGGATTCCAAGAATGCCTTCCTGTCTATTTCCTCCACCCAACTGCCAAACTACATGAAACTCTAACATTACAGATTCATCTCATTGACTAATGATTTTCATCTTCAAATGTCTCCTGCTGATATTGCAAATACACTTTATCAGCTATTAGTTGATCCAGTTGATGAATGATAGAATCTTAGAAGTGAAAGCTAACTCAGAGGTCATTCACTACCTAAAGCCAGAATCCCCTCCACAATATTACTACTAGGCAGTCATCTAGTCTCTGTTTAGGCAACCCTTAGAGAACTATCCCTCTGAAAGACATCTCATTTCTTTTTCTTTCTTTCTTTCTTTCTTCCTTTCTTTTTTAGAATGAGCTAATTTTTATAAATTCCTTCCTTATATCTAATCAAAGCAGAATTCCAATTATCAGTCCAGGTCTGGAGTCATATGGAATATCTAATCTCTATCTCAGATGACAACCCTTTAAATATTTGAAGGCCATGATCATTTTCCTCCTTGATCTTTTATCCACGCAAAATTTTCCAGTTTCTTCCACTGATACTCAGAGGATATGATTTTGACAATTACAGTTACACTCTTCTGGACATCAGCTTGTAATCGTATTGGTTGGAATGTCACACCTAGAAATATACACACTCTGGATGGGGAATGGCCAGTCCAGAATTCAGTAGTCTTCCCCCGCCCCACCCCCACCAAATTTACATCTCTTTCACTTGATACTATGTAGCTATTAAATTTAACCTATAATAATAACAACAACAACTAACATCTATATAGATCTTTAGGATCTTCCAAGTGTTTTACACAATATTTACAAGAACCCTGATAGGTAGGTTATTATCCCCATTTTTCAGATAAGGAAACTGTGACTGAAAGATATTAAAGGACTTGTTTAGAGTCATACTGTTTATAAGTATCGCTATATGAGTCTAGAATTCAAATCCTATTTGAATTTTAGGATTTCGATTCAGGTCTTCCTGACTCCAGACCCAGTGGTCTATCTTTTATGCCACCTCACATGAGCTTTTTTGCTAGCCACATCATTTTGCTGTACCACACAGAGTTTCCAGGAATCAAAAGCCCTTAAATCGTTTATGCATAAACTTCTATGTAAGTATGTCTTCCCATATCTTTAACTTACGTAGATTATTTTCTTAACCTACAAAGACATCCCAATGGAACCCATAATGTAAAGGATTCTGAGGCAGCAGAATTTTATCATGGAAGACTGTAATGACTAAGGCTCAAGCAAAAGCCACATCAAATGACAAGCTGTCCATGACTGCCATCTTTAGCATTATCTATTGTAGAGGGGAATAGATTACCAGGGTATAAGCAAGCTTTTCTGCATTCACAAGTCAAAGCTATTCTTAAACCACAAGAAGAGATCCCAGTTACTAAAGTCAAGAGGCCAGGTCCAAGGAGAAAAAAGCTGAGTAAGCAAGGCAAGCAAGATTCACACTAAAGAAAACATGTTCATATGCTCAAAACAGTAGTGATCAGGGATCACTGAAACTGATAGCATCTCTGTGGGCACAGTCACATCCCTTGTAGCTCTGCCCGCTTTTAAACCTTTAAGTGACTTAATTGAATTGGGTTAAGTGCAGAACTTTACCTTTATAACAATAGCTGATATTTCTATGAAAAAATTTCAATCTACAAAAAGGTTCCCAAATAATCCTGTGAAGTAATTAGTGCTAGAAGTTTCATCCTCATTTAAAAAATTGAAATCTTTTGTTTTTAAATCACCTTCACTTTCCAATTTATCCCTGTCCCCTTTCCTATGCAGAGATCTGTTCTTTATTCAAAAGAATTTTAAAAAAAGAAAGTGGGTAAAAAAGAAAAGCATCTCAGCAAAACTAACCAGTACAAAACCATGTAGGATAGTGTATGCAATGCTCCACAAACACTCCATTAAAAAATGAAAGGGGGTACATTCTCTCATCTCTTTTTCAGCAACAAGTTTGGTCACTGTAATTACACAGGATTAAGTTTAATATTTTTTATCTTTCCGTTTACATTGTTGGAGTCATTTTAATATGTATGCATATATCTCCATATAAACACATATACATTTCTCCCTACGTTGCTTTTCACCTTTGATTAGATCATGTAAATCTTCACATTCATTTCTTTATGTCATTTCTTACAGTGCAGTAATATTCCATTATATTCTTCATTAGCTACATTTTATTTAATCATTCCCTAATTGATAGATCTCTACTTTGATCTTACTTCTTTGTTACTTCAGAGAAAAAAACTATAAATAATTTGGTATATATGGAAACTTTCTATCTTTAGTCATATATATAGCAATGGGGTCTCTGAGCCAAAAGGTGTGAATATTTTCATCACTTTCTTCAGATAATTTCTAACTGCTTCCCAGAATGTTTTGACCAATCCACGGCTCTATCAACAGTACACTAATATGCCTGTCTTTCAAAAAGCTTTTCCATCATTGAATATACCCATCCTTTGTCATCTTTTCCAATTTTCCATGTGTTAAAATATATCAGGTTTTAAAATTTTGCTTTTTTCTTATTAGTAATCTAGAATATTCTTCCATGTAGTTGTTAATAGTTTAGACATTTTCTTTTGAGAGCTGCTTTTAATGTTTTTTGATCACTTATCCATTGGATAAAGGGTCTTCGTCTTATGTATTTGAGTTAGGCTGCCTACATAGCTTGTATATTAGATTCTTAGAGATATATGATATAAATATTTCTTTCCTATTGATAACTTCCCCTAATACTACCCAGTATAATTGATTTTGTTCATGAAAAACAAACTTTTTAAAATTTTTATTATCATTATCTTATAAAAGAATATAAGACTTAGAGAAATTGTAATAAGATTGAGAACATCAGGGGAAGGCAGGCAGCTGTGCTGGGAAGGCACAGTTTGCATTCATAATTATAATTATTCTCCCCATGATATTTAAGGTGCATCCATTTGTGATCTATAATCCCAAGCCTTTGATGCTTGTGACTGTCATTGGTTGTAGCTGAGAGCTTTAGTCATTATCTTTGTGATGAAGCAAGAAGTTTATAAGCTAAGTGATGGAGAAGCTGGGTGGTGTTTGTTATAAAGTGCAGAGTTTGAGTGATTAGTTAATAAAAATGGTTTCGAAACAAAAAATTCCATGTGAGTCAAGGTTAGAAAGAATGATATATGTGGTTAGGATTAGACCATAGTGTAAGAAGCCCTAGAATATGGAGCTTGCATTTACATCTGCTAGATTACTATGATCAAGGTGTACTCTGGAGGCCAGAATTCCTCACAGCTACTGCAGATATTGGTTAGGAACATCAAATTGATTCTGTTGGGGGGTGGGTGGGAGTGACAATAACAAGTGGAAATTAGTGTTGTATCACTTGTCTGGACTGAAATTTTCTGAGCCCACTTATGGCCTCTTTAGGGAAATTAAAATATTTGAGGAAAAGCCAACTGAGCCAGAATCTAGATGAGAAAAATCTGTGGACTGATAAAGTCAATATCATTGGGTGCCTATGGTCACACAAAATGAAGACCTGGAAGTTAAGTCTTCTGACCCGAACCTCATTACCATTTCCACAATACAACAAGACCTGTCATTTAATCCCGATAAATTCTCTCTTGTTAGATTTTGCAAATTGTTTCATTCTGCCAAAGTCTTTTCTTTCTGGAGACTGATTCTGTTACCCCCAATATAGATTATCTTTCCCAACCTCAAGTCACACTAAAGTTAATGAACATTCTTTATGTACCCTCATCTATTTCATCAAAAACAGTGATAAACAGTATGGAATATATAACAGAGCCATGTGACATACAGCTAGAGATTTTCCCACCCAAGAAGTCAACCAATTACAGATTCACTCAATTGTGCTCTCATTCAGTGTAAAATTCACCATCTTTTTTTTTTAATGATGCCATAAAATGTAGCAGATGTATAAAGTATTTGAAAAAGTTTCTCATTATATCCCCGGTAGCCAGAGTGGAAAATGTGGCCAGAATAATAGTAAAGTGAAAAGAGATCATAACTGATGGACAACTTGACCTCTAAAATGTTAATTAATGGTTTTGTGGAGAACCTTAGTGGAGTTTGTACTGCTCTATCTTCAGCTCTGTCATTTTTAGCACTTTAATCAATACATTGTATGATGTTTCAAAAGTTTGAGAGACTTAGTTTTTGGGTAATTAATCATTTTATTAATAATGCTAGAATTGTATTAATATAAGGAATGATCACTTGGCTGTCTCTCTCTCACTAAAGACAATCATGGTGGCAGGCTTACAACTTATATGCCCTTGGAAAAGTGGGTGTACCAGAGGGTGACAATAAACTCTGATTGATTAACAATTAATGATAAGTGGACCTATTCTAACGAGGGGATAGAAGAGTGACATGATGTAGCTCTTGGACAAAGGGACTACCTCTATATTCAGATCACCCATAGGCTTGGGAACCTAGACAAAGGGTCTGCTTCCACCCAAATTAGCTTGAATCGAACACAAGGGGGAGGAATTCATTTTAGATTAAAAATCTGATGTAGTTGGGTGGAATAGCAATACCCAGAATGAGGAGGCTGTTAATCTTATCTTCCATCAGTCCAGACCTAGAGAGACTAGGCTTCTGACAAGGAAATAGGACAGGAAAAAAAAGCTTGGGTCTCCCCAATTTTAATAATTGGCTAATACTATGAGAAAGAAATAATCATTTTTCTCAATTGAATGAAGGAATAGATAGTAAACTTGCCAAATTTCCAGATGCCATGAAATCTCAAGTGACGTATAGTTAGTATCAAGATTAAAATATTTTAATAAGGTAGAAATATGAGTCAAATATAATTAAGTTCAATTTAATAGAGACAAATTTAATAAGTCCAAAAAGTCAACTACACAACTACATAAAAAGAATTTGGTCTAAAAAACATTGTATGTCCCAAAGACCTAAGGTTTTAAATTGCCATCTCAACAGGAATCAATATTGTGATATGGCAGCCAATAATAATAAAATAACATAAATAACAAAAGCTAATTCAATCTTAGGCTACACTAATAGAAGCATATCATAGAGAACCAGGGAGGTGATAGGAAAGGCATATACATTCCCAGTATACTGTGCCCTGGTTAGAGCATATCTGGAGCACTGCTTACAACACCACATTTTAGGACTGTCATTGTTAAGCACAGTATATCCAGAGAAGGATAATCAGTACAGAGAGATACTCAAAACCATCCCATATGAGGAGTGGTTGAACAAACTACAGATACCTGGAGAAGAGAGGAAAACTTCCATTGCTATTTTCACTCATTCACAGGGTCCTCATGTGAAAGAGGGCTTATATTTAACTCTATTTGATCCCAAAGGCCAGGATTAAGAGCAATGTGTAAATTGCAGAAAGCCAGATTGCTGGGTCTCTCTGAGAAGGAACTTATTAACAATTAAAGCCATTCAATGATTAAATGTCCTTTCTTAGGAAGTAATAATAATCATAACATCTTATATTTATGAACTGACTAGAGGTTTACAAAATATTTTACCTGCAATTTATTATATGATCATCACAAAAATTCTATGGGCTAAGCATCATAAGTACTATTATCTCCATTTTACAGGTGAGGAGACTGAGGCTCAACTGAATGTTAAAAGTACTTATCCAAGGATATAAAAATATTTTAAGTGGAAGAAATGCGATGGTGTCTTTCACAGGGTGTCTTCACGCAATGCTTGGATGTATGGTACATGGTGATTTTGTTGAGGATGTCAATGCTTCAAATAAGGAATAGTCTTTATGGTCTCCAAAGTCCCCTTTTACTCTATCATTCTTAGAATAGTAATTATAAGGTTTACAACATCTGGAGAAATCTTTGAAAAGGTTAATTAGAGGGTACCAAAGAAAAAATTTGCTTTTTTCATAATTTTTCCTCGGACAAAATTCTGAATAGCAGCCTTTCACCATGTGTAGAAAATGGAAGCATTGACTTTCATACCATCTCTTCTGCCCTTCTCCAATCTTGCTCCACCAAAAAAAATACAAGCAAATATACTTAGGGTATCTTTGTATGTGTTTAGATGATCACCCCCTCCAGGAAGCTATAAAGAGCTGAGTTAAGCTGACAGGAAATGGAAACCTTGAGAAATGCAAAGTAGCCTATGAATGGTCCCAAAATAATTTTTCAGGCAATCTTTCTATATGAGTATTCAGTTTGTCTAAAGGTAATAAATGTATGGGACGTGGTATGGTAAGAAAGCCCTGGATCTGGAGGTAGAAGACCTGGGTTCACTATTTCCTAAGCTCCTTCTTACCTAAGGAGGCTTGAGCAACTCATTTTCTCAAAGTCTCATTTTCCTCACCTGTAAAATGAGGGCTTTTGATCAGATCATCTCTTAGGCCACTACTAGATTTAAGTGATCAATACTAACACTTCTAAGGATGCCATAAAAAGGAACATAATTTTATTCTTTGAAAACTACTATACAGCTCCTGTAACCAGAACAATGTATTTGAACTCCTGTTGTTCATGTATTCAATATGCTATAATAAAGGGCTTACTGTGACTCTCTGTCCTGACTTTTCCTGTGTAAAATATGCAAGCAAATCTGGATTAATAGGATATAAAACATAGGAGGTCCACCCATTTGTAAAAGAGATTTCATACATTCTCTCTGAACATTCTATTATCTTCTCTAGAATAGTTTCCCTTTTTATATGCAGTAAAGATCATTAAGCATTTGAAAAAACAACATAAATGGATATCTTCAGTATATTTTGCAGTGAAGTTGGGTCACTGAAGCGTATATCCAAAACTGAACTTCACTTTCTCATCCCAATTGCTTGTGTCCCTTATGACTGAGGGGGCTACTTCTGTCTTTGTATCAAGTAGAAGGGAAGGAAATAAGGGGGAGGGGTAAGTAGAAAATGAAGGACATTTTTTTTTTGCTTATTCAAGAACAAAGTTTCTTATGAAGGGCTTCAACATCTTTGAATGACCAGTGTTACCCAATACCAAAAGGGAATGTGACCTCTTTCTTACTGGAGACTACTAACCATATCCTCAAGAGAATTAAATTTCCATATTTTCTGCTCTAAGGAGGCATGATAACATATAATAGTGGTTATATTTTGTAGCACTAAGTTCTCAGGGAAACATGGCCTCTTTTTCTTGTTCTATTAACCATAGAAGAGGCAGTGTGGTTTTCCAAAGAGAAATAATGCATTCTTAACATTCACTCCCTCAATTTCCTGGGCTCCATTTAATCTTAAAAGGTACCAGTTTGTGCATTTATGTTGCTGTAAACCGTGTCTCTTGCCTGGCTCTCATAATTGTGTGTCCAGACTTAAGGGAAGGGCTGAAGTTATACTTCCCTTGCCTTGTTATTGTTGTTTATCTTTCATGATATCAGGAGGGTGAGGTCTTGACTTGCAAGTGAATTGGATTTATGTGAGGCAAGACTATTCAAAGTCATCAGCTCCTGCAGATGGCATAGGCATAGATCAGAATGACTGGCAGTGGCCCCAGGTGCAGTGGGGGACTTGGCCTGAACAACCTGCGGCCATGACTGCTAAAGGAGTTCGGGCAGCTACCCTGTGATGCTTGGCAACCAACAAAGTCAGTCTGTCTCTAGATTGCCTCGGGTCATGTGACAGCCACCTGAAATCCTTTGGTGGCCGGCATGGCCCGAGTAGGGCCTGAACTAATAATGTCTTTCCGAGGTCTCAGTTTATCTGAGGCAATACTTACTCAGTGATTAAAAGGTAGGTAAGAATTGAGTCAAAAGATGGCCTAGTTTAACTATCCAAAAGAATCAATCTAGGAGGAGAAGACCTTCAGAGCAAAGTCTAAACAATGAGTAAGTGAGGCTTGGTAAGTGAGAGCTACAGTGATTTGGGTTTAAAGACATAGTCAAGTAGCTCCATTTAATCCCAATGGGCTTTGTCAAAGCCTGGTTTACCACAGCTATATTTCAAGAAATCATGAATAAAAACTATATGAGACAAAAGAGTTAATTGCCCTACTTTAAAAAAAAAAGAATAAACAAACATGAAAAAATAAATAAATTGGGAAAGAAAAAAAAATCTCTATCCTTTGCTGGCTCACCCCTTGCCACCTAGATAAGAAACTAAGCCCAATGCTTAAACTTTTTATCCTGGGTCCTTGTAACCCCCACCTCTCATTTTAAAGTCCCGGCTATTTTAATTGGTAATTGACTTAATTGCCAACTACATCTAGCCAAGCTCCAGACGTATTTCACTTCGTTCTCTGGACACCCACCATGCCTCTGAAGAACCTTCCTCCTTCCTCCCTTTCTAGTTCTGGACTCATTCACTCTTGTCATTGCTCCTGGAAAAGGTATCAAACTACTCCTCTGTGTTTGTGCTCAATAACTTTCCAAAGCAAAATATCCCTCTCTGTCCACCTCTCCCCATATGTATTACCTCCCTCTATTAGAAAGGAAACTCCTTTAGGGAAAGGACTATCTCCATTTTTGTATTTGCATTTTCAACCTCGCTATAGTGCTTGACATATAGTAAGTGCTTAATAAATTATTTCTTAATCATGACTTAAAAATGTCAACCAATATTTATTAAGTGCTTGCTATGTTCTTGTCACTCTGCTAAGCTCTGGAGTTATTAATAAATAAGGCCAAAAATGCCCTGTTGTCAAGGAACTCACTTTAGAATGAGGGAGACAACATGCAAATAATTATGTACACACAATATATTTGCAATGTAAATGGAAGATCCTTTAGGAGGAAAGATTCAAGGCAGAAGGAAGGGACTGGGAAAGGCCCCTAGCAGTTGATTGGATTTAAACTAAGGCATAAAGGAAGACCTAAAGCAAAGGTGAGGAGGGATAATATTCTAGGCCTGGGGAATAGTCAGTGCAAAGGGAAAGTGTTGGGACATGTAGTATTGCAGTGTTGCCTGTGAGGAATAGCAAGATAACCATTATTTCTGTATAAAGTAGCACCTGGTGGGGCAGGAAAAATAGAGTTTAGGAAGGCTCCTGGTTGTGAAGGGCTTTGATGGATGAACAGAAGATTTTATATTTGATCCTGGAAGTAATAGGGACCCACTAGAGTTTATTCATTCATCTAGTTGAGCCCCCAAATTAGAAAAAGAATATAATTCCTAGTATTACTTCCAAGTTTATAAAAGGAAGGCAGGTGCTAGGTAAAGAAAAGGATTGGATAGGCTCTTTGAGGCACACATGTAGAGTTTCATGTTACTACTTTAATTCCCTTTATGGATAAAACTGCCTAAGTTTTTGTTTTGTTTCATTTTGTTTTGTTTTCAGGGGATTTTTAGTGCTGTGGGAATCAAGCCATTCACGCAAAATAGTATGTAGTTTGGGTCATCATGACAGTGATTTAACTCACTAACTTTGCTCTGGCCAGAAGTGAAGAGCTCACCCACATAGCCTTACATCCCAAAGTCTCTAATGTCTCAATGGCCCAAGAGCAGATGGAGTATGTTGGCTGGAATGTGGTGAACAGAGGGACTGGGGACTATTTATGTCAGGGCAGCAGCTATGAGCTACAAGTGTGGCTTCTCATATCTTACAATGGACATCTGGATGAACTCTCTGCCAGAATTGGTTTTTCTTTGAAAAGAAGAGTTTGGCTTCTTTCACATCTGATGTTGTTTAGACCTCTAAATTTGGTTTCTCTCTGATTTCAGCATTTCCTTTTGCCTCACACCTCATAAGACATCCTGCTGGGTGAGCAGGACAAGGAGAGAGAGCACATCAGTCATATTTCATGGTCTAAATGGTGCTTTCATTGTTTTCAGTTATGGTAGTAAAATAATGGAGACCTCTGCCTTTGTGCATAATTTGTGCTTTATTCCCCATTTAAGCTTCCCCGTGCCCTTTCCAATGACAAAGTGAGGGAGAAACAGGCTGTCAAAATACATAACTCAACAATTACCTCTAGGAAAGGAAGTCATGATCATAAAAAACCATGTGACTTCATCAAAAACAGGTCATGCCAAGCTAAACTCATTTCCTTTTTTGACAGGTTTATTCAACTGGTAAAACAGAATTATGCTGCATATATAGTTTACCTAAACTTTATATAATCACTTAATAAAATCTCTCATGCTATTCTTATGAAAAAGATGGAAAGATGTGGTAAATGATAGACAATTAAATCAATAATTAATTTGTTGAATGGCCAGACTTATAGAGTAGTCATAAATGGCTCACCATCAGTTTAATAGAAGAGTTTCATTGAATTGCCATGGGGAACTATTAGAGGCAGCTACTGGTCTAGGTACTGCATAGAACACTGGACTAGGAATCAGGAAGACCTGAGTTCAAATCTGACTTCAAACATTTACTAGTTGTGTGACCCTAGGCAAATCGCTCAACTTCTGTCTGCCTCAGTTTCTGTAACTATAAAATGGGGGTAGTAATATTACCTATCACCCAATGTTGTTGTGAGGTTCAGATGAGATAATATTTATTAAAAACACATGGTACAAATTTGGAACTATGCCCAAGGGGCATGAAACTCAAAACAACAACAAAAAACAAATGTTAAAAAATTGTTTTGACATGTAACTAGGGAAAAATAAAATATTAAAAAAGCACAGTTCCTGGCACACAATAGGTACTATATAAATGCTTATTCCCTTCCATCCCCTCTTTATTTAGCATTTTTATAAATTTTTTAAGTCAAAAACTAGGATAGAGGAATAGGTGGTATGTTTCTCAAATGTGCAGATGATGCACATCTGAGAAAAATATTTTACACACTGTCTATTTAAAAAGATATTTGACAGCCTAAAAAGTTAGTTTAACCTTAATAATATGAAATTTAATAGAGATAAATATAAAATCACATAATTCAAGAAATAATCTTGAAAAGTACTAGATGGTATAGTATGGTCAGTAATTTCCTAAATATCTAGAGATTTTAATGCAAACTCAATGTAATCAACAGTATAATAAGGCAGTCAAAAACACAAATTCAATCTTGGGTTGCATTAAGAAAAGTAAAGCTTCCAAGACAAAGGAGGTGATCATCTCTCTGTTCTCTGCTTTGATCAGATTATATCTGAAATGTTGTACTCAGTTTTAGGTGTCACAGCTTAAAGAGAATATTGATAAGCTAGAGGGTGTACAAAGGACACATCAAATGAGCAAATGATGCAAATCTAGGAGGAATACCTTGCATACTATAAAAAGGAGGATGACCAAGTTAGTGAAAGACATCAAGCCTATGTCAAATAAGGTTTTTTTGAAAAGAATGGGAATTTTGGCCTTGGAGAACGGAAAACTGAAGGAGGACCTGATAGCTGTCTTCAAGTATGTGAAGGTTATCGTGTGGAGGAGAGATGAAACTTGTTCTGTTCGGTCCCAGAAAATTGGACCGAGAGAAATGAGTGAAAGTTACAAGGAGATAGATTTGGGCTTTATGTCACGAAAAAAAATCCTAACAGGAGCTATCACTTAGAATGGACTTCCTTGGAAGATAGTGAGTACTCCATCCCTGGAGGTCTTTAAGTAAAGTTCTAAATAACCACTTAGAGTGTATGGGATTATCTTCCAGGTATAGGTGAGGCTAGATAACTGATATCCTTCTAAACCTCAACTTCCATGATTCTGCAACTGCAGCTCAAGTTAATCATGCATTCTGGAGCAACAACCAATTTAAAAAAAACATAGAAATGAGATTGATGCATATTTGTTGTTGTTTAGTCATTTTTCAGTCATATCCAATTCCTCATGATGCCTTTTGGGGTCTTCTTGGCAGACACTGGAGTGGTTTGTCATTTCCTTCTCCAGTTCCTTTTGCAGATGAGGAAACTGAGGCAAACAGAATTAAGTGCCTTGCCCAAAATCACACAGGCTAGATTTGAACTCAGAAAGATGAGTTTTCTTCTATCCACTGTGCCATTTAGCTGCCCCATGGATACACACAGACCTAAACAATAGTGTTAGATTTAACTTAGAACTAGATTTTAAAATCTTAGCATGCAGAAGCAATGACTTATACTTCATGTCCCCCTAGAACAGCTCTTCTTATTTAGAAAATAGTTCACAAAGGCACATTGAGGGACTGGTTGGTTATGCATCACCTAGTATTTATTTTCAGTTGCTTGTAATTATGAGACTGTTCTGTCTAGCCCTAGCATGGTTTGGATGAATCTGATGGTGTCCCATATAGAGCTAGAAATAACCATTTAAATACTACAACCCTTGCTACATTTCCAAAGCAGAAACTCCTTGGCATGTAGTATTTTTCTAGGCTATTGTTAAGGAAGTAGATCTTAAGCTTTCATGTTTGCTATGTAACCTTCTGGCAGTCTGGTAAAACTTGTGGACCTTTTCTTAGAATGGTTATAAATGAATAAAAGCAAAAACAGAATTAAAAAATATAGTTATTAATAACCATCATATATAGTCATTAATTTTTAAAGCAAATCCACGCTTAATAACCTCTGTCCTAGAGGGATGATTTCATTTAATGGAGTTGGAAAAGACCTGAGTATAAGTCAACCTTTGTCCCCAAAATACTTTAGCGTGTTTGTGTCTATGCATCTGAACATATGTGTGTGTTGAGGGGGCGAGGGGAGTGTTGCTTAGAGTTCAGTAGGTCTAGAATGTTCCCAGGGGCTATTACAATAATCCAAGAGCCATAACCTGCCAACAATGACAAAATTCATGGGTGGGGCCTGAAAGTGATTAGGCCAAACTGGTTAAACAATCTGTTGCTCTTGAGAGAACAGGCCCTTGGACTCCTCCTATGGGAAGTTTTCAGTCCCCTTACCATCCTGGTCATCTTCTCATGAATATGTTCCAGCTTGTCAATATACTTTCAGGTTCTTGGACACAATAATCAAAATCTTCTCTGAGCCCAGAACTCCCTTTATACTGGACATAATACTTCTATTAATGTACTCTAGGATTACATCAGTTTAGGGTGGGTTTTTTTTCTAATGTGAAGAATAATATTTAATCTAGATTACTGGAGCATCATTCTAACCCCTTGGCATCTTCATAACATTTTATTCTCAATGGCTTAGAGGTGCCATTAGAAATACTGAAGAGACAATAAACCCAGGAATGTATTAATGAATTTTACTAAACAAGACATTTTTGAAAATGGCATTCTAGTCATAAGCCCAGGGACACACTATGATTTCCATAGAAATTGGCCTATTTGCTGTTTCACATAAACACCATTCCATCTTTCAGTTCCATGCCTTTCTGTAGACTCAGTATCTAGAATGCACTGCCTCTCCATTGCCAACTCAAAATTCCACTGAAGGGCTATTACCTCTTCCAAGAAGCCCATCTTAATTGACTCGCTCATCACCATCACCCCACCCCCAGCCCCTATTGCTATTGTCCTCCCTTAGGAAACTAATATACATATATATATATATATATATATATGTGTGTGTGTGTGTGTGTGTGTGTGTGTGTGTGTGTAATATATGTACATATACTATATATGTAATATATACATATAAATCATTCAATTTCCTATGTAAATAATCCCTCTCCCTTAAAAAAAAAAACAAGTTTCTTGCCATTAAGGGGTGTGGTTTTTACCTTGTTTACCTTAGCACCTAGCACAGTGCCTGGCATAGATAATAGATGTCTAATGAGAGCTTGTTAAATTGATTTTAAGGAAGGTAGTACAACTGAAAAATAGGATCCAAAAGATGCAGTTGTCATCACAGCAATGCTCCTAGTCTGGTAAGGCCTGTAATTAGCCAGTATATCTAAGCTGTAAGTAGCCATACAGGCAGCTAACTGGCCTCAGACACTTACTAGCTGTGCCACCCTGGGCAAGTCACTTAATCCTATTTGCCTGAATTTTCTCATCAGTAAAATAAGCTGGAGAAGGAAATGGCAATGCACTCCGGTATTTTTTGCCAAAATAAAAGTCCCAAATGGGGTCACAAAGAGTTAGACAGGGCTAAAAATGATTGAACACCAAGAAGGAGAAATACTTCTGGCTAGTGTTTGATCCTTAGGATGACTGATATAAATCTAATACCAGAGAATGAAAATGCAAAGGAGGACACAGAGAAAGGCAGGATTTTCAACGCAAGAATGACTGTGGTAACCTCGATTCTCAGGTACCTCTCATTTCCTGAGTGGTCTGCTGTTGCACTGTCCTTGGGAAGGCAAGCCCAGCAGGATGTGCTTGGTCTGTTTCCCTTTGGTGTGTCCTTGGTAGTGCTGGCAAGTTGTCTGAGAGTCCCATCACACGAACAACTAAGAGGAATTGTCCAAAGGGCATTTCCCACCAGGCTACACTCCTCTGGAATTCTTTAGCACTTAGGGAAGGGGTGGCTGTTGCTACATGATGCACAACAAGAGGAACCCAAGTAATTGTGGATAGAAATTTCATCAGACTCTTGGCAATCCAGATAAGTACACTACTTCTTATTTTTAGGCTTAAAGTATAGGGAGAATGACCCACGTCCCCAAAGACTGGATAAATTCTTTCAATAAATTAAACTAAATGTACTCAAGTAAAACTTAACAGTCCCACTTATTTAATATAAAAATTCATCTATAGTATGGTGAAGGTACTGGTAAGTTCTGATCTATTAGACAACTGTACTGATCAGTGCCTAGGGGAAAAAAAAACTCGTAGATCTTGATATGTTGCATGTTCTTTGCTCACATCACCTTGGAACTAAGTGGCTAATAATGATCAATCACAAATGTTACTTACTTTCCCTAACTCTAGATCTTTTGGGAAGGGGGGAGGGGGCCAAGATCTAAGAGATGCAATAGATTGTCAGTCAGTCAATTAATCAATATTATTAAGTACCTACTGTGTTCCAGGCACTATGCTAAGTACTGGAGATACAAAGAAAGCAAACAGAATATTAACTACTGAGTTAGGGAGACCTAAATTTGAATCCTGCCTCAAGTATTACTAGCTGAGTAGCCTTGGGTAAGTCACTTCATCTTGCCCTCAGTTTCCTCATCTATAAAATAGGGATAAAAATAGCACTTAACCTCACAGGATTGCTGTGAGGATTAAATCAAATGAGATAATATATGTATAGTGCTTTGCAAATCTTAAAGTTCTATAAAATTCTTCAGATTATTACTATTTAAACCAATTTGTATTTGGCAGGCATGGCTTATAATATTGTCTAAATCAGGACTAGAGAATACTTGGAGATAGAATCTTGCACAGCATAAAGGCATTTTTTTATAAGCTTTGATTCCATTTGGGTTGACCAATGCCCTGGTGAGAATATGACATATAATTAGTTCTATCAGATCTACTAGTCCTATTTTCATAATTTATTGGGACAATATTCTTATTTTTTTCTCATGAAGAACAAAATCATGTAACTCAGGTACAGGAGGGTCTCTCCTGACTCTTCCACCAAAGTTCATACTACAAACCATAAAATGCATTCCAACTGTATTAATTTGCGTTTGAGGTGGTGGTTATTTTGCAGTACTGACAACCTCCAGATGAAACCAACGTGTTAAAGGGCTAAAAATGATCAGGTCCCACACTTCTTAAACATTTCCAATTTCTACTTTCATTCTGAGGTAATTATAGTAGATGCAGCTCTTTACTTGCCTTTTGGAAGTTAAATAAAGAGAAATATTCCTAACTATAGAAGCAGTTATTTAAAGTGATGGGGTACAATTTGCTCATTTGTAGAAATCAACAGCTCCAAGATAAGTCATAACACCACTCATGAAGATCATATTGGGAAAAGAAGGATCCCTGAGTTCAATGATTTTACTTATCAATAGTGCAGAAACCATGCAATTTGACAATGGAAGAATATAACTATATCATCATGGATCAGGAGTTGCCAGTGATCAAGACACTCTGCTTCCAGAGCTCTAGCTGCAGTTGCTTCTGGCCCCAGGCCCACCCAGTGGAAGGAATTAAGCAGCACACCAGAGCAGGAGTGCAGAGCTTGCTTTGCCCTGCTTCGATCTGGATCACAGTCCTGGTTGGTGGTTCTTGCAGGAGGAGAAGCACGATTGTGCCAAAGCTTGCTGTGTAGAAGTAGCTCTCAAAACAGCAACACAGCCTCTGAAGCTTTGGAAAAAGTACTCTTTACTCTACAAGCAGTCATACCCTGACAAAAAGCTCAAGAGTCAAGTACTTGGCTGGGAACATGAACAGGCAGCAAAAAAGGTCACAGACTCAGAATCAGACTCTAGAATGTTTTTTTGGTGACAAAGAAGATCAAAACATACAGCCAGAAGAAGTCAACAAAGTCAAAGAGCCTACAACAAAAGCCTCCAAGAAAGATATGAGTTGGGCTGAGGCAATGGAAGAGCTCAAAAAGGATTTGGAAAAGCAAGTAAGAGAAGTAGAGGAAAAATTGGGAAGAGAAATGAGAGTGATACAAGAAAATCATGAAAAACAAGTCAATGACTTGCTAAAGGAGACCCAAAAAGTACTGAAGAAAATAACACCTTAAAAAATAGACTAACCCAAAGGTCAAAAGAGCTCTAAAAAGCCAATGAAGAGAAGAATGCCTTGAAAGGCAGAATTTGCCAAATGGAAAAGGAGGTCCAAAAGACCACTGAAGAAAATACCACCTTAAAAATTAGATTGGAGGAAGTGGAAGCTAGTGACTTCATGAGAAATCAGGAAATTATAAAACAGAACCAAAGGAATGAAAAAATGGAAGACAATGTGAAATATCTCATTGAAAGAACCACTGACTTGCAGAATAGATCCAGGAGAGATAATTTAAAAATTATTGGACTACCTGAAAGCCATGATCAAAAAAGAGCTTAGACATCATCTTTCAAGAAATTACCAAGCAAAACTACCCTGATATTCTAGAACCAGAAGGTAAAATAGAAATTGAAAAAATTCACCAATTGCCTCCTGCAAAAGATCCCAAAAAAGAAAACTCCTAGGAATGCTGTTGCCAACTCCCTAGTCAAGGAGAAAATAATTCAAACGGCTGAAAAGAAACAACTTGAGTATTGTGGAAGCATAATCAGAATAACGCAAGATCTAGCAGCTTCTACATTAAGGGATCAAAGGGCTTGGAATATTATATTGCAGAGGTCAAAGAAGCTAGGATTAAAACCAAGAATCACCTACCCAGAAAAACTGAGTATCATGCTCCAAGGCAAAATATGGGCTTTTCAATGAAAAGACCAGAGCTGAATAGAAAATTTGACTTTCAAATACAAGAATCAAGAGAAGCATGAAAAGGTAAACAAGAAAGAGAAATCATGAGGGTCTTACTAAAGTTGAACTATTTTGTTTACATTCCTACATGGAAAGATGAGGTATATAATTCATGAGACCCTTTTCAGCATTAGAGTACTTGAAGGGAATATACATATATATAGACAGAGGGCACAGAGTGAGCTGAATATGAAGGGATGATATCTAAAAAATAAAATAAAATTGAGGTGTGAGAGAGAATATATTGAGAGAAGGAGAAAGGGAGAGATAGAATGGGGTAAATTATCTCATGTAAAAGTGGCAAGAAAAAGCAGTTCTGTTGGAAGGGAAGAGGGGCAGGTGAGGGGGAATGAGTGAATCTTGCTTTCATCATATTTGACTTGAGGAGGGAATAACAAACACATTCAATTGGGCATCTTACCCCACAGGAAAGTAGGGGGAAGGGGATAAAAATGAGGGGATGATAGAAGGGAGAGCAGATAGGGGGAAGAGGTAATCAAAAGCAAACACTTGAAAAGGGACAGGGTCAAGGGAGAAAACTGAAAAAAGGGGGACAGGATGGGATGGAGGGAAATATAGTTAGTCTTTCACAACATGATTATTGTGGAAGTGTTTTGCATAATGATACACGTGTGGCCTATATTGCATTGCTTGCCTTCTTAGGGAGGGTGGGTGGGAAGGGAAGAGGGGAGAGAATTTGGAACTCAAAGTTTTAAAAGCAGATGTTCAAAAAAAAGTTGTTTTGCATGCAACTGGGGAATAAGATATATAGGCAATGGGGCATAGAAATTTAACCTGCTCTACAAGAAAGCAAGGGGAGAGGGGATGGAGGGAAATGGGGTGACAGAAGGGAAGGCTAAGTGGGGAATGGGGCAATCAGAATATATGCCATCTTGGAGTGGGGGGAGTGTAGAAATGGGGAGAAAATTTGTAACTCAAAATCGTGTGGAAATCAATGCTGAAAACTAAAAAAAAATTTTTTAAGTAATCTAAGGAGGATATTTAAAGGGAATCAAGATGAAAAATGTCTGCCAGCATTGTTCATGCTCCAGATTGAATTCATCTCCAGATTAAAGAGCTAAAATTCAGCTATGTGCTTGGGGTACAAACAATGCCAGCAGATGGAAATACCATCTATAGCCATTTGTCTCATCCATGATCCTGGTATTAAGTTAATATAATTTCATTCACTTTTTAAAACATTTTTGAAGTGCCTATTATGTTTAAGGCCACCATACTAGTCACTAAGGATAAGGCAAAAAATAAAGTAGTATTTGCCTTCTAGTAGTTTATATTCTATTGGCGGGTGAATAGTTAAAATGTATACAACAGAATAAATGCAAAGTATTTACAAATAAATTCTAAGAGTGAAAGAATCCCAATAACAGGAGTGGAAAGGTTAGGAAAGGTTTTTGGTAGGAGGTGCCACTTATTCTGTGCTTTAAATGAGTAAATGAAGCTAGAGAGATAAGGAACAAATAAGCACCAGCCATGGAGGACAATCTGTTCAAACGAATGGAGGCATAAGACGGAATGGTGTGGACATGGAATAATAGCTAGCTGAACCTTAGCTAGAACAAAGAGTGCGTGAAGGAGGTCATTATAAATAAAACTGGAAAGGTAGGTGGAATTTATATTTAGAATTGTTTTAAATGTCATACCAAGGAGTTCCTAATTATCTTAGAGAAAATAGGGAGCCATTGAAGATTTTTGAAATGGGATGGGGTTATACAATCAGATCTGCATTTTATGAAAATTAATTTATAGCAGGCCTACCAGCATTCCAGGGAAATTAATATTCTCCCATCTGGTGACCATTGATCACTTTTTGAGGATATGTCATCTCATCCCTTATGTAAAGTCACCATCTGCTTCCCATATGGCCTCTTACTTCCTAAAAGAATTAATTACAGCTGCATGGGCTCCTGGTACAGATCATTTTGGGTCAAGGGATACAATTTATTGCCAGTTTTGGAGAGGTCTTCCAAAGAGGTCAGGTGTCAAACTCCTACTCATGACAGCCTGTCACCTGAAGGCAAATAAGCACATGGAAAAACTAAGCAGAACATTAAACAGTTTTTTTAATGCCACATGGCACATTCACAGTAAGGATGAGGTCACTACTTGTCCACATCAGACTTTGCCAAAAGCAATATGTGCATTCTGTCCTAAGGAGATCACCATTCCAAGCTGCATATGACTGTAGTCCACACATCTGCCTGGTGGATGTACTGGAAAATCAATGAACGCCCACTTTGGCTACTTGGGAGAAACATCTGCTGAGTAGAATGAAAATGACCCAGCCCTGTTATAATCATAAGAATAGGGCAGGTGGCAGGACAACCAAGAAATAATTGCTGCTCCTTCTACTAAAGCCAAGAATCTCCTAGATTTGACTAGAAAAAATCTCATCTATGAACATATAATCCCTCCTGGGCTTTAAAGGACCAGTAATTGAGACCATTCATAATTTATTCATGAAGTAGGGCTATGTAGGACCTAGAAGATTTATTTAATATGCCATTTTTGTGTCTCAAGGTCGTATTCCCAATGGTTTTAATATACCAACAATAAATTACTAATATATCTAATAGAAGGTCACACAAAGAATACAAAGTTTGTTATATTTTGAACTTTAAATGAAAGAAGGGTCTCTGGCATTGTCTGAAATATCAAAAAGGGTACAGTCCTAAGGAATAGACTTGGCCATTTAGACTCCTGACCCACAAAGAAGTGATATGGAATCTTAAACTATCAAGCCATAGCATTAGTATGGCACATACCTAAATGCCTTTTGTGAAAAGATAACAATTTTCATGCTGCTTGATACACAAATGCCTATTAAGTATGCCTATCATTTAAAGCCTATTCAAATATTGTCCCCTCTAGAAAGCTTTTTGTGATCCTCCTTGACCTCATAGGTACCTTCACTTGTGTATCCAACACTTAGCACGGTACTTGGCAGATAGTAGGTTCTTAATAAATTTTTATTGACTGATGGACTTTTCTTACATACTTAACATGTGTAACAGTGTGATACTCAACTATAAAACCTGAATTTCCTAAGCTTTGGGGTAATCACAATTGAGCAAATTTGATTTAAGTGCCCATTCCAATGAAAACTATTTAAAATAAGCAGGATACTTAAATCTAATTGCAAAATATTTAAGACAGAATAAAAACATAAATAACAAAGGAAAATCAAACAGCTTTCTATATACAGCTCTACAAAAAGAAGTAAAATTTCTTTTAAGTGTATGTATTAGTAGGAAAAGAGTACCTACCCAAAAAAGTGACTCTTGCAGAGTAACAAAATGATGTGGCTAGACTGAATAAGAGAATAATCCCATCAAATCACTTATCTTTTAAGAATAATCTTAATAGCTGGCATGAAGATCTCCTGGAGCCTCCTGGATACAGGCATTTGCCTTGGCTGGCTCCAGTGTCAACAGCATTCTGTCAGGATTCCTGAGTTTAGGGACAGCATGGTTCTTTCACACTATACTGCAATTTTTTCTCCTACTGTGAGTATAGCTCAGCTCTTTTCTATCACCACTGACTCCTGAACTCACTATAATACTCTTTAAATAAAATTACTTACTACTCCCTCACTATACAGAATCCTTACCTCCCAATGAAACTGCGCTATACACAGACATTCAGTCTGTCAGAAATGGAGTTATGGGAATTTCTCTGAATAAGACATACTATCTGGGGCTCAATTTATGGGAGATATTGTTGGACAGACGTGTCCCCCTTACAGCATTCATAAATTTGTACTATACTTATTTGTTTATATGATACATCTCAGCCCTAAACGGCCATTCTATGAGGAACCAAGTCTTATTTCTCTTTGTATCTCCACGTTGAATTTAGTTGAACATTCCCCAATATTCCATACTTTCTTAATGTTCCTGGGATGGGGGAGCATTGTAAATGAATAATAAATAGCAAAACAAGAAGCACCAAACCAGATGAAATGTAGTGTATAAACTACAGTTTTCTTCCACCTAACCTCAAGCCTCCTGAACCCCCAAAATATTCAATTTGATTTCATGGTAGATAAAGAGAGTAATCTATAAGGATTGGAAACCTTAAGGTCAGACCAAGAGGCATAAGTGGTCCATTTTTATGCTTTCCTTTCATATGTCCATCTGGGAACATTGGAAGAATGGACAATTCCACAAGAAAATGTCAATAGCATGGTTACCACACTTAGAATTCATAAGAGAGAAGGAGGAGAGAGCCCAGCTCAGCCCCAGCAGGCACCCAAGATTTCGGGAGAGTGGCCTTCAATGAGTTTAGAAAAGGGAGAGGTAGGATTCAATGGCATACAATTCTATACTCAGAGAAATGGAAAAATCTCAACAGTAACATTCTATTGGCACAAAAGTCACCTATTCCAACTGGGAAGAAAAAAAGAAGCTGTCTAAAGAGAATCATATAGATGCACAGACAAATCATTGGACCAATTTAAATCTTAAAATAACATAAATAAAAGGTCAAAGCAAGTATGGACAATGGAAATACAAAAGAGGAGTATACTCCTATATAAAAGTATCAAGAACGCTTAAGTTCAAAACGAGCTTAGGCCAGTGGGAAATGTCAGTTACAACATAAAAGTGTTTGCTTTTAAGTTATGTTAAGGAAAAGAGGGAGACCACAGAATTACTAAGACTGATGCTCAATAGATGGGACAGTGTTTTAATCCTGCCTCAGGTACTCACTAGCTATGTGACCCTGGGTAAGTCATTTAACTCAGCCTCAATTTCAACATATTGAAAATAGGGATAATAATAGATCCTATCTCCTGAGCTTATCATGAGGATCAAATGAGTTAATATACATGAAATGTTGCAAAATTTGAGGAGCCATATAAACATTAGCTATTACTCTATTACTATTATGGTTGAATACACAGAACACTACCATGTCCAAAGAAGTTAAGTTGAGAAAACCCCAAAAGATACTCCTCATAAAAAAGCAGAGAGCAATGTAAACTAACAAGGAATTACAAAGGAGAAGCTGTGTGAAGGATGTCAGTGAAGAAATGAAAGATCGGAAAAGGAAATGTTTTGCTCATGAGGTGGAAGTCAGGGATGATGAACGAAAAATCTGTGGGCTTACTGGTATTCTCATATTGTTAAGAGAATTTGAGGAAGTTCCCTAACATGTTGAATATACTGCCTGGTAGTGAATTTAGGTGAGGATATAAGCAAGAGTGCCACAAAATGGGCATGACCATATGAATCATGATGTTAATCTATTCCTCAAGGGAATTTCCACATTGATGAGATCACAGACCCACTGCTATCTTGAAGAATTCTCTCATTTTTTCCAAAATCCTGCTTTTAGCCTAACATTTGGCAGAACTTGTTGTAGAAGAGAACATTGCAGATAATTCCAACAAGATTCAATATCCTCAGGTTTTCCCTTTTGGCTGTATTTCTTCTTTAAAAAGCGCCCAGAGGACCTTCCCAATACCCCATATTCTTTTATTATTGATAATAAGAATAATAACAGTCTAAATTTATGCATCACATCCTGGTTACAAGGCCCTTTCACATGCATTGTCTCATTTTCTTTTCACAAACACCTTGTAAGAAAAGCAGTGGTAGTGCTCAATGTCATTTTGCAGATGAGAACATTGAAATCCAGCAAGGTTAATGGCCAAGGTTACACAGCTGCAAATGGTGGAGGTGTGACTCAGATCCACATCTTCTGCCTCTAAGTCCGGGATCTTTTATTTACATTGATTTCAAAACATCTATGTAAGATATTCATAAGATCTTTTTTGGCTCTTGAATAGCTACATTTCACATTTGGTAATCCAAATGAGTGAAAAACTGGTCCTGGCTCTGTTAGTTTAGGAATGATGGAAAACAAATTCCATTGATATAAAGAGCTAAAATATATATGAACTATGTGTTGTATTGCCTTACTAGCTTAGAGGATGTCAGGGTGCCTTATTAGCTTAGAGACAACTGCAATGACAGGAAGAGGACATTTTATCCAAGAACAAAGTACATACCACCTGTAATTCACTGACATCTTCTTAATGGGCATCTGACTCATGCAACATTACCCGTCAGTAACTATAAATGTAGTTAATATCATTTACTTTTCATTTTTTTGGCAGGGCAATTGGGATTAAGTGACTTGCTCAAGGTCACACAGCTAGTACATGTGTCAAGTGTCTGAGGTGGGATTTGAACTCAGGTCCTCCTGACTCCAGGACCAGTGCTCTACTCACTGCACCATCTAGCTGCCCCCAATTACTTTTCATTTTTAAAAGTATTGTAGCAACTATAGCTAACATTCTTCTATTCTAGTCTGTATTGTAATTTTTGATAACTTCCATAGAGCATTACTGCAATGTAACATATTATGGATGGATGTTAACATCCACCAATGGGAGTCATTTCAGTTACTATGAAATGCAACAGTCACTTCTGTGCTTAAGGGTCTCAGCCAGATGGATCATATTAGCATCTAGGCACCATGGCTAGCACTGGCCACTAATGTGTATCTGGTTGCAATTCAAATAGCTTCCTTTGATCTATGAAGCCATAGACGGCTTAGGCCATTCTCTCCCTAAAATCACCCATAGTTGGTAGGATGAAAAGAGGAATTTGTGTTGGCACTGATAGGCTTGTAATAGAAAATTAATACATTCCTTAGCCAGATATATGTAGCTTCCATTATCTAAATAATGTAATTCCATCCCAACTCCACTTTTGTTGGAATTATTTAAAAAATAAATCAAGATAAACCTCTTCAACATCAATTTGTGTGGGTTTTTTAAAATATTAATTATTGTAGCATATAATTACATTTTAGGAAAATAAAAAATCAACATAAAATACACAATTTTAATATTTCAATAATTAAATCTTTGCAGCTTATATGCTGCAAATGTATGTATTTCTCCAAGCAAGTGGCAGTATGTTCACTTCAAGAATATTTAACAACTCTTTCCACATAAGGATACGGATCATTAAATACATTGCTCCTCTGATGCTTCATCTTGGCATAGAAATTATTCTGAGTTCTTAAAGACTATGCCAACGCAGAACAAATTACACAGAATATACCACCAACTTGGAAAAGATTTCAAGTATAAGATCTAATGGTGGAGCATAAATCCATTATCCAAGGACCAATTGTCTTAAGTGGAAAAGCTTATTACCAAGCTGGGCACCAGTAATTCATTTTTTTGGTCACAATGATTTACCACAAATAAAGAAGAAATAATATTGTTTTTATCGTTTATCCCAAACTTCAGATAAAACTTGATCCTGGTGTTTCTGACTCCATTTTTGTAGGCTCTTGCCATTCTCTTGTATTCAGCTTCATTTTTTTGCATTCTCTTTTTAAACATAGCCTTTGAAAAATCTGAATATTTAGATAAGTTGCCTGTGTGGACAAATCATTCTTATTAGAAATCTCTACTTTCTCCCTCATTGGAATCACTTATGAACATATCATCACACACACACACACACACACACACACACACACACACACACACCGCCTTCCCCTACGCCCTTAAGAGCAACATATCATTTCTCTTGACCAAACCTCCCTTTTACAGTATCAGGTCATCAAAGTCCATTTTATGGGTTTTGAATGACTTATGAATACAAGTCCTAAATTCTTTGAAATTGACCCTTCTAGAATAGATAATACTTGTCTGACTACATTCAATATTCCCCTCCTTATCTATCATGAACTCTGAAATAACATGATGATTTTCTCTCAAGCTTGTTCTCATTTTTACTTTAGCAACCAATTTGTCTCTCTTAAACAAAAATACAGAATAGTTATTCCCTTTGATGCTTTTTCCATCTCATGAAAAATAGACTAACTGTCAAGAATTTATCTGTTCCTCTATTTTTATAAGAGAGAAACCCCCAGCAGATTTCTGAAGAGTGAAAACTCTTTATCACAATTCTCTTTGTGCCAGCTTTGTCGTATGCATTAGAAATTCATGATCCAGTCCCTCTAGTTGACTTGTTGGCCTATAGTTATTGTCTATTTCTCACTCTTTTATCCCGACCACCTAAATGCTCTCATCCCTAAATTCACTTCTTCAGGTGTATCCACACCCTTGAAGAAGATGTGCTTTTCCATCGTCACAGTAAAGTCATAAGTTACATTCCAGTATCACTGATATCTGTAAGGTTATATGTACCTTCTAACATTAATATGTTTTATGTTGTTTCTTACTTACATTTTGAATATCTGTGTGTGATATTTGAGCCAAAATTCTTGGTGTCTACTCACCTTTCTCTGTCTTATAATTGTCTTTTGTGAATTGAGTACCTCTACTGCTGTCATGCCTGCTGATCTCTAATATATCTATTTTATCAGTTGTATCCGAATAATTTGTTCCTCCTGCCTCTTTTACAATTTTAAAATCTTCTTAATCATGCTAGCCAGTTTCCATAACAATACATTCTTAATCCTCATTAAATGTACTCTGTCCTTGGACAAGAGCCCATCATTCCTGTACCTTATACCATAGTCCAGGAAGCCAAACCCCATTCTCTCACACCATCTTCTTAGCCAGCAATTCACTTCCCATCTACTAATTGGCAGCAATGATGAAAACAGCACCTGTGCTCCTAAATCCTTCAGTTTCCTGACTAGGTCTTCATAATCCCTAGAAATTCATTCCAACTTCCTTCTGGCAGCATCATTAGTTTTCACATGGGTCAACAATACTGAATAATAGTCTTCAGATTTTATAAGTCTCAGGAGGCTTACTATAACTTATCAAATTCATGCCTCTAAATTGTCTATTTTATGACAACATATGGCTGCCTCTGCATCTTTCATCATGAAGTTGCCTAAAACCATGACACTAATCTTCTACCTGAGAGCACTGATAGCTATTTTTTTTCTTTTGGCAGCACAAGTGAACCCTTTGTATCCTTCTACAAAGCATAAGAAACTGACCTCATCGGAAGTCCAATCTTATCTTTGGTGGAATCTCATTCACCATTTATCCTATATATTATGTATTATCATGTAACATGAAAGAAAAAATTTAGACTAACTTCTAAATTTCATAGATGAAAAAAATGAGGTCCAGAGAGATTAAATGATTTGCTCAGAGTAACAAGGCTATTTTATGACAGAGCTGGGACCAGAGCCCAGGTCTCATTACTCTTGGCCCAATGTTTGATCCACAATAGCATCCTGTCTCTTGTATATCTGATAGTATTTCATTTGCTGGTTGTTTCATATAACCATAGTTTCCTCTCCAGCTACGCTACAAATTTTGCTTTTTAATGGACAAGGACTCATACTTATTTCTTTATATTTTTTTGCTGTGCTGGTAATATAACAAGTATCCACAGAAGCTACAGAAAGGACATGAAGATCATCTATTATAACTGAATAGAAACTGTCTTCTCTAGCATTCATAACAAATTGCCAACTTCTTTAAGATTTTCCATGATGATGAAACTACTGTTTTCTGTGGAAATCCATTCTACCTTTGGATAGATTTAATTTTTATGAAATTTTTACTTATTACATGAAGCATATATCTGCCTCTATGCAACTTCCCCCACTGCTACTAACCTAATTTCTCTACCACACAACATTCCTTCAAACACTTGAAGGTAGCTATTCTCCCTCCCCAAGTTTTTCTTTTCCAGATCAAACATCAGTTACTTCAACCAATTTTGATACAACATGGTCACCAGCCTCTTTTTTCTGGTCATCCTGTTTCAGGATGTTCACTAATTTTTCCAATGTCTTTCCTAAAAGAAAATGGACACTATCTTCTAAATACAATCTTTGGAGTGAACATTGTTCTAGATTTAGTCTGTCCAGGGCAGAATATAGTAGATAATGTGTAACTCTTTAAAGTAACCTACAATCCTGTTAGCTTTTTCAATCTGCCATATCATACATCCTGTACCTGTCTCCAGTCAACCTGATCCATATCTAGCCACTGGACCCACATGGCTCTGGAGGAGAAAGTGAAGTTGGTGACCTTGCACAGTTCTCCCTCACTCAAATCAAAGTCAATTGCAAGTCATGTCATCATCTCCCTGATATCATAGTCCTTTTTGAGAACGAAAGACAAAATCACACAACCACAATTACACAACCTAAAGTTCTGATTTGAAACTAGTGAAGAATTTATAAAAGATGAAGTTTAATAGATATAAATGTAAATAAAGTCTTACAAATTGATTTAAAAATTCAACTACATGAATACAGTATGTGGGAGGTTTGTGAAGATAACAGTTTGCATGAAAAAAATCTTTAAAATTCTCTCCAGCTTTCAATACTGTGAGTTTTCATGTGGCTAGAGTACCAATTCCTTTCTTTACTTCTTCTATCTTTTGAAATTATTATTAAAGTAAGTTAAGAGAGAGAGATGAGAAAGAGAAGAGAAGAGAAAAAGAGTGAAGAGAGAAGAGCTGAGGGGAAAGGATGAGAGGAAAAGAGAGGCAAGGACAGGACAGGACAGGATAGGAGTTTTGCCATCTGTTGCCCAACTCATCACTTATTTCCTTCATCTGCATATTTGATCTGTTACATACTCTCAAGCACAATAGTGTTCTATTTTCTTCTCCATTGATCCTCATCTCAGTGCTAGATGTTAAGTAAAAATAGGTAGCTATTATCCTATACACTAGTAAAAATGGGGGTGATCACCAAAATCCCGCAAAATAATTCTAAGTCACAAGGTTAAGATATTACATAAGCAATCACAAATCTAAGTAAAGAGCTTCATTTGTTACTCTATTCCACTGATATTTACTGGCTGCTTACTCTATACAATGTGGAAAGACATAGAGATGGATTAACAGGGGAGGAGGAGCAAGAAAGACAATTCGTTTGAATGATAGAGTGCAAGAAGTGAAGTAATAGGTAATACTCTAGGAAAGATAGGATGAACTTATCTTGCAAAGGGCTTTAGAAGACAAAGAGAAAAGCTTCTATTTGATCATAGAGCCAATAGAAAGGACTGTGGAGACTGTAGAATAGGAGCATACCTGCAATTGAGTAAAATAATCTTCTTAGCTGTGTTTGATGGATTAGAAAAGGAAGAGATTTGAGTTGGGGGAAATCAATTAGGTAGTCTAAGAAAGAGAGAGACAGTGCAAGCATCAACTATGGTAGAGTCTCTATGAGTAAGGAAAAGGGGATAGATGGAGAAATTTTGGACATAGAAATAACAAGATTTAGTGTTTGATTATATATGTGAGATAAAGGAGAGTTAAGATTCAAGGATGATATTGAGGTGACAAAGAATGGTTATGTCCTCAACAGAAATAGGGAAGTTTTGAAGTGAGGGTTAATTTTAGAAGAAAGATATTGAGTTCAGATTTGGATATGTTGAGTGCATGATGCCTACCAATTAGCTAGTTTAAAATATTAAATAGGAATTTGAAGTTGTGTTCCTGAAGCTTGGGAGAAAGACTAGGACTGGGGATAGATTTGAAGTAATCTGCATAGAACTGATCAATAACTCAAGAGAGCTGATGAGGTTACAGAGGAAATGTAAAGTGAGCATAGAAGAAGACCCAAGACAGAGTCTTGTAGTACACTCACAGACAGGATAAGTGCTGTAAATAAAAAGCAAAGTTGACTGTGGAAAAAGCAGCAGACAGGTAGAAGGAAAACTCAGAAGGAAGAGAATACATAGGAGAAAAGGGTGATCAACAGTGTTAAATGCTTCAGAGGGGTCAAGAATGATGCAGATAGAGAAAAGGACACTAGATCTGACAATTAAGAAGGAAATGGTAATTTTGGAAGGAGAAGTTTCTTGAATGATGAGGCCAGAAGTTTTGTTACCAAAGGTTGAGAAGTACGTGAGAGGAGAGGCAGAAGAAAGATGGTGGTAGATAGTTTTTTCCAAGATTTTGATTTTGAAATGGAAGGAAGGTATAACATGATTCCTTCATGTATTGGTTGTGTCTAGTGGGGTTTGGGGAGGTTGTTATTTTTAAGAATGAGAGAAACATGAGCATGATTGAAGACAACAAACAATGAACCAATACAAAGGAAGGAAGGAGGGAAGGAAGGAAAGAGGGAAGGAGGGCAGGAAGGAAGGAAGGAAGGAGGGAAAGAAGGAAAGAGGGAAGGAGGGAAGGAAGGAAAGAAGGAAGAAAGGAGGGAAAGAAGGAAAGAGGGAAGGAGGGAAGGAGGGAAGGAGGAAAGAAGGAAGGAGAGAAGGAAGGAAGGAAGGAAGGAAGGAAAGAAGGAAGAGCAACATAATAGAAGATCTTGGAGAGTATGGAAGCAAAGGCACAGCTGAAGGGGCTCATCTTAGCAAGAAGAAAGGTCACTTCTTTATCAGTCTCCTTTGTTAGATCTTCATCTAGGTCACACACACTAAAGTGGGTTGTCTAACAAGGCTCTATCCTGGGCCATCTTCTCTCCTCCTTCCATATTATTTCACTTGATCTCATCAGATTTTATGGATTCAGTTGTCATCTCTAATTGATTATTCTCAGATCTATTCATCAAGTTCTATTCTACCGCCTGACCTTTAGTGTAACAACCCTGTTTCTTAGATATCTCAAAATGGATGCCCTGCAGACACCTTAAACTCAGCATGTCCAAAACAGAACTCATTATCATTTGCCCCCAGTCCCTCCCTCTTTTCAACTTCCATAGTACTGTCAAAGGTTTCACCCTCTTCCCACTTACCCAAGCTCTTAACCTAGGTGCATGCTGACTTCCTAATTGTGTGTAACCCCGCCCTGTATCTAATCTTTGTCAAGTCCTATTGGTTCTACCTTTATAACAACTCTCTTATACGTCACCTTCTCTCCACTGACACGGCCAACATCCCAGTATAGGCCCTCATCAATAATAGCTAGACTATTGCATTTTGGCTTGCCTCCCTTCATTAAGTCACTCATCTTTGCAACACATCTTCCCCTCTCAACTGTGAAAATGATCTTTCTAAAGTGCAGACCTGACCATGAGACTTCCTTCCCTCCTTTTACAATAAATTTCAATAGTTCCCTATCCCCTCCAGGATGAAACATAAAGTCCTTTATTTGGCATTCAAAGGTCTTTATCTAGACCTAGCCCTTCCTAATTTTCCAGTTTTCTTACATCTTACTCACCTCATGTACTATGCAACCCAGGAACATGAGTTTCCTTTCTGTTCCTTGCGCGTGACTCTGGGAATTTTTATTGGCTAATCCCCAAGCATCTTTCATCATCTTCATTTCCTGGCTTTACTAACTTCCTGCAAATCATAGATAAAATTCCTCTTTCTGCAAGATGCTAGTGGTAGTATATTAAGTGAATGTTCTCTCTTAAGAAAATATGATATGAAGTCTGAGAAGGCAGGGGTAAAGATGTAAGAATTTTGAAAAATGAAGAGAAAGCCTGGAACAGCCTCTGGGGAAAGTGAGGTTGAGAATCAATTAGGGAGAAATAAAAGGATGGTTGTTATGAGGTCCCAATTAATATTGGGTAACTAAAATATGGTATATTTGCTATGAGGAACATGTAGGAAAAAGAAAAATCTCCCTATAAATACATATTCTTGTCAAAAGAATTGACAATATATCGCTTTTATAAAGTTAAGCCAAATATTTCTAGGGACAGCTAGGACAAGGCTGATGCTGAAAAGGAGATACCCATTTTTCTATTTACCACTTCATAACCAGAGACTCAGACTGTCCTATGCATCCGAAGTCCAGGTGCTGCCTCTCCTTCAACCAAATCAGCTTCATTAACCCAGTATAACACTGTCTTAGCTTCCAGTATATAGTAGAAAGTCATATTGTCAGCTTCCTCTTCCAAAATGCTTAGACTATAAAGATCATTCTGGATAATTGGATGGATTGGGTTACCTGGGAACCAAGGCATCTTTAGATGTATTCTTATCCAACTTAGTCCTTTACTTCCCATATTTTCATCTATAAATTGAAGATGTTGGACTAATCCCAAAGGTCACACTAAGCACTAAACCTATTATCCCTTAGCCTAGTGTGAGAAGAGGTGCTAGAGGACATAAATATACTTTCCTTGTCCTTTTCTAGGCCAGACTGTACTTGTAGAGGAGTAGTATTGACTGAGCAATCTGGATTTGTAAGATCATAGTATAGTGTAGTCTCTAGAGCTCCTTTCCAAACCCTATTTGTAATAGCAGACTCCCAGAAGGAGGCTGTTAATTCAACCTTCATAGTTTTAGGGGCCCTGGGGGTGTCTTAAAAATGATATACCTCACAAGCCCTACCAGTATGCTTCCCTCTATTGATTATCAATTGATGTTAATTAACCCAACAGATTTAATTTGTTTTCAGAAACAGATGTTTAATAAGATAGAAAAGTAAGAACAATTGATACACAACAACTTTTGACATACTTTCCCTCTAGTACATAATCAGGGAAAATTGGAATCAAGCTTGGAGCCTATGTGGCAAAAGGGACATTTTGTAGCTCCTGAATATGCTTTTGGTAATCTCAAAGATGTTAACTATAGCTGGGGTATGGCTTTAAGCTAGAATATTTGTAGAATACTGCCACTAGTATAAATGAGTACTTTACTTTTCCTTTCAATTCATAGAATTAATACAGCACTGACTAAGAAGAACCTTAAACTGAACTTGGCAAACCACTTCAGAACATGAATATTAAACAGTCAATACTGCAGGCTGCAAGAATAAGGGTATTCATATACCAAAGAAAACCAGTCTGTATCTCTCAAGACTAATTTTTAAGACTCATGGGAAAAATTTAAAATAATATTATGAAAATTAAAAGACATTGATTTGGATCTTCAAAATAGCACATTCTACAAAACTGAACATATCAGTAAAAAGGCTTTTTATTCAACAGAATTTGCCTCTTTCCTTAAAACACACACACACACACACACACACACACACACACACCCTATGGTAAATATTTAACAGCAAATTCTCAAACAAAAATTTACAAAATTAAATAGCAACAAACATTCTAACTTGTGAATCAATGATTTCATTCTTACAACACTGGACATACTCCTATCTGACTTGGGTTAGGAAAAAAGGTTTTGGGTTTTTGAGTGTTTCAATCTGTAAAGCTGATTTTGGAAGAGTAAAGGAAGAGCATGGTGGGTGGAACTCAAAGAAAGGAATTGGAGTCAGGACCCACCAAAGCAGGGGATATCACTCCGTTGACATCGTGGGATATTCCTGATGAAAAGAATATAATAGGGGCCTTAGAAAAGATTCCAATTGGAGGTTGTTTTTGGAGACCTTATCTGAGTAGGAATCATGTTTTTTAAGACTGATAACCACCTATGTAAAGAAGAATCTGAATTCCTCAGAATATTTGGAGAAGTGAATAGGTAAATGGGGTGACATACACACATAATGAGGAACAATGAATAGAAGTTGCAAAGCAGTAAAATGTCCTAACAAAAAAAAATGTCCTAAACTATATCTCCAAAAGTAGAATGAACTGCCTTGGAAGACAATGACCTTCACATCAATGGAAGCCTTCAAACAAAAACTAGGTTCCATTTGTCAGGTGTAAGGTAGAGAGAAATCTTTTTTTTTTGAGGTAAAAGTTTGATTAGTATGTCCACATGAGCCCTGTTCACCTCTAACACTCTATGATTCCCTGAGCGAGAAATTGAAATTTCTTGTACGTCATGTGAACAAGCATTTATTAAATGTTTATTAAGTATCAGGTACTCTGTTAAGCACCAGAGATAGAAAGAAAGAGGAAAAATTACCAGTCCCTTTCCTCAAGGAGCTCACGATAAAATGGGAAAAGACAACACGCAAACAGGCACAGCCAACAAATATACAGGACAAATTAGAGCTTATCTCAGGTGGGTGGCACTCACTGTTGTTCTAGACTCTTCTTGACCCCATGGATCATAATGTTCATAGGGTTTTCTTGGCAAAGATGCTGGAATGGTTTACCATTTCATTCTCCAGTGGATTAAGGCAAACAAAGGTTAAGTAATTTGCCAGTGTCTGATGTAGGATGTGAACTCAAGCCTTCCTGAGTGCAGACTCAGCTCTCTATCCATTGAGCCATCTAGTTGTTTCAAGGATAGCACTAGTGCATATAGTAAAGAACTTTCACAAGAACTGGAGAGGTCAGATTATTTTCAGAAAGCCTATCTAGAAATTTTAGTGCACTATGAGCTCAAAATGATTCCATAGTGAGATAGCAGCCCAGAAAGCTAATGTGAACTTCAACTACATTGAGAGATACAGCTTCCAAGAACAATGAAGTGATAGTCTTATTGTACTCTGCCCTGGTTGGACTACTTATATAATATCATGCTTACTTCTTGGCTTCACAGTGTAAGAAAGATCAGGAGAACAACTTATACAATAACATTGTAAAAATGAAGTTTTAAAAGATTTAAGCATTCTGATCAATTCATTAATCATTCATGATTCCTAAGTACTAATGAGGAAGAATGTTACTCACTTCCTGACCAAAATGTGATGGACTCAATATGCAAGAGAAGACATATATGTTTTTGGACAGGATCAATGTGAGATTTTTTTGTTTGACCTCCAATTTGTTACAAAGGTGTTATGTGTACAATAGGAAGGAGAAAAATAAATGCTTGGTATTTTAAAAAAATTAAGAATATAACGATAAGCTGAAGAGTACCCAAATTAGAGCAATCAGGGTAGTGAATGACCCTGTATCTTTATCAATTAAGTAGAAGTTGAGGGAACTAGGGATGTTTAGCCTAAAAATCTAAATTTGGAGGCAGGAGTAGAAAGTATGATATCTGTCTCCAAGTATTTGAAGGGTATCGTGTGGAAGGGGAATTAAACTTATTCTGTTTGGCCCCAGTGGCTAGAACTAGGAATAATAAGTGGAAAATACAGAGGCAAATTTAGTTTTGATTGCAAGAAAACTTTCTAATAATTACAACCTTCCAAAAATGGAATGCACTACCTAAAAAAGCAGTGGAGTCCTCAACATGAGAGGTCATCAATCTTCAAGCCCACTTGTTTGGTTATCTCATGCTAAAAATTCTGTTTTAGTGTCTACAGTAACTTTGAATGGAATTTCTAATTTTTTTTTCTTTTGGGGGGGCCAGGGTAATTGGGGTTAAGTGACTTGCCCAAGGTCACACAGCTAGTACGTGTGTCAAGTGTCTGAGGCTGGTTTTGAACTCAGGTCCTCCTGACTCCAGGGCCTACTCACTGCGCCACCTACCTGCCCCCAAAAGAAGGATTAAATTCACTATTTCACAAAGACTGTTGGGAAAATTGGAAAATGGTAGGGCACAAACTGGGCATAGACTAATATCTTACACCATATACCAAAATAAAGTCAAAATGGGTTCATGATTTAGGAGTAAAGGCTGATACTATAAGTAACTTGGGAGAGCAAGGAATAATTTACTTATCAGATTTATGGAAAAGAAAAGAATTCATAGCCCAACAAGAGACAGAGAGCATTAGAAAATGCAAAATGGATAATTTGGATTATGTTAAATTGAAATGCTTTTGTACAAAAAAAGCCAATGCAACAAAAATTAGGAGGGAAGCAGAAAATTGGGAGAAAATCTCTACAACTAGTATCTCTGATAAAGGCCTCATTTCTAAAATATACAGGGAACTGAGCCAAATATATAGGAATACAAGCCATTCCCCAATTGAGAAATGGTCAAAGGATATGAACAGGCAGTTTTCAGAGGAAGAAATTAAAGATATCTATAGGCATGAAAAAATGCTCCAAATCACTACTGATTAGAGAAATGCAAATCAAAACAACTCTTAGATACTACATCTCTCCTGTCAGATTGCCTAAAATAACAAAACAGGAAAATGATAAATGCTGGAGGGGATGTGGGAAAATTGGAACATTGTTACATTGCTGGTGGAGTTGTGAGATGATCCAGCCATTTTGGAGAGTAATTTGGAACTATGCCCAAAGGGCTATAAAAATGTTCCTACCCTTTGACCCAACAATAACACTTCTAGGGTTGTATCCCAAAGAAATCACACAAGCGGGAAAAGGACCCATATGTACAAAAATATTTATAGCGGCTCTTTTTGTGGTAGCTAAGAATTGGAAATCAAAGGGATGCCCACCAATTGGGGAATGGCTGAACAAGCTGTGGTATATGAAGGTAATAGAATACTATTGTGCCACAAGAAATGGGGATGATACGGACTTCGTAACAACCTGGAAAAACCTACATGACATAATGCTGAGTGAGCAGAGCAGAGCCAGGAGAACATTATACACAACCACAGATATATGGATTCTGTGAGGACCAACCCTGACAGACTTCACTCTTCTCAGCAACACAAGGTACAAAGACAACTCCAAAGGACTCATGATGGAGAATGCTATCTACATCCAGAGAAAAAACTGTGAAGTATGAATGCAGATTGAGGCACACTTGATGCTAGCCTTTCCATCCCCCCTTTTTTCCCCTTTTCTCTCTTTTGTTTTTGTTTTTGGGTTGGTTTATTTTTTTTTGGTCCTATTTCTTCTCTCGCATGATTCATTTCATTGATCACAGTTGTTCTCCATAACTTGACTAGTGTGCAAATTAATTCAATGCAAAATTATACATGGAAGCTATATGGGATTCCATGCCATCTTGGGGAGGGAGGCGGGGAGGGAGGGAAGAAAATCTGGAACTCAAAATTATGTAGAACTGAATGTTGTAAACTAAAAATAAAAATTAATAAAAAAATTCTGTTTTAGGTATGATTTGTTCTAAATTTAAATTCAAACTCTGTGATTCTATGAAATAGTTCCATCTCTCAAGGAGCTTACACTACTATCCTGGAAAAGATGCATCTATACAGATAAGTAAATACAAAATACATATAAAATAATATTAATTAATTCAAAAAGTGGGAAAATACTAACAACCTGGGAGATTTAAAAAGGCTTTATAGAGGATTACCACATATCACAATATATCACCAGGTGGGATTTTCCCAGGAAGTAGGGTGGTAGAGTATTAGGAAAACTATTAGCATAAGTAATGCTATCCATAAAAAAACCAAAAATCATATGATTATCTCAATAGATGAGGAAAAGGATTTTGACAGAATACAATACTTATTCCTATTAAAAACACCAGAAAGCACAGGAGAAATGGAGTCTTTCTTAAAATATTAAGTAATATCTACCTAAAACCAAGAGCAAGACTTTTATGTAATGGGGGTATACTATAAACTTTCCCAATAATATCAGGGACGGAGCCAAGAAGCCAGTTATCACCATTGTTATTCAATATTGTATTAGAAATGCTAACTATAGCAATAAGACAAGAAAAATAAATTGAAGGAATAAAAAAAGACAATGTGGAAGCAAAACTATTATTCTTTGCAGGTGAGATGATTCTATACTTAGAGAACTCTAGAGAATCAGCTAAAAATTAATTGAAACAAATAACAAATTTGGCAAAGTTGTAGGAACTAAAATAAACCAACACAGATCATCAGCATTTCTATATACAACTGACAAAACACAGCAGGAAGAGATAGAAAGAGAAATTCCCATTTAAAATAACTTCAGACAATATAAAATATTTGGGGGTCTACCTGCCAAGAGAAACCTAAGGACCATATGAACACAATTACAAAACACTTTTTACACAACAAAGACACACTAAACGATTAAAGAAACATTAATTTCTCATGGGTAGACTGAACCAATACAATAAGATGAAAATTCTACTTTAACTAGTTTATTTATTCACTATAATCCCAAACTACCAAAAATATTTTATACAATAGAAAAAAATAATAACAAAATTTATTTGGAAGAATAAAAGGTCAAGAATATTAAGAATCAATGAAAAAAACGTGAAGGGAGATAGCCTAGCAGTACCAGATTACAATTTCTATTACAAAATAGTAATCATCAAAATAACCTGATACTGCCTAAGAAATAGAATGGTAGATCAGTGTAATAGATTGGGTACACAATACATAGTAGTAAATGACCAGAGTAATCTAGTATTTGGCAAACTCCAAAGATCCAATTTTGGAGAGAGGGGGCAAGAATTCATTATTTGACAAAAATTTCTGGGAAAACTAGAAAGTAGTTTGGCATAAAGTAGGCATAGATCAATATTCCACACTGTATGCCTCAATAAGTTAAAAATGGGTTAATGGTGGGGTGGAGCCAAGATGGCGACTGGAAAGCAGGGACTTGCTTAAGCTCTCCCCCAAATCCCTCCAAACACCTGTAAAAATGGCTCTGAACAAATTCTAGAGCTGCAGAACCTACAAAATAGCAGAGTGGAGTAGGGCTCCAGCCCAAGAGAGCCTGGATGGTCTCTGGGAAGGGTCTATCTCACAGTGCTGGGAGCAGAGCACATTTAGGGTTTTTGCATGCAACCGGGAAATAAGATATATAGGGAATGGGGCATAGAAATCTATCCTGCCCTACAGGAAAGTAAGGGGGAAGGGGATGGGAGGAGAAGGGGATGACAGAAGGGAGGGCAGACTGGGGAATAGGGCAATGAGAATATATGTCATCCTGGAGTGGGGGGGAGGGTAGAAATGAGGAGAAAATTTGTAACTCAAAATCTCGTGGAAATCAATGTTGAAAACTAAAATAAAAAAATTAACTGAAGCAGAATAAATTCAGCTGTAGCACCTTAAAAATGGGTTAATGATTTAGACATAAAGGGTGATATCATCAGTAAATTGGTAGAGCATGGAAAAATTTATGATAAGGGAAGAGTTTATGACCAACAAGAGATAGAGAGAATCACAGGAAGTAAAAAGAATAATTTTGATTACATGAAAATAAAAGGGGTTGCCCAAACCAAATTAATGCAGCCAAGATTAGAAGGAAAGCAGGAAACGAGGGGTAAATCATTATACCGAGTTTCTTTGATAAAGACCTCATTTCTCAAATATACAGGGAACTGAGCCAAATTTATAAAAATAAGAACAATTTCCTAATTGATGAGTGATCAAAGGATATGAACAGATAGTTTTCAGAAGAAGAAATCAAAGCTATCAATAGTCACATTAAAAAAGTTCTAAATTACTACTAATTAAAGAAATGCAAATTAATCTGAGGTACTACCTCACACCTTTCAGATTGGCTAACATGACAGAAAAGGAAATGATAAATGCCGAAGCAAATGTGGGAAAATTGGGAAACTAAAATGCACTGTGGGTGGAATTATGAACTAGTCTAACCATTCTGGAGAACAATTTGGAACTATGATCAAAGGGCTATTAAACTGTGCATACTCTTTGGCCCAGCAATACCACTACTAGGTCTATATTCCCAAAAGGATGAAAGAAAAAGGAAAAGAACCTATATGTAAAAAAATTGTAGCAACTCTTTTTGTAGTGGCAAAGAATTGGAAACTGAGAGGATGTGCATCAATCAGGGAGTGGCTGAACAATTTGTGGCATACAATTTTGATGAAATACCATTGTAGTATAAGAAATGATGAACAGGGCGGTTTCATAAAAACCTTGGAACACTTATATGAACTGATGCAAAACGAAGTGAGCACAATCAGGAGAACATTGTACACAGGAACAGCAATATTGTAGTGATGATCAGCAGTGAAAAGCAGCCGGAACAATAAAATTATCCAAGACGATTCCAAAGGGCCCATGATAAAAAAAAAATGCTGTCCATCCATCAAGAGGAAGGACTGATAAACTCAGGGCAGATGAAAAAAATAGATATTATTTTTACTTTCTATACTTTTCTTGCATTTTGTAACACAACTAATATGAAAATGCTTTATATGACTTCACATGTATAATTGATATCATATTGCTTACCTTCACAAAGGATGGGGTAGAAAGAGAGGACTGGAGTGAATTTGGAAGTCAAGTTTTTTAAATGAATATTAAAATAAGTTTTAAAAATGTAATTAGGTAATGTTCAACAAAATAAAAATGAAATAGAACATCACACAAACTGACTACAACTCTAAAAACTAGGAAGAATAATAGTTAATATACACATTAAAAATAAATTATAAATAGCTTAGATTTTAGGGATTGTGTATGATTCCATTTTCATGCTATTTTTAAATGTTTTTTTATGGCTAGTAAGCCTATAATTTTTAAACTACAACAAACATCACCCCCAAAGAAGGGAATCATCAGAACTAAAGACAAAGTCTAGCAACTTCAAAACCATCCTTATGTCTAGCCTTGATCCTCAGATTCTCCTAGAGACAGAATCCTTCTCCTTCCCTTCTCTAGTGATCTCTCAACCATTGTAGCCTTTTTGTGAATTAAGACATTCAGGAGAGATGCTTCTTAGTGACATGCCACAACTAGCTATGTACAAAACATACATGGCATATACAGATGGATTTTGTACCTTGGGCGAAAGTACACAAAAGCTATCATTTCAAGCATGAAGATGACCTACATAAATGCACCGAGGTGAGAGATAGCATGCTGAGTTCAAATAGTCCTGGTTTGGCTGGAAAATAAAGAATGTAAAAGGAATGTCCATGGAACAATGAGATTAGCCTGACTAGAATGGAAAGCTTATGTTCAAGAGTAATGAGAAATAAAATTGGATAGGTTTAAAGATGAAAGACAATACTGCAGATGTTTTATTACTCTGGTTAAGGGATGGATGTGCAAAGCTGGCTTTCATGTACATTTGTCAAACTTCCTCTCCTCGACTGACTTTCCAAATTCTCATTTGGATAAAACTCAAAACCTTATTTTGCTAGGCATACTTTCCCTTTAATTTTTAAATTCAGATGTTCTCTATGGTAAAGCTAATCCATATTTTTCTGGCTTATTTCTACATGAGCTATTAGCAAGTTGAAGGTAATTTATAATTAAAAATATGTAGATTCTTTTCTTTTAAAAATATATTCTATTTTTTCTGAGACATGGTGGGCTTAAATATTAAATCAGATATTCTTTTTTTCCCATAACAAAGCTGTAGTCCTAAGTCTATATTAAAAGTAATTTATAAACATTCCCTCAATGAGATCCTATTAGGGTATGTCAATTGGTGTAGGGTAAAGGGCAGTGGATTAGCGTGCAGTGTGATCTTGGCCAAATCATGTAATCTTTCCAAGCCTCAGTTTCCTCATCTGTAAAATGAAAATACTAGACTAGATAACTTCCCAGGATCCTTTCATATTTATATTATGGAATGGTTCCAGTCTAGCAGATGAGGGATGGGGCTCCCCTGATTACTCCCATTGCACTATAATTCTATGAAAAAGGAATCACGAAATATCATGGCATAGTGGGTAGAGTTCTAGACTTGAAGTCTAGACCTGGGATCAAATATTACTTCAGACACCTCTCTGGGATTTAGTTTCCTCAACCATAAAATGAGAATTTTAACCTACATTCCAAAGATCTTTCCAGCTCTGTATCAGGGGTGCCCCTAGTCTAGAAAATCAAGGAGGTTTCCCCAATTATCCCATTAAATCACAATTCTCTGAAAAGGAAAAATGAAGCAGCAGTGTATAGTGGATAGAGTGTTGAAGTCAGGAAGACTTAGGTTCAAATCCCAGCTCCAAAACTTAGTAGTTGTGTAACCCTAAATAAATCATTCCATCACTCTGGGCCTCAGTTTCTTCACCTATAAAACAAATGGATTGGATGTGATGATCTCTGAGGTCTTTTGTAGCTCTAAATTTATGATCCTATGAAACATCTCTTCAGTGTGAATAGCAACAGGATGGGGTTAGAAAGATGGTGATATTTCTGCAAATCAGAAGTTAGAGTCAGCCAGATGCCCTATCTGGTGAGGGTTTTTTTTTTCCAGGCTAAGGCTGGGTAGTGGAAAAATGTTAAAGAGAAATTTTCCATTCATCTAACATACTTCACTGCTCAGAAATACGAACCACCTGTAACCAGAGCCCTAAGGGATTAACAAAAGCAGTGCAGATTACCCATTAATGGTCCGGACCCCCTTCTGTTTGAAATACAGCCCTGGCTTTTTCTCCCCTCTGAACATTTCATGATCTCCTGCGCTAATTATTTGGAATTCGATTGTAATAAATGCCGTATGTTCCTCCAACCAAGGCATGCATGTTCAATAACATTGCCCTTTTTCTGTGGCGGTGTGAGCACCACAATAGAATTCCAAATGAAGAAAAGATAAACGTTGGGTTGAGTTGTGTTTATTTTAGAAAGAGAGAGGAAACAAAAGTGTTTATTTGGCCTGGGCAGGATGGTCATTGCATTTTCATCGGTGCACCTTTCATTTTCTCCTTCAATTCAGACAGAAAGTAAATTTAAAGGTTGTTCTTGGGACCATTTAAATTATCTTTGGAATTAGAGCTGGGCAGAAGTTTAAATGATTTATTAACAATAACCATTTCTGTTATTTACGTAGTAAAAATATGTGTATTGTGATCCAGTATTTCAGGGAAACTACGGAGCTTGGACCTTTAGGCTATAGCATGATGCCAGTGTTTGCATAAACCTACAGGATGAGGTTGTTTCTGAGGAATAACTGGACTCTGTTCACTAAATGATAGCTACCCCATCAGTTTTATACATGGAAAGTGAAATGGTAAATGTCTATTACTATAAACTGCTGAGAGCAATGTTTTGGTTCCCCTTCCTCCCAACATATAGATGCAAAGAGTTCTGGATCATGAAATTTGAATTCCCCTCTCCCTCTACCATCTCCACTCTCAGGCACAGCTACTGTGTCATCTGGCAGTACTATCTGTTGTAACTACATATCCTTCAAGGACATCTCAAGACTTACCTATACAAGGAAATTCTGCTGAAGTTTGCTCATTTAAGAAAATATGAAGGAAATAGATACCATTCACCCCACTGCGCTGGTATCAATAATTATAGGATCATAGATCTAGAACTGGAAATGTCCCCAAAGGCCATCTTGTTTGACTTCCTCATTTTGCAGGTGAAGAAACTGAGACCTACAGAGGTTAAGTGACTTGCCCAAGTTCACACAGAAAGCAATTGTCAGAAAAGCAATTTGAACTCAGGTCTTTTGACTTCAAAGCTGGTGTTCTTTATATTGTCTTACACTTTTTTAATATCATAGGCTCTTTACTGGCCATCAAAACCCTTGGGTTTTAGCCTAATAGCCCACTTATTATCCATATGACAATGGATACATCTCTCAATTCTACTAAGCTCCAGTTCCCACATAAATATCTCAAAAAGAGTTGTGATTTTAGTCACTAGTGCCTTTCCAGATGCAGATCACAAGCTTCCTGTGCCTTGGCTGATAGTGTCATAGACTGCTATAAACTGAGAAATTCAACACATAGCGGCTGTCCTTGTAGTAATGAGGCCCTCTGAACATAGCTTGGCTGATCCTCAGACGACAGTCAATTGCCTGGCCACATGGGAAGCTTTTTCACTTTCATCCATGCAATGAGGTCTCAGGATAAGGTTAATGTGGAGCTTTTATCTTTAAAGTGAGAAAAATAGTGTCTTTTCTATACTTCATGCTCTTTCTTGAAGGTCAAATGCTCTTCACATCAGGAAAGTTATATGGTATAGCAGACTAAGCACTGGGCTTGAAGTCAGTAAATCTGACTTCAAATTCTATCCCAGACACTTATTAGCTATATGACTTAGCAAGTTTTTTTTCATTTCTCTCAGATTCTATTTCCACATATGTAAAATGCAGTTGATAGTATCTCATTCATAAATTTATTGTGAGGGTCAAACAAGACCCTCATTCATACATATGTACAGTGTGTGTCTATATAAATATAAATACACACATATATATGCTATATATATACATATTTTCCTACATATTCATATGTATGTATGTGTGCATGTGTATCTATATATACACACATATGTATATATATTAACAGGGAGAGCTAGGTGGTACAGGGGATAGAGTGCCAGGCCAGCGGTCAGGAGGACCTGAGTTCAAATTTGGCCTCAGACACTTAACTAACAATGTCACCCTAGGTAAGTCATTTAATTCTCTTTGCCTCAGTTTCCTCATCTGTAAAATGAGTTGGAGAAGGAAATGGCAAACCACTCTAGTATCTTTGCCAAGAAAACCCCAAATAGGACCATGAAGAGGTAGATATGATTACTTGACTCCAGCACTTCTAACCTGTGGGTCACAACCCCATACGGGGTCACAAAAAAATTTGGCAACAGTAATAAGTTTCTGAACATGCAATGATCAAAAATTAATTAAAAATCATAATGAATCCAAGGTTTTTCTGGCAGTGATTGCCCATGCTGCATCACGCAACTTCACTGCAGCCTTGGTTCTGAACACAAAGCACGTGCACTTTGCACTGCACGTGCAGTCATGCCATGTAACGCCAACGAACACTGTCAAAACATGAAAAGGGGCTGCAAGCAGAAAAAGTTTAAGAACCCCTGGACTAAACAACGACAATGTATATGCACTGTTGTTATTATTATATAAGTGAAAACGTTCTGCAAACTCTCGTGTTTTCTACAAATATATGGGATCCTGAGTCTCTTTAATCGCACTACAGACCTTTCATTCTGCTAAGCTTAAAACCTTAAAGTCAACTTTGACTATTCTCTTTCCCACACCTCATTTCTAATCAAATGTGGAGTCATAATTCCTCATACTACAGACTTACAAAGCCATCCTTTCTTCTGGATTCTCATTGAAACCACCTAAGCTTAGGTTTTCTCATATAGTTTCCTAAATGGTTTTATCTTCTTTTCAAATACCACCTCTATTGAATAAGCAATTTTGATCCTGACATTTGAGATGATCCAAAACTTGTCTACAACCACCTCTCTAGTCTCATACTACTCCCCTTCACTTATTCCACATTTCAATCAGTTTGTATTATTCTTTATGTCTTATTCTTGTCCTGCCTATTCTTGGATCACTATGTATTTACTCATGTTTATCCACATACCCACAATAAATTCATACTCTCCCCTCTCTTCAATTCAGGTGAGGTCTTTTCTTTCCTACAAGTCTCAAATTGGTTGCCACCTCTACCATGAAGCCTTCCTTGCATCCCCTTTCCACCCATACCAACATCCAGGTAATGGTGAGCACTTCTTTCTCAGATTTCTCAAAGTACTTTGCCTAGACCTCTCCTTTGTAAATTATTTCACCACCCTTTCCAACATAAATAAGTTTTGTTCTTTTTCTTCCACCCATAAGATTGTTCTTGTATTTCCAACTTTTCACTGGAATATTTAATTATTGCTCATCTATCAGTTTCTATTCCATTAGACATCATGGGACCATTTCTCTGCAAAACAAATTTTGCAAAATGTTCATTTTTAATGACATAAAATGAGCATTAAGAAAACAAATGGATATTTTCCTTTGCAAACATCTAGAGGTAATTAACCCCCTTTTTAATAAATGAAATTCTCAGCCATATGTTGCGTAGTATACAAATTATTCAAGGTTTACCCAAAGTGTTGTCACAAAAATATTTCTTTCTTTATACAGGTTCACATCTGAAGGTGAGCTAATTAAATGAAACAATTACTGTTCTAGTTTCTGATGGAGTACAGAATTTAGTTAAATACTCAATTTTTTTTCATCATTTTAATACAATCATATTAGTAATTACTGTCATTGACTTTGATGGAGGTATCAGAGAGTACATATTAAATTGATATACTGCCCTTGCTTTTTAAGTCATTTTTGCATAATTTTATGTGCAATACCTGGTGTTGACATAAAAGGAAGAAAATATTTCCCCCATATTTCTCTACATTGCTCCTATCCACACTTTTGCCATTCTTATTTCCTCTCATTTTTATACCAGAAATTATACATCCTGGAATTGAAAGATCCCATCAGGATGTCTAAAAGTACATTCTTTCTCCACGTGATCTTATTTCCAGGAGTACTCCTGAGTCAGTATAACAAAATTCATTCCCCTTTTCTTGTTTTGACCGTACTCAGTCTTTTCCCCCTCCCCCTTTTCACCCAAACTAAAGGAATACATACATTCCTGGAATATGAGCAGAGTACTTGAATTTAGAACAAACACTTTCAGAAAACTATAAACTTGCATAATCATTTTCATACTTACCTACCGTATTTAGATATTTCAGAATGCCAAATGTTTCAGTGGATCTGGAATCCACTGGGATCTGGGGGGTGTTGGTGGGAATATTCCCTCAAATAGCTCAGATCACTCTCTATCCATTCCTTCTGATCATGTGTGACTTTTGTTAATGCCCTTCTGTAAATCTTCCATAGGGCATCCACCCAATGTGCTGGGGGCGCCTTCTTTTCAGTCTTTCGATATTACATGGGGACCTCTTCCATGAAAGTCCTACTCAAATGTCCTCATGGTGCAAAGATAGCAGTGGGTTCTTGAAAGCTGTGCCAGATGATTGTAAACTCCTACAAGTTCTATCGTGTTAGCTAGTCTCCAAGTAGAGGCCCAGCAAGACCAACACAGGACAGAGGATTGAATGGCAGATTTTGAGTCAGGAAATGAATTCATTCCTACCTCAGTAATTTACTAGCTATGTAAACTTGGGAAAGTTAATATTAATCTCTCTTACCTCAATTTCCTCTGGTTAAGCACTCATGTGATAAGTATGCTAAATGCTTTACAAATATTGTTTCATTTGATCCTCACAGCAAACCTGGGAAGTACATGCTATTATTAGCTCATCTAATAGTTGAAGAAACTGAGACAAATAGAAAAATGGCTTGACCAATGTCATACAGCTAATAAGAATGTAAGAAATGATATAGTTCTAAAATCCACGGATATATGTATAAATACAAACACACAAAATGTAGGTACCAACCACAGTTAGCTAGAAATCCTAGAACAAATAAATAAGGAAATTAAATGTTACATATGTCAGTGAGACTTGGTGGGATGAAACCAATGACTGACTTAAGAATGTGGCTTTGGAAGGCCATTCCTTATCCAAGAAGAATGAGAAGCTAAAAAGATGGGAACAGCATAGCATTGTATATTACAGTGATACATTCATGTAGGAAAGTTCAGAAAAACTGAGAGAGAAAACATGGTGTAAAGCAGGAAGTGTAAAATATGCCACCCATAGACCACATGTAGCCCACTTATTCCTCAATTCAGGCAAACAAAATTAAAATGTAACTGATAATTGTTTAAACAAATAAAAATATAATAAAAATGGATAATGTTAATATTTGGTTTTCTAAGTCAATATGAGGCCCACAGGGATGATATTATATATGGTTTAGTGGCACCTGTTTCTACTTGACAACACTAGTGCAAAGCATTTAAGGGAGGATGAGGAATTGTTGACTAAAAGATAGAGCCATGGATAGCAGTATTTAAAACTAGTGAATAGCCAGATGCAAAGAATAACCATTTATGCCTCAATGTCAGCTTGGAAATTAAATTCTCCGTGGACTGCTCCAGGCATCTGTCCTTGGTCCTATTCTACTTGACTTTTTTTCTTAATCCAGTTATTAAGATAAAGGCTCAGATTCTATACTTATTAAATTTTCAGAGGTCATAAAGCAGGGCAGGATTTCTAACCCAGTGGATGACAGAGTCAAGATAGTAAAAGACCTTGATAGTCTGAACATTGGGAGACATATAATAGGATACATTTTAATAGCGACACATGAGAAGTCTTATTCTTGGATTCAAAAAAACCAACCAGCAGAATAAGATGATGGAGGTATAGCTAAACAGTAGTTTATGTGAAAAAAGATATGGAAATTCTCTAGTGGACAGCAATGTCACCATGAGACATAAGCATGACCTAGCAGTCCCCAAACATTTAAACCGTCAGGCTACATAAAGAAATATTTAGGGGCAGCTAGGTGATGCAGTGAGTAGAGCACCATTCCTGGAGTCAGGAGAACCTGAGTTCAAATCCAGCCTCTGACACCTGACACACTTACTAGCTGTGTGAACTTGGGCAAGTCACTTAACCCTAATTGCCCTGCCTTCCCCCCCTCCAAAAAAAGAGAAATATTTAGTGTTAAGGAGTAAAGAGGTAATAGTTGCTGGTGATCTGCCCTGCTCAAAACACAATGTTAGCACTGGGATAGGAGTTGTGTTTTATGTGGTTAATGAATGAAAAGATGGAGAGTTGTCATTGGAGAAGAGCGATTGGGCTTCCAATGCCTTAACATTTCCAAGGTTGTGGTTGCCCCCTGCCAGCCTAAAACTAGATCTTTTTCCCCTTGTATTCCTTTTACCTTGACTCCCTCACTTCCCTTCTCCTTGGTGGTCCATCCAATATTTATGCACTAAGTAAATGCTCTAGCAGAAGGTATACTAGATTGACTCATTGAATAAGGCATGTTTTGCCTCCTAATTGGAATATAAAAAGACCTAGCACAGGGGAAAATGATTCAGAGTACTAGTTTCCTTTCTGCCATGTTGACTCTGCAGGAAGAGCTAAGTAGTATTTTATTTTAACTATATATCCTTTCAAAATTCATTCTTTAAAAAGTGTTTTAAGTGGACTTTATAGTCTATGAGTGCTAATTGCATTTTGAACATTGAACCTGTGAAGTAAAACTAATTTACACTTGGCCCATGATAAGTACTGTTCAGTTGTGAATGTAATGTTTTAGGAAGGCCAAAAATAAGATGGAGAAAGTCTCAAGGAAAATACCAGGATGTCAGCAGGCTTGAGATCATGCACTATGAGGATCAGTTGAAGGAAGTGGGGATGCATAACCTAGAGAAGAGAAGTTTCCATGGTGGAAGTGGGTGGAGGGAATTAAAGCATATATTACAATATTTTATTCCAGTCTTCCTCAGCACAAATCTTGCTGTTTCTAGATCTGTAACATCTCTTACATCCCTCAACTTCTTACTACTTACACAGTCAGTACCTTAGCTCATATCCTCATCATTTCTGATCTGGACTATTGAAAAAGCCTCCTAATTGGTCCTCCTGTCCTGATTCAACTCTTTTCCAATTCCAATTCATTTTGCACATGGCTGTCAAAGTGTTCTTCAAGTGCTAGTCTGACTAAACCCTTTCCCTGAATAATCTCCAGTGGCTCCCTATTGCCTCTAGGTTAAAATTCGAATTCCTTTGTGTGACATTTAAAGTTCTTCACACCCTGATCCCAACCTACATTTCAAGCCTCATTATTCCCCTTCCAACTCTCTCCAACTCAGTGAAACTGGCTTTCTTGCTCTTCCTTTTATAGGAAACTCTTATATCCATATTTTTAGGCTAACTCCTACGCTTATAATGCATCCGCATCTCACTTTATAGATTTTATTATTTCCTTCAAAACTCAGATAAAGCATCATCTTCTTCCATGTAAAGCCCCTCCCCCCAGTCCCTCCTAGCTCCTTCTGTACCCCAAAACTACCTTGTGTTTTTTTTCACATTTATTCTGTTGATAGTAAATTATCTTCTCTAATTTAACAGAATGCAAAGTCCTTAAGGGCAGAAAATGATTTTATTTTGGTTTTGTACCCCCAGAGCCTAGCATAGTGCCTGCTACAAAGTAGACATGTATTAAGCTCTTGTCATTTACTCAAAACTGGCACGTGGAAAAGAGAGCTTAGATTTGTTTTGCTTAGCTCCAGAGGACAGAACTAGGAACAAAGGGTAGAAGTTATAAAAACTAACATCCTAATAATCAGAATTAGCCAGATGCAGAGGAATTGCCAAAGGAAGTAATGGGATTCCCCTCACCCGAGGTCTTCAGGCAAAGGCTATAGGATGACTGTCAGATATTATATACAAGGGATTCTTATTCAGGTAGCATTTGAATGAGATGTCCTCTGAGAGCCCTTCTAACCACAAAATTCTAATTCTATTATTCAAGATATCTTTATAACACATGCAGAAAAATCTAAATAAATAAAATGCTTATTTTTAGTCTGTAGGCTGCAATTGGACAGTCAACACATTGAATTGGGCCATCAATACATATATCTAGGAGAGATGCTGCAGATAGACAATGAGTTGTTCCCCTAATTGAATAGAAGGAAGAGAACAGGTTTGATAATTGAGAAATTGGTTAAAGGTTTTGGCACACCACAATCTCTAAAGCAAAGTTACAGACAACCCAATGAACAATACAGAGTGATAGAGTGGGTATAAGGACACCCCAGAATATTTTCAATGATGTGAACATGCAAGAAATTGAAATAACATTAAAGATGTGTATGATGAGAAAAAGAGATAAGCCAGTTATATTGAGAGAGCGAAGTATAGCATATGGACAGCCAATGAACTATACTGACTGCATTCACACTGAACTACATCATAAAATGTAAAACGTAGTAACTATAAGAAGGTCTTGAGGATGTTGGGCAAATTACTTCTAGACAGTTTTTGGGAGAAAATTGATAAGAATTAAACAGGATCATGGTGCCTGGATTCGTTCTAGAGACAACCTAAAGAGATGAGTCAGGCTTTTCTCAAATTCTCTGGCTCATTAAAGCCCTATTTCCCACCTCCTGCCAACCCTGAAGTAAAACTCCAGAGAAAATGTCCAAAGTTTAGTTATAGCTTATGTTTCGTGTCTCTGAAAAGAAGCATTGACAATTTCACTTCTAGAAAAGGTTCTCAATACACTTCTGTTATGTAGTCCTGCCATTTTGTACTGAAGAATTGGAGGAGTGACTGAGTATAGCATATCCTGAGTGCCAAAGAAGGAGAGTACCTCTCACTTGAATCACCAGTCTCCTTTCTCCTGTTAAGCCTAGCCAGGTGTGCCGTGCACCCTTTAGAGATCTTTTAGGTGACAGGGATCTCATGTCTCCCTCTTTGTGCTTTCCTCTTGCTTTTAAAAAGTTGTGTTTTCCCCTTGTGAGGTAAAATTGGCCTGTAATAAAAGGTCTATTGCTTCTAGCAAAAACAAGATACTCAATGTACAAATTAGATGCCAAGCATAGTATAGCTATTTATGTCCTCCACAAAATAATATTTATAAGGTAGAAAAAAGGTAGAAAAAAATCATACAGTATGAGAAGGTACATAGGTATTTTAATTTACACTAAAGGGCAAAACCCTCATTTATAGGACCACAAATCTAGGTAAGTATTAATGTGCAAAGTGTTCTCTTGCTATACCCTCACTTGTCTTTAACATTGATCCTTTTCCTTCCTTTAAAAGTTTTATTTACATTTTTAACAAGCCAGGTGCTTTCTAAGAATTTTTAATTTCATGTTTGTGCTCCTTATTACTCATTAAAAAAACAAATAAACAACTGGAACAGTAAAGGTGCCCTTTCTCTTTATAGCGGAGGGCATAAAAATTAATTACTATGCTGTTAAAGACAGTGAACCCTATAGAAGAACACACACAAAGAAAAGGAACGGCAATAAAGACAAGTAGTGATTAATTGGAATCATCAACTTTGTACCTGTTTTAAATGAGTCTGAGCTCCAGTCCCAGGGTGTATTGAAAATATTTTGAAATTTTAATCATGAAATTCCTGTTTTAAATTTTTGAAAGTCATAATGAATATGAGAGGCTCAAGGAAATTGAGAATGATTTTTTTACATAGAGGAAAGGTTGCATTTAAAAAACCACAGAGGAAAAGTTGCATTTTTAAAACCACAAACTTGTAAGCCAAACATTGATCACTAACAAAATTCTAGAAGGGACTATTAAACAGATAATTTGAGAATATTTAAGGCAAATAGACATGGTTATTAAAAGTCAATATTAGGTCATTAAGCTTTTTTGATAGAGTTAATTGGGCAAAATGAACGCTACAGACAGTACATCCGAATTCCAGCTTAGAATCTGGCAAATCTTGTGTGATACTCCCATGGATAAGAATGAAAAGTGGCCTAGGTAGTAGTATATCTCAGCAGCAGGCAGAGACATTAGGCATTTAGACCTCAGGACAACAGCCTGGGAGATTACCATGTTCAACTGCAGTCACCATTAAAGCCATTTGTGAATCTCATTCAAGTGATTCTCGTATAATATAGCTATGTAAGAGCTATGGTGATTGAAACTGGTCTCTATTCTTCTGAGAAAGACTGAGAAACAGTTCAAATATAGGATAAATAAGTGGTCAGTGTCATCAATCATCATCATCATTATCATCAATTACATTTACAATGTGATCTAATCTTTACAAATCACGTTACATTCATTATCTCATTTGATTCCCACAACAACCCTATGAGGCAAAGGATACAAGGATTACTATCCTCATTTTATAGATTAGGAAACTATAACTCAGTTAAATGATCTGACCATGGTCACATAACAAATAAGCCTCAGAGGCAGAATTAGAACTCTATTCTCTCTTATAAAGCCAATATAGCCATAATGGTCTTGGTTGTGCTGGGATTCCTTCATCACAAAGTATAGGTTGGCTCTCTGAAGAGTCCACAGTTCTACCAGTTACTTACAAGTTTGTTGTTGTTGTAGTTTGAGTTCCCTGAGAGAAGTCACCTCTGAAATGAAGCAAATCCCATTAAAATGAGTGATATAGAAAGTATGATGGTATACTCAATGGCGGAGACATTGATAATTTTCGTTTAGGCCCAACAACCAGCAACCAGTAAAAGAGGCCTGTGCTCTTTCCTGAGATTAGTGTCCTTTGCAGAAGCCTTGGGCCCTAAAAATACATTTAAGTGAATTTGTAGCTAGTTGAACAAATATATTTAAAGAGTATTGACTAACAGTTTGATGTTAACCATCTCTACATTTTTACTGGCTGCCCCCAGGCACGGAATACACTCCCTCATCACCATTGCCTCTTGGAATCCTTTCAAATGTGCCACCTTCTACATGAAGCTTTTTTTTTTTTGATCTTTCAAACTATCATTGCTTTGTTTGTTTGACTGTTGCCTCCCAATCCCCCAGCCCAAGTAACTTGTATGCATTATGTATATCTTTGTATATGCTTATACGTATTTGCATGTTGTCTCTCCCAACAAAACATTTATCAAGGGCAGAAGCTATTTCATTTAGGTCTATATTGTGCCTGGCACATAACAGACATTTAATTTTTTTTGCTTGTTTACATACTTAATTGAACTTGGATGGAGTATTCAGATGTGATGAAAAGCTCTATGTTTTGATCTTTTATCATTCCGTATTTTTTTTACTGTCTTTTATAGAAGGAATGACTACTATAGATGACACTGAGCTGAAAACAACATACAAGATACTGGACGACAGAATAGAATTTCAAAGACATCTAAATAGATTGATTGACCAAAATGAACCCAGCTAAGTTAAAAACAAAACCATCAAGTGCCTACAATGTACCAATAACTATATCACACACTGACAAAACAAAGACAAAATGAAAAGGTCCCTACTCTCAAGGAACTTACATTCTTCTAGGGGAATAAAATACAAAAACCAGAAAGTAAATACAAAAATTAAATTGAATACATGTACAGAAAGTCTTAGACTTAAGTTTAAAAAGAACAACCATAGAAGGATAGGATGAGAGACATCTGACTTAATAATGGTTTATGGGGGGGGTGGAACTTGGGGCTTTAATTGACCACAAACTCAATATTTGCCAACAGTTCATGAGACTAGGAGTCAAGAATCCTCAGTTCTAATTCTAGCTCCACTACTTACTAGCTGTTTGCTAGGCACATTATTTAGCCTTTCTAGGTCTTAGATTTTCCATGTGCTAAAACTATGTAATCTGTAAGGTCTTCCAGCTACAATGTTTTATGATTCTATAACTCTTTGGACAATGTGACATGGCTGTCCCCAAAACTCATGCAATTTTAGGCTGCCTTAAGAACTCAGAATCAGGGAGGTAAAGCCCCCATTGTACTCTACCCTGGTAAGACCACATCTGTACTATTGTGTCTATTTCTGGGTATGACATTTCAAGAAGGAAATTAACAACTGGAGTGGGTCCCAAGGAAAACTGCCAGGATAGTAGTTGGTTTGGAAACTACTTCTTATAAGGAATAGTTGAAGGAACTAGGGATGTTCAGTCTGGAAAATAGAAAGCTTAAGGGAAATATGACTGCTGTCCTTAAATATTTAGAGATTCAAGTGGAAAAGGGATTAAATGTATTCCATGTTGGTAAAGAGGATTGAACATGGACCATTGAGTAGAAATTGATGGGAGGCAGACTTAAGCTGACCATTAAGAAGAAGTTTCAGAGCTTTTCCACAAATGGAATTGGCTGCTCTTTTGCTCCCTCTTCCCTATCCCTGGAAATGTTCAAGCAGAGGCTAGATAAAAATCTGTCAGTGATCTTTTTAGGAAAGATATCTGAAGGAGTGGGATACTAGATTCATTTCTAAGTTTCCAAATTGAAGCTTCTGTATTCACTGATATGGGTTGTAAATGTTTTCAATTTCTTTTCAAATATTTTCCATGAAGAAAAAAAGTGTCACATTTTTCAGTGACTTTTTTTTCCTTCTAATTATAACACAATATAATGTTAGTTCTATTACATATGTCAGAGTTATTTGGTCAAGATGGCATAAAAACTGTCTAGTCTCAAGAAGAAACTATCTTTACCAAGAAACTAGGACAGCTAGGTCATCCAGTGCATAGGGTCCTAGGCCTGGAGTCAGGAAGACCTTGTGCAAATGCAACTTCAGACACTCACTAGGTGTATGACCATGAGCAAGTTACTTAACCTCTGTCTATCTCAGTTTCCTCAGCTGTACTGTGGGGATAACAAAGGTACCTACCTCCCAGGGTTGTTGTTAGGATCAAATGATTGTAAAGCACTTAGCACAGTGCCTTGTACATAGTAAGCACTATGCAAAATCCCAGCTATTTATTTTTGAGAAACTATTCTTTACCAACAGAAAATGAGTCTGAGCTCCAAAATATTAAGCTCCTGTAGGAAATGTATAATAAAAACTATAAATTAAGTATAACTTACTCTTCCTTCTCTTATTATAGATTTTCAAAATTTATACACTGAACTGAAGCAGGGAATCTAGATTTTATGTCCTGTTGTACTAAATATACTAGATGGTGCATCTCATCAGTAAAGTTAATGGAAACAACAAATTAGTTTTGTAATTTAATGACTTAAAACAGAATGGAGGCACCGACAGTGATTAATTGGTCCACTAAACTTTAAGGACATTGTTGGAAAACGACGGTGATTTATACATCAAACTGATACACTGATTCGTTAACATCTTTAATAAGCCAGGCTCTTTCCTCAGGTTGTTAGCATCATGTTTGTTCTCATCTGGTGCTACTTAAACAAAAAAGAATGAAACAGTAAAGGTACGATCCTCCCCCACTTCATTTTATACTAAAGAGGATGAAAATGAATCACTGGGCTATCAGAGGCAGTGAAGTATCCAGAAGGCCGCAGGAAGGGAAACAGCAGTGTAGACTACTAGTGATAAATTACAATTGGCTGGCATTCACAACTAAATAAACAATGGCATGATAAATGAAACTCTACAGGAAATCTTAGAATGAAAAAAAATGCCTTTGTAGTCTTCATCATGGATTATTTTAGTAAACACAAATATTCAGCATAAGAAAGTCCTAGTACAGTGTACATCCTAAATTGCTGTTCAAGTAATTTACAACTCAAACTTAGGTTAATTTTTTCAAACAGAAAACAACTAATAACCCATGGATTGATTTTTTGTGGTTCTATTATAAAACATTATCATTTGCTATTTTAAGGGTGTTTTATTCTAGCCTTTGGACTATTAGCAGCATCAAGGAACAATGGAAATGGTGCTGGATTTGGCATCAAGAGATCTGGATTCAAATTCCAGCTCCCACATTTACCACGTAAGGTCTTAAGCAAGTGACTCTAGGGATGGTACTCTGAAAAACAAAGGTGCTACATAGTAATGGAGGACTTCAGTATATATTGAGGTAGTGGCAGTTGTTTAGGGAAGGAAAAATACCTTCTTCTTTTATCTCACCTAGTGCCTAGGGCATAATGCTATCCACCCTGAATAGTTTGAAAGTGACACTCAGAGATGTTAATTGACTTACCTACAATCACGTAACATATAAATGCGCTATCCCCATGTCCTGTACCTCTAAGTAACATGTCCTTTCTAGGATCTCATGATGGCTTATGAAGATAGGTAGCCTGCATAGTGTAGAAAATAGGGCTATATTTGAATCTGGCTCTTCAACTTATTACTTGTACGATCTGGAGCAAGCCACAGCCTCTATAAAGCTCAATTTCCTCATCTACAACATGACAGAGATGGACTAGATTAACTATAATGTCTCTTTCAATTCTAGATTTATATGCCTCTTGTAAATGAGGTGGCTGGACTTGATTACTTCCCAAATAGCACTTGAGTGCTAAAGCTATGATCCTACTGGAGTGATAGCAAAATAGTTTGTAACAATCCTGACTGTAAGAATGTTGTTTTATTTGTCCTAGAATGTCTCACAGTGTGTTTCTATATAGCCTGATTGTCAACATATGGGTTAATATACACTTGTTAAATTAGTTGAAAGGTGAATATATGAATTTGAATTCTCATCCTTCTTAAGCCCTCTGTAGCCTTTGACATTGTGGATTGCCCTCTTCTCCTTGATATTCTATTCTCTCTAGGATTATCAGACACAACTCTCTCCTAGTCTTCCTCTTACCTATCTGATCATGCCTTCTTAGTCTTTTTTGTTAGATCATCATCCAACTCATAGCCACTAACCATGGGTGTTCCACAGGACCCTATCTTCGGTCTTGTCTCTCTTTTTCCCATTTCACTTGTTGATTTCATCAACTTCCATGAATTCTCTATGTTAACAATTTGAATCTTTCTGTTGAAGTCCAGTCCCACATCTCCAACTATCTATTGGATATCTTGAACTCAAGATGTCCAAAACTGAACTCATTGTCTTCCCCCAAAACTCTCTCCTCTTGCTAATTTTCCCATTATGTCAAGGGCTCTACCATCCTCCTGATTACCCAGGCTCACAATCTAGGTGTAATCCTCAACCCCTCTCTCTCTCACCCCACCTGCCATATCTAATCTCTTGCCACAAGCTGTTGATTTTACTTTCATAATATCTCAATGTAGGCCTTCATTACCTGATGCCTAGACTATTACAACAGCATGCTGATTGATCCACCTGTCACAAGTTTCTCCTCACTCAAGTCAGTTCTCAAAGACATCTTCCTAAAGTGTAGGTCTGACTATGTCACCCCACCCCAACTCAAAAAACTCCAGGAGTTCCCTATCACTTCCAGATCAATTATGAAATCCTCTACCTGGCCTTAAAATCATTTTGTAACTGACTCCCAACATCTTTCCAGTCTTCTTCCAACTTAAATCCCCCCACAATACTCTATAATCCAATGACACTGCCCTGCTTGCTTCTCCTCAAATAAGATATTCCAACTTTCACTAGTAGTAACAAATGCCTAGAATATTCTCCCTCCTTATTTCTACCTCTTGGCTTGCTTCAAGTCCCAGACAAAGTTTCACTTTCTGTAGAAAGACTTTGCTGATCCTCTTTGGTTCTACTACTGTCCCTCTGCTGATTATTTCCAATTTATCCTGTAAATGGCTTATTTGTTCATAATTATTTGCGTATTGTCTCCTTTTTAGACTGTGAGCTCCTTGAGAATAAAGGTTGTGTTTTACCTTTCTTCCTATCCCCAGCACTTAGCACAGTGTTAGACACACATTAGGAGCTAAATAAATGTTTATTGACTGATGGACTGATATGAAGAGACAAATGAGTTGGACTATATCATCTTTTGGCCCTTTCCCCTATTTCCCACATCTCCCCAAAACCAACTTTCCTAGGGAGAGAAAGGGATATAGGCTCATCCCACAAAGCAAAGTGGTATAACCACAACATCAGTCATTGTCTAAAAGGCTTAAAAAATTCACATACACATACATGCGCACACACACCAGCAGATTCTTTTGGATTTGGGGTACTTTCCCAGTTATAGAACCTCACAACTCTCAAGGACACCTGTGACTCTGTTCAGATGGCTCAGGATATGAAGTCATCAGACAGATGAACTTGTTGAGTGATTCCATAAAGTGCAAACAATTATACAATTGCATAGGTCTTCACCTTTCCTTATTGTCTTCCTCTTTTGTGCCTTTCTTTCCTTCTGTTTATCTGAACTCTTTTTCCCCTCACTTTTTGCTTCTATCATCATATTCAATTTTCTATCTTCCCCTCTTCTTTTTCTTTTCCATTCACTCAAATTATCTTTGCTGTCCAAATGAATCTTTTAATAATGAATGAATAATACAACTGAAAGATAAAACAAAAACAAAAATCATGTTTGCCATTGTATTTTCATAGATGTTGAACCACAACATAACAGTCACATGTTAAAATAAATTAAAGCATTTCAACTTCTAGGAAACTGGGAAACTAGCAGATATCTCCATGAATAGGGACAATATGCCAAATTATATGAGAAAGAACGGTGTGCCCTAAATTTGTATGAACAAAGAGGAAGATCATCAAACTCATGAAGACACAGATTTGTTACTTAATTAGCTAAAGAAATGTCAGAAAAAAAACCTCTGCATAACAAAATTTGAAAGCTACCACATATAGTGGAAGTGATTGGTGGATTCTGGTTCCAAGCTATAACAGCAATTTTCCTTGATAATTTCTTGAAATATGATATCTTGGATGTGTTTTTGATCATGGTTTTCAGTTTGTCAATAATTTTTAAGTTATCTCTCCTTGATCTATTCTCTAGGTCAGTTTTTTCCCCAAAGGATATTTCACATTTTCATCTATTTTTTAATTCTTTGGTTTTGTTTGATTGTTTGTTGATGAATGTCTCTTGAAGTCATTAGCTTCCACCTGACCAATTCTAATTTTTAAGTAATTATTTTCTTCACTTAGCTTTTGTGTCTCTTTTTTCCATTTGACCAATTCTACATTTTAAGGAGTTGTTTTCTTCGGTGGATTTTTGTACATCTTTTTTTCCATTTTTGGTGCTTCCTTTACCAAGCTGCCTACTCTTTTTACATGATTCTCTTGCATCACTCTCATTTCTTTTCCCAATTTTTCTTCAACCTCTTTTATTTGATTTTTAAAATCTTTTTTGAGACTTGAGATCTTTTTGTTCCTGAGAACAATTCACATTTTTTGAGACTTCACATTTCGGCATTTTGAGATTGTCCTCTTTTGAGTTTGTGTTTTAATTTTTCCTGTCACTATAGTAACATCATATGGTCAGATTATTTTTTTGTCTTCTGCTCACTTTTTCAACCTATTTTGTGAGTTTTATGTTAAAGTTGGGATCTGCTTCTGTTTTTGGAAGTGACACTGCCCTGGCTTTCTTGTGAGGGGTCGTAGGGCTTCCCAACTGCATTGGGGGCTCCAGGACTTCATACACTGGCCCAAGGGCCATGGGGCCTTCCCCCTTGGTCTCACTGAGGTGTCACAGTGTGTCCTCCCAGGAGTTAGGGCCTGCCTTTTGGCTTGCCCAGATGTTGCTTGCATTGAACTATGTTCCCTTTTTAACCCAGTGTGACAGACCATTCTTGCCAACCTTATAAATTATTTAGGGTTGAAAAATTGTCTCACCCTAACCTTTTCTTGGTTCTCCCACTCCAGAATTTATTTTGAGGCATTATTTTATAGTTGTTTGGAAATAAATTTGATAGAGTTTGGGGTAGTTCCTTCCTAACTCCACCATCTTGGCCCCATCCCCAAAAAATAATTCTTTAAAAATCAGAATTGGGCAACTGGAAGCTAATGATCCCATGAGACATTAAGAAACAATAAAATAAAGTCAAAAGAATGAAAAAATAGCAGAAAACACAAAATATCTTCTCAGAAAAACAGCTGACCTGAAAAACAAATTGAAGAAAGACAATTAAAGATTATTGGACTACCTGAAAGCCATGATAAAAAAAACACAAGCCTAGACATCATATTTTAAGAAAATATTAAAGAAAAGTGCCCCAATATCTTGGATGAAGAGAGTTTAAAATTGAAAAAAATGTACTGATCACCTCCTAAAAGAGATCCCAAAATTAAAACTCCCAGAAATATTACAGCCAAATTCCAGCATTCCTAGGTCAAGGAGAAAATACTTGAAGCAATCAGAAAAAAGCAATTCAAATATCACAGTATTACAGTCAGATCATACAAGATTTAGCACTTCTACATTGAAGGAACAGAAGGCTTAGAATATAATATTCCAAAAGGCCAAGGTGCTAGGATTACAACACACAATAACCCACTCAGCAAATCTTTCAGGGAGAAAAATGGATATTTGATGAAACAGAGCATTTCTGATGAAAACAACAGAGCTGAATAGAAAGTTTGACATTCATACAGACTTAAGAAAAGTATAAAAAGGTAAATATGAAAGAATAATTATAAGGTATTTAATAAAGTTAAACTGTTTACATTCCTATATGGGAAGATGATAAATGTAATTTCTAAAACTCTTGTCATTAGTAAGACAATTTGAAGGAGTATACATAGACAGAGAGCATGGGTATGAGTCAATTATGTTGAGAATATCTCTCAAAAAAATGAAGAGGTGAAAAAAGGGATGTATGGGAGAAGGGGGAGGGGAGAGGTAGGCTGGGAAAAAATTTTCACATAAAACAGGCATACAAAGAAGAAATTTTGTTGTTGTTGTTGTTCAGTAATATACAACTCTACATGACTTCATGGACAAAAGTCCTTGGCAAAGATATTGGAGTAGTTTGCCACTTCCTTCTCCAGCGTGCCCCCATTTTGCAGATGAGGGATTGAAGCTTATAGGAGTTAAATGGCTTTCTCAGGTTCACATAGCTAGTAAGTGTCTGAAGTCACATTTGAACTCAAATCTTCCTGATTCTGAGCCTAGTGCTCTATCCACTGTACCACCTAGATGCCACCAAAACTTTTATAGTAGAAGGGAAAATGTGGGAGTGACAGGCAATGTTTGAACCACCCTCTTTCAGAACTGGTCCAAAGAGGAAAGATTCTCTCTCTCTCTCTCTCTCTCTCTCTCTCTCTCTCTCTCTCTCTCTATAGCCATAATGGCTTTTGTTTTCTTTGAATGGCTCAGCTTGCCTCATTGAGCCTCTGGACACTGTGGCTTGCTCTTCTGGGGCAGGAGGCCCGGGGAGCATGCCGGGAGGCAGACGGCTTCCTGTGTGGGGAGTCATGGGGCTGGCTGAGGGGAGGTGTTAGCTCCAGAACCTGGTCTACCCTAGGGGGAGGGGCCAACTCAGGAACCAATCGGCCCTGGTCATTTGGGCGGAGCTTGATGATGTAAAAAACCCTATAAGAGGGGAGAGGACAGCTTGAAGATTCTCTTTCCTTTTCCGGTTGGAGCCAGAGGCAGTTACAACGACCGTTACAGAGGCAGTTACGACCGTTACATCGTCAGTTTCAGTTGCAGCTTCAGTTTCAGAAACAGACACAGCTGAGGCAGGAGCTGCCAGCAGCAGAGCTGATCTACGGGAGGAAGCTGAACAAAGACTTCAGTCCAGTGGGTAATCTTATTACCATCAAGGGGGAAACATGATTTTGCTTTACGCAATCATGTTTCTCTGTAGCCTCCTGGTTACTCTTTCAAGGCGTACTTATTGGGCCTGGAAGATTATGACCAACATATCAAAATGGGGCTTCTGGTTCATGGGTTGGTTACTGTGGAGCCTAAATAAATGTTTTGATTCTTCTGCCTTCTACTTTGAGAGTTTCTTCTATCCGGCGATTCCGAACCTTTCAGACATGTTTATGATCCTCTTTGAGATTATAAACTCGGCCCTCCTGATACATTTGGCGTCACGAACAGGATCGCTAGGTATAAGATCTCTATTTAGAAGCAGAACAATTCCAGAGGAGGAGATAAATATCCCAGGATGGGAGGATCCATTTTATTCCTCCCTAGCAAAAGAATTGGCTAAAAAAGCTGGACCCTGTGAAAACTGGGAACCAAGGCTACGGAAAGGAGATCCTAGGGATTTGGAAAAGTGTTTACGAGAAGTTGGGATTCAGTCAGGGGCATCACTATCTAGGCAAAGCTGGATAGTGTTATCAGCCTACCGGCTAGTATACGAAAGATTGAGATTAAGTGAAAGACATGGGGGCACTCCTACCTCACAGGAAGAAGGGAAATCTCAGATAGCAGAAGACCAAACTGACTCAAATGAGAACTTTTCTATTAATGTGGCTAAGAGCAACAGGAGACCAAAAAAGCCCAGAGTGCATTTCAACCCAGCCCAGAAAGAGCCGGCTGAGGCACAAAACACTACTGGGGTTCAGGATGTGCCTCACACAGAGAATAGGAGATGGTTAAATGATCAGACAAGGGCTCGACCCATACAAAGGAGGAAGACAGAAACCCGAGGTGAAGATTCAGTTACAAGGGAAATTCAGGAAGATTTCTCACCGCAAGAGGTCACAGATATTTTGAGTAGATTCAGCCAAAGAATAGGAGAACCATTGATATCTTGGATGGTAAGACTCAGTGATCAAGGGGCCGGTGGAATATCAGTAGATGGGACAGACTGCATGAGATTCATAGGTATCAGCCATGATCCTCTAGTTCAACAAGCTTTTAGGGAACATCATCAGCAAGGAGATGGTGATAGCAGGACTACTCTGTTGGCATTAGCCGCTGTGGGATGCAATAAGAGATATGATACTGATTCTATGTGGCCCACTGAGCACAGACCCTGGTATTCACTTAGAGATTGTATCATGAGACTAAAGGAGGAGGTAATGAAGACTGCCATTATGATAGGAACTGCAGACAAATATTACAATGATCCAATGGGACTGTCTCATAGGAATTTAATAATTAGGACAGCTCCCCCTGCTTATAAACAACTAATTTTGAATTTATTGCTTGGAGAAGTAGGGAGCCGTCTTACAACAGTGATAAATAAGATTTTACAGTTATATGACTTAGGTGACTGGGGAAGGGATAGATCTCCTCGAGAGAGAAGAGTGTATAACCAGCAAACTTGGCGCCAAAGGAGAGTAACAAGGAAAGAAATGTTTACTACTTTATTGAGAGCAGGGGTAGGTTTTGAAATGATAGATGGAATTCCAACCAATGAATTATATAGAATGTATAGAGGACTTGATAACACGAGAAATAGGGAAATAAGAACTGCTCCTGCAAGCCTACAAGCCACTCAGACTGAAGGTGACCTTGTGTGATTAACGGATGAAAACTTGTACATTTGGGGAAAGGCTGGGAGGACAATCTTAGTCTATATCTAGGGTGGGATCCTCTTGGCTTCCTCATTATGTTCCTTTTGAAAAGAAACATTTCCCACCTGAGTTTGGCTCTGATGTTGGATCTTTGCATAACTGAAATCTCAACCAAACTTGAGATGATTTTATTTGAAGAATTATAGTCTATACTTGTCTATTCTTTTTGTCCTTTGTTTTGGCTAACCTTGTTGCTAGTTTTGTTTCCTTCAGGCTTAAGCACCCTGCACTTTCCGGTGACTGTCTAAGCATGTAGCATTCTTGGAATTCCTGCCAGCTTGTTAAAGAAATGACCTCTGGAATGGGACTTTTTGGGGGCAGGGCCATCTCTACATCCAATTTCAGCATGAAGAAGCTATGGAAAATGAGACCTTCACCCCTCACCCCAAGATTTTGAGCCCCAATCGTTCAAGGGGGGGGGGGGGAAATGATGATAGTGTTCTGTTTACTTATTTTGTGTTATCCTTGCTGTGTTGTTTTATTGTTATGATATTATTGATCCTATGTAATGGATACAAGGATTTAGGGGTGGACATTTGAATTATTAATAATTATTTTGGGGATGATTGATTGAAAAGATTATTTTGCTGGGATCTAGGGGTGGATCGCATTTGAATCGTTAAACCAATGTTTAGGAATGTCACCAAATGATATGTTTTGCTTTATAATGAATGATATGTTTTAGTTTCCTTTGTAATTGAATCACAATGTATGTTCTAGGATACATGGCTGATTAGATTATGTATCCTATAACAAGGGGTGGAGTATAGCCATAATGGCTTTTGTTTTCTTTGAATGGCTCAGCTTGCCTCATTGAGCCTCTGGACACTGTGGCTTGCTCTTCTGGGGCAGGAGGCCCGGGGAGCATGCCGGGAGGCAGACGGCTTCCTGTGTGGGGAGTCATGGGGCTGGCTGAGGGGAGGTGTTAGCTCCAGAACCTGGTCTACCCTAGGGGGAGGGGCCAACTCAGGAACCAATCGGCCCTGGTCATTTGGGCGGAGCTTGATGATGTAAAAAACCCTATAAGAGGGGAGAGGACAGCTTGAAGATTCTCTTTCCTTTTCCGGTTGGAGCCAGAGGCAGTTACAACGACCGTTACAGAGGCAGTTACGACCGTTACATCGTCAGTTTCAGTTGCAGCTTCAGTTTCAGAAACAGACACAGCTGAGGCAGGAGCTGCCAGCAGCAGAGCTGATCTACGGGAGGAAGCTGAACAAAGACTTCAGTCCAGTGGGTAATCTTATTACCATCAAGGGGGAAACATGATTTTGCTTTACGCAATCATGTTTCTCTGTAGCCTCCTGGTTACTCTTTCAAGGCGTACTTATTGGGCCTGGAAGATTATGACCAACATATCAAAATGGGGCTTCTGGTTCATGGGTTGGTTACTGTGGAGCCTAAATAAATGTTTTGATTCTTCTGCCTTCTACTTTGAGAGTTTCTTCTATCCGGCGATTCCGAACCTTTCAGACATGTTTATGATCCTCTTTGAGATTATAAACTCGGCCCTCCTGATACACTCTCTCTCTCCTCAGTTGGGTATAGAAACCTATCTTGTTGTTTAGCTGTTGTAGTTGTTTTACTCTTCATGACTCCATTTGGAGTTTCTTGGCAAAGACACTAAAATAGCTTGCCATTTCCTCCTCCATTCATTTTACAGATAAGGAAACTGAGGCAAACAGGGTTAAGTGACTTGCCTAGGTCACATAGTTATATTTGAACCCAACACATAGCTGTATTTGAACTCAAGTCTTCCTGACTCTACGCACAGTATTTTATGCACTTCATTATTAGCTGCTCATAGAAATCTATCTTATCCAATGGGGAAATAGGAGGAAAAGGGGATAAGAGATATGGAGGCACTTTAAGAGGGGCAGTGTTTAGAAGCACAATGGACTTTTGAGAGTGGAGAGGATAAAAAGAGAGGGGGAAAAAGACAAACAGAAGAAAATGGAATGGAGGAAAATACACAGTAATCATAACTGTGACTATAAATGGGATGAGCTCATCCATAAAATGGAAGTCAATAGTAAAATAGATTAGAAACCAGAATCCAACAATATGCTTTTTACAAGAGACACATTTGAAATATAAAGACACACAGAGAGTTAAAATAAAGGGCTAGAGCAGAATTTGTACTTCAGCTAAAGTAAAAAAGGACAGGATAGCAATCTTGATCTTAGATGAAGCAAAATATTTTTAAAAGACCTAATTAAAAGAGATAATCTGAGAAACTACAATTTACTAAAACTTATGATAGTCAAGTACTATCAAAACTTTTAACAGTAAATTTCTCTAAGGATGGTCTCATTTCTCAAATATACAGGGTACTGAGCCAAATTTATGAAAATAAAAACCATTCTCCAATTGATAAATGGTCAAAATGCATATAAACCAGTAGTTTTCAGAAAAAGAAATCAAAGTTACCTATATTCATAATAAAAAATATTCTAAATCACTGCTGATTAGAGAAGTGCAAATTAGAAGAACTCTGAAGAGTCACTTCACAGCCATCAAAAATAACAAAAGCTGGAGGACATGAAGGGAAATACACGTACTAATATACTGTTGGTAGAATTGTGAACTGATCCAATCATTCTGAAAAACAATTTGGAAGTAAGCCCAAGGGGCTATAAAACTGTGCATATCCTTTGACCCAGTAATACCTCTACTAGGTCTGCACCCTGAAGAGATCAAAGGAAAAGGAAAAGGACCTACATGTACAGAAATATTCATAGCAGCCCTTTATACTGATGAATAATTGGACATTGAGAGGACGTTCAGCAATTGAAGAATGACTGAACAAGTGGCAGCATATGGTTCTGATGGAGTACTGTTGTACTATAAGACATGACAATGGTGATGGTTTCAGAAAAAAAATGTCTGGACCTACATGAACTGATGCAAAGTGAAGTGAGAAGAATTGAGAGATTATTGTGCACAATAACAGCAATGTTATAATAATGATCAACTGTGAAAGACATGGCTACTCTGATCAATAAAATGATCCAATCTCAGCCCATCAAGCTCCTCCTTAGACTCCTCCTCAAGTCCCTCCCTAAACCCCACCTCTAGTCACCCCAGACCACCCCTCAATCCCTCCCACAATCTTTGTATACATAATCTCCATCTTGCCTCCATGAAGGTGCTCCGATTCAATCTAGTTCAGCTCAGATTGATCTGGCCCGCTTGTGGAAACAGGTGTCACAAAGGGTGGGATTTCTTAAGACAACGCATTATGGCAAACCCTTAATAAACTTTGTCTTTTCCTTTGGCTGAAAATAAAATAAAATAAAATGATCCAAGACAATTCCAAAGGATTCATGATGAGAAATTGCTATCCGTCTCAGGATAGAGAATAGATGAACTCTGAGTATCCATTGAAGTATATTTTTCCATCTTTCTTTACTTTTCTTGCTTTTTGTGATATAATTCATGTGGAAATATGTTTTACATGATTCCCTATGTCTAATTGATATCATTTTGTTGGTAGGGTAGAGCTGGCAAGGAAAGAGAGAATTTGGAACTCAAAATTTAAAAAGAAAAGAATGTTAGAAATAAAAAAAAATTTAAAAATGAAATATAATGAAGCATTGTCCCTAGAACATCTCTGTTGAAGAGTAAACATTTTACCTTGGAGGGTTAACATATGACTCAATTAATACCTTAGCATGCATTATTTATCAGACAAGCTAGCATAATAGAATGTGAGATAGTAATATTAATGGCATAAGGGAAAAGGAAAGTTTGGAAGAAAGGGCAAATGTCCCACTTCATGGAGAGAAGACGCAAGCGGGGTGTCATGTTTCACATTCCATGGGAGCTAATGATTTATAAAGAACATAAACAATTAAGGTTGCTCAAAGGTAAAAGTAAAGAGGACAATGGAATGATATTTTGCCCATGGCAAACGATTAAAATTTAAATTTCCTAGGAATACATGCTAGCAAATTTTGTGAAAAAATGCACTAGACTGTGAATCTAAAAGTTAGGTTCTGAGATACCTGTACATATCCATAAAATGAGGGCTAAAGTGATATTGATAGGCTCAGAATATTAGACCTGGAACAGATCTCAAGTGCCTCTAAATAGTCTTGACAGTCTTAATATAATATGATTTTATTGTTTTGATAACTATAGGAAATGACTGATGTCATGGCACCTATAAGAAGGGAGAAACTGAAAACTAGGAGTCAAATAAGGAGGCCATTTCAATAGTCTAGGCAAGAGTTGAGGAGGGCCTAAACTACAATTGAAGAAATGTAATGATTTTATTCCTGTAATTAATTAAATTGATCATTGTTATTACAAGGCTGAACTTAAATTGACTTTTACTTTAAGAGCAAATTAGGACAAGCATAAACATCCTTACTAATAAGGAAAAAGGGTAGATCAGCGGCTGTAAGGTAGAAATTTTGTTTTTGTATGTAGTTTATATACTTCTACAATTCAACATACACTCATTAAATGCCTACTTATCAATTGTTGTTAGAAACAATGTTTTTAAAATATTTTTTTCATGCTTCTTTATGGAAGTCGTTTGTTGTCCTGGTTCAGTTTTTGTACTAATGTTCTCAGAGTTCTCGACAACATTGTGCCATCTTCAAAGACAGATCATTTTTCTCCTCTGCTCCTCTCCTCTACACCTCCTATACTTTTGATTTTGTTTTGTCTTATTGCTATATCTAGAACAGGAAGAAGTGTGGTATAGTAGAAAGAGCATTGGTTCAGAAATCGCAGGACTCAGGTGGAAATGCCATACCTGATGTATAACAACTGCAATGCCTTAGACAAATTATTAAACATTTTTGAACCTCAGTTTCCTCATAAAATAAGGGATTAGGACTAGTTGGTCCTTCTAGCCCTACATTAATGATCCCTATAGCCTCATAATTACTTCAAATGTTTGAAGAAGTTCTATTCTGTTTGTACCTGTTTGAATTGAAAAAGCTAATATATTTTTTTCTTCATTGCAAATTATCTTAGATCTTGACTTTAAATATATGATTTCGACCACATTAAAGAAAGATGTTTCCACATTTATACTTTTATGGTTGGGAACATAAATGAGTGCTCTATTTTGTCAATTTTTTTCCTGCATCTATTGAAATGGTCATGTGCTTTTAAAATTCTTTTTGTTGCCTGTGTGATTGATCATACTAACTACTTCTCTAATGTTTAACCACTGTTCTGTCCCTGAGATGAATGCATTTTTATCACAATGAATTATTTTCTAAATATATTGCTGTAGCCTACTTGTGAGGATTTTGTTTTAAAATGTTTTCTCAATATTAATTACTGAAATTAAAGATGAAATTTAATAAGGATTTAATACTTCTTCTGGATTACTTTATCCCTTCTATCTGCCTCATTAGATTAGATCCCCAGTGAGATGATGTGTTGAAGGTTTAAGTTTGACTCTGAATCCATATTCTTAAGACTAGAGCTCATAATCCTTCACCTCCATTGGTGTATCTTTCCTTATTATAGTCATCCTAAGGATATGAAGGGCTCATGGAAAAGACATTTACTGAGATAGTATGATAAGAACAGTAGCAATACATCTTCTCATAAACCTTCAATACGGTTCCTCAGAAACGCACAAAGCATCAGTGGAAAAAAAATGGACACCTATAAAGCTCACAAGTGGAGAGGTAAACAAATAGGGAACATGTATATGGTCAAGGTATGTACAAGCACTGGCAACTCACAAGGGTCCTAGGACTTTGGTCCCACAGTCTATTCTGGATACTACTTAACTACTTTGCTATAATCACCACTCCTTCCAATTTAGGGGTCAACTGAAATCCTGGCCTAAGGTGCTGCTATTCACTTTAAGGTAAACAGGATATTTGAGTCTGAAGCCTGCAATATCTCATGTAGAATTCCAGGTCTAGGTTGTAGACTCTTCTCAGGAAACTCGACTCCACAGTTGAACTCTGTCTCATGCTTCTATCGCACATGGCGTTGCTGAAAGTAGTAAAGAGTGGACAACAAAAGCTGGGTTCTTCCTCTCCAGCTGTCTCTCTGTCACGTGCTTCTGGTACATTATAATAAAGGGCTATGGACAATTTGTTAAGAAAATAAAATACCTTCTTAAAGGAGAAAACTTTTGATAAATTTCTTCATTTTAAAGTAATTGTTATTACCAAGTATTACATTTTGAAATGAGACCAATTAAGTTTATTATTAATAATATATAGTGATACAAATTGGCTGACAGTCTTACTTAACATTTTCATGTTTTTAAGTTCTTGGTGAAGAGAAAAGAGTGTAGGTAGTGTGGGGATCATGGCCTGGGAAAGAACTAAGGGGTAGATCGATTGTATGTCCTGGTAATGATGTAGAATTGGGATTGAAAGAGGGAAGAGAAAGTGGCATAACAACAGATTGTGATAAGATAATGGAATTTTGGAGTTCATATGTAAATGGAGCATTTGTGGGTTTCTGCAAGATCGAGAGCATGACTATCTCTCTGTGTAACTGAGGTGGGTTGGAGGATTGGAAGATAAGAGTATTTAAGGTACTATTGCAAATATACTGAAATTCCCTAAATGAAAGAAGAATTGGAGAAGATACAAACACACACACACACACACACACACACACACACACACACACACACACACACACACCACACACACACACATACACACACATGCTATTCCTAAATAGATAGCTCAAGTCAAATCAATAAGCATTTATTGAGCACTTACTTATGCACTAGGTACTGTAAAAAGTGCTGGGAATATACATATAAATTAAAAGAAAGTCTCTGCTCTCAAGGAGCTTACAGTCTAATGAGAAAAGATTACACAAAAAGAGTGAAAAGCAGAGACGGTATGGTAGATTAAGAAGTCTGTAAAGTCAGGGGTGGAGCCTAGGAAAGAATGAAGGGGTGGTCAAATGATCATATGTGATATGAAGAGGTGTCAAAGTGAGTGAAAATAATCAAAGAATACAAACAAGGTCTAAAAAGTATTGTAAATAATTTAATGACCATATAAAAGAATGTACCAAACCTAAAATAATGAGAAATACAAATCACAAATAAACAAAAACCCTGAAGTTTCATCTTACCCTGCAAATTGGCAAAGATGAAAAAAGACAACAATAGTCAGTGTTGGAGACGATGTGGGAAGACAGACATGTTAGTGCATTGTTTTTTGAGCTGTGAATCAGTACAACTATTTAGACAGCAATTTGGTGCAATGCATATAAAAAGAGCTCAATGTCCATATGCTTTGAAACAGATTCCATTGCTATACCCTTTGACACAGAGATTCCACTACTAGGTTTCCACTCAAAGGAAGACACTGATATGAAGAAGTCCTCAGGTACGCTCAACGTACAGCTCTTTCTGTGATAGGAAAGAATAGGAATCAGAATAGATGCCCTTCAATTAGTGAATTACCACTCAAATATAGTTTATATAATGGAATATAATTGCTGTAAGAAATGATAAATTCATTTAATATAGAGAAATATGGAAAGACTTACATAAGTTGATTCAGAAATACATAACTACTAGAACAATATAAATGGTAAGAGGAATCATTAAAAAGGCAGCTAGGAGGCACAGTGGATAGAGCACTGGGCTTGGAATCAGGAGGACTCATCTTCACATGAGTTCAAATTTGACCTCAGATGCTTACTAGCTATGTGACCCTGAGCAAGTCACTTAACCCTGTTTGCTTAAGTCCTCATCTGTACAAATGCTGGAGAAGAAAATGGCAAACTACTCCAATATCCTTGCCAAGAAAACCCCGAAATGGAGTCATAAATAGTCGGACATGACTGAAATGACTAAACAACAACAAATTACAAAAAAAAAGTCAGATGAACATTGAAAAATTACAAGCATGGCTCAAAAAAGGAGTTTTAGAACAAATCCCCCACCCTCATCCCACTCCTTTACAAAGATGTGAGGTCCATAAATGTAGATCATCACTAATATTTTCCGACTTTTTCAATGTATTGATCAGTTTTGCTGGCTATCTTTTTCTTTTTGATTTGAAAAATATTATTTGTTGTGTTTGGAAGATCTCTGGGAGGAGGGGAAAGATTGCCTAGAAAAATCTAGGTGATTAAAAAAAGGCATCAATAAAAAATTTGTTTAAATAAAATGAATGTTTTAAATTTACAGTGAATAAGCATGGCCTCAAAGCAAAGATATGAAGAGACACCTTTCCCCATTCCTATACGCAGGTGGGATGTATATGGATGTATAATAGTGAATATATTTTCAGACTTTTTTGATATATCAATGTGTTTGATTTTTTTTCTCTTCTCATTTTTCTTTAAACTTTTTTTATTATATGGGACAACTCTTTGTAAGCAGTCAGAGGCTGGATTTTGGGAGACATTTTGGTGAAGCAAAAACAAAGGTTATTAATAAAATTTATTTTTAAATAATAAAAATTAATTGAAACAATAATTGAATCCAGGTAATAGAAAACAAACTCACATAAATCATCAGCCATTCTGTGGATTACCAACAAAACTAATCAGGAATATATGAGGGAAAATTCCATTCAAAGTAACTGTGCAATATATTAAATATTTAGGAGACTACCTATCAAGACATTCAATTATGCAAATTCAATAATAAAACCATCTTTATAAAAATAAATATTTCAATAATTATAGGAATATTAATTGTTTATATCTGGACTATGAAAACATAATAAAAATGATACTACCTAAAGTAACTAATTTATTCAAGGACATGCCAATCCAATATACCAATTCACCAGGTAGTTGAATAGAATGCTGGACCCAGAATCAGGGTGCTCTGAGTTCAAATTAGGCCTCAGACACTTACTACATGACCCTGGGCAAGACCCTTCACTTTTGTCTGCTTCTGTTTCTTCAACTGTAAATTGGAGATAATTATAGCACCTGCCTCAGAGGGTTCTTATGAGAATCAGATAAGATAATATTATAAAGTATTTGACACAGAGATACACAGTAGGTGCTTAGAAAATGCTTGTTATTTTTTGTTATGTTTTTATCAAAGATTTATGTTGTACAATCATACAAAACAACAACAAAATTCATCTGGAAGAACAAAAGTTTGAAATTTTAAAGGTAAGTAATAAAAAAATTGGGAAAAATAGGGGCCAGGAGATGCCAGATCTAAAACTGTATTACAGGGAAGGAAGAAAAGAAAGAAAGAAGGAAGGAATAAAGGAAGGAAAGAAGGAAGGAAGGAAGGAAGGAAGGAAGGAAGGAAGGAAGGAAGGAAGGAAGGAAGGAAGGAAGGAAGGAAGAAAGGAAGGAAGGAAGGAAGGAAGGAAAAGAAAGAGACTGAGTTATAGAAAGAAAGAAAAACAGATCAAGGGAACAGATTAGTACGTGAGATCTTAAAGCTAATTAACATAATACATAATGTATGTAAACCCAAGGAAAGTAGTCCCACAGAAATTAGGTTTAGATCAACAGCTCATATTGTACATCACAATAAATTCCAAGTAGGTACATGACCTATATAAGATCTAACCTATATATACCATAATCAGATTAGAAGAGCAGGAAAGATAATATCTCTCAACTAGCAATTGAGGGAAAATTCTTGACCAAATGATTCAGAATCACAAGAAATAAAATGAATAATTTTGATTACTTAAAAACAAAATTAAAATTAAAACATCAAAAAAATCAGTTAGAATGTGTGTTTTCATTATGGTTATAGCAATTACCAGGTTGTTTCTTTCTTTGTTTTTTTTAGGTTACATAGTATGGCATATTGAATAGAAAATCATCCTCAGAGCCAGAAATACTTACATTCAAGTCCAACTTCTGACATACCAGCTATGAGATCTTAAGCAAGATAGTTCATCTCCCAGTGTTTTAAGCAACTGGCTAAGAATATAAATTGTAGAGAAATTGACAACCTACCTTGGTAAAGGGAAGTTCTTCACCCAGGAGTTCTCTGTACTATTGAAATCATTAGTTTCTATCCCCTTATATTTGGGGATAATTGTTCTGCTTTGGATTCATGACATAAACCTCAACAAGAGTCTAAGTATCCCCATTTCCTTTTAAAAAATAATTTGTAACATTTATACTATTTTTGCCATCTATTTTCTTACTAAGTGTAATTTTTGAAGTTTGTACTAATGTTGCACTTTCTTCAAATTTTCCCTTGAGATTTTAGTAGGTCTTCTAATAGTCATTTAGTTTAAATGAGAAAGCATAGTGTAGGCAGAGCCAAGATGGCAGCTGGAAAGCAGGGATGTGCTTAAGCTCTCCCCCAGGTCACTCCAAACACCTGTAAAAAATGCCCCTGAACAAATTCCAGAGCTGCAGAACCCACGGAATAGCAGAGGGAAGCAGGGTTCCAGCCCAGGACAGCCTGGATGGTTGCTGGGAAGGGTCTATCGCACGGAGCTGGGAGCAGAGCTGAGTACAGCACAGCCCAGCATGGGCTGTGCCAGGACCAACCAGACTGGTAGCTGGGTGGAACAGGCCGTAGCACCCTGAATCAGTGAGCGGTGGCAGTTACCAGACTTCTCAACCCACAAACACCAAAGGCAACAGAGCAAGTTAGTGGAAAAACTGCTAGAATGGAGTGAGAAGAACATGCAGTCAGCCCCAGTCCCAGGGGTGTGGTGGTAGTGCAGCTCTGTGGATGCTTCCAGAGCTCCCACTGCAGTTGCTTCTGGCCCCAGGCCCATCCCATGGGAGGAATTAAGCAGAGTCTGCTTGGATCTGGGTCTTGGTCCTGGTTGGCGGTTCTTGGGGGAGTAGGAGCACTAGTGTGGCAGAGTTTGCTGTGTAGAAGTAGCTCTGAAAATAGCAGAACAGCCCCTAAAGCTTGGGACAAAGTACTCTCTACTCTACAAGCAGTCATACCCTGACAAAAAGCTCAAAGGTCAAGTAGCTGGTTGGGAACATGAACAGGAAGCGAAAATGGACTCAGACTCAGACTCAGGCTCTAGAATCTTATTTTGGTGACGAAGATCAAAACATACAAGCCAGAAGAAGTCAACAATGTCAAAGAGCCTACATCAAAAGCCTCCAAGAAAAATATGAATTGGGCTCAGGCCATGGAAGAGCTCAAAAAGGATTTGGAAAAGCAAGTAAGAGAAGTAGAGGAAAAATTGGGAAGAGAAATGAGAGTGGTGTAAGAAATTTATGCAAAACAAGTCAATGACTTGCTAAAGGAGACCCAAAAAAAATATTGAAGAAAATAACACCTTAAAAATAGACTAATTCAAATGGCAAAAGAGCTCCAAAAAGCCAGTGAGGAGAAGCATGTCTTGAAAGGCAGAATTAGCCAAATGGAAAAGGAGGTCTAAAAGACCACTGAAGAAAATACTACCTTAAAAATTAGATTGCAGCAAGTGGAAGCTAGTGACTTCATGAGAAGTCACGATATTATAAAACAGAACCAAAGGGATGAAAAAATGGAAGACCATGTCAAATATCTCCTTGGAAAAACCACTGAACTGGAGAATAGATGCAGGAGAGATAATTTAAAAATTATTGGACTACCTGAAAGCCATGATCAAAGAAAGAGCCTAGACATCATCTTTCAAGAAATTATCAAGGAGAACTGCTCTGATATTCTAGAGCCAGAGGGTAAAATAGAAGTTGAAAGAATCTACCAATTGCCTCTTGAAAAAGATCCCAAAAACAAAACTCCTAGGAATATTGTTGCCAAATTCCAGAGTTCCAAGGTCAAGGAGAAAATAATGCAAACAGCCAGAAAGAAACAATTTGAGTACTGTGGAAACACAATCAGGATAATACAAGATCTAGCAGCTTCTACATCAAGGGATCAAAGGGCTTGGAATATGATATGCTGGAGGTCAAAGGAGCTAGGAATAAAACCAAGAATCACTGACCCAGCAAAACTCAGTATAATGCTCCAAGGCAAAATATGGATTTTCAATAAAATAGAAGACTTTAAAGCCTTATCAGTGAGAAGACCAGAGCTGAATACAAAATATGACTTTCCAACACAAGAATCAAGAGAAGCGTGAAAAGGTAATCAAGAAAGAGAAATCATAAGGGACTTACTAAAGTTGAACTGTTTTGTTTACATTCCTACATGGAAAGATGATGTGTGTAATTCATGAGACCTTTGTCAGTATTAGGGTAGTTGAAGGGAATATACATATACATAGACAGAGGGCACAGGGTGAGTTGAATATGAAGGGATGATATCTAAAATAATTAAATTAAATTAAGAGATGAGAGAGGAATATATTGAGAGAGGGATAAAGGGAGAGATAGAATGGGGTAAATTATCTCATATAAAAGTGACAAGAAAAAGCAGTTCTATTGGAAGGGAGGAGGGGGCAGGTGAGGGGGAATGAGTGAATCTTGCTCTCATCAGATTTGACTTGAGGAGGGAATAACATATACGCTGAATTGGGTATTTTACCCCACAGGAAAGTAGGGGGAAGGAGATAAAAAGGGGGGATGATAGAAGGGAGGGCAGATCAGGGGAGGAGGCAATCAAAAGCAAACACTTTTGAAACGGGACACGGTCAAGGGAGAAAACTGAATAAAGGGGGACAGGATAGGATGGAGTAAAATATAGTTAGTTTTTCACAACATGAGTATTGTGGAAGTGTTTTACATAATGATACATGTGTGGCCTATGTTGCATTGCTTGCCTTCTTAGGGAGGGTGGGTGGAGAGGGAAGAGGGGAGGGAATTTGGAACTCAAAGTTTTAAAAGCAGATGCTCAAAAAAAAAGTTGTTTTTGCATGCAACTGGGAAATAAGATATACAGGCAATGGGGCATAGAAATATATCTTGCCCTAAAAGAAAATAAGGGGAAAGGGGATGGGGGGAGTGGGGTGACAGAAGGGAAGGCTGACTGGGGAATGGGGTAATCAGAATATATGCCATCTTGGAGCGGGGAGGGTAGAAATGGGGAGAAAATTTGTAACTCAAAATCTTGTGGAAATCAATGCTGAAAACTAAAAAATATTAAATAATAAAATATGGAATTAAAAACGAATGTTTCTGTACAAAAAAACTGTCCTTTGTGATATGCCATGTTAATTAATGCAAGTGAAATAATATAAAACATAGTCTTCATCATAAAAAAGCATAGTGTAGTAAAGTATTGAATTTGGATTCAGGAGACCTGAATTCTAATCCTTACTCATATAGTAGCTATGCAACCCTGAGCAGGTCACAACCTCTGTGGGCTGTAGCTTCCTCATCAGTAAAAGAAGGATATTGGACTTGATGCCATGTAAGGTCCCTTTTAGCTCTGAAAATATGCTCCTACGTTCTCTTGATTTATCTAATCTGTGATTAGGATTGCTCTACAGTGCTCTGCAATATGTTGTTGTGTGATTTGGAGTTCTTATTACCTTTGACAAAAAGCAGTAAGAAACACCCAAATTGAAGAAATCTACTTACAATTTCATTATAATGTAATATTAGTGCAGAATAAAAGCATTCATGTCAGTGCCTTTTATATCCCCTCATTCTTTGTCCACTTTAGTGGTCAGAGCTAACTCTACTGAAAAAATTTCCTACAGGTACAGTATTGATGTTTTGACTTGTTCCAATTCGAATTGTTCTTTTATTGGCAAAACATGAAGAAGGACCAGTTGCTCCATTAACCTCCTGGTCAAGTTGATCATTATGTCTTTTTTGAGTGGTATCAGCCTGCAACCTATGGGGACTTATCTATTTCTTTCACTCTTAGGAGCAATTACAAAACACTGAATGAGGTGTTAAGTCAAATTAATGGCATTACCAGGGCCTAATTCACTAGCAGACCCTCACAGATACTGTAGTAGGTTTAGAACATGGGAAGTCCTTGCTTCCACCATTCTGACTAGAATCCCCCTACTTTGCTAGTGAGACAATCCTTCCCTTTTCCTTCACCCCATCGACAATGTGTTGGACTTTTAGGGGATTATTATTATTAGAGCTGTATTGCGAGTAAAGTCTAGATCTGGCTTTGTCCAACAGATTTGGTGTTCTTTTTTCGTGCAACAAGCACTAACAAACTATAACATTTAATTGAAAATTACTTTACTAATTAAACATAAAAGTATATAACCCAAGAATTTAAAGGATATGAAATACAACTCTCCTTCCACATTGACTAGATCAAGAACTCAAAGAAGTGACCTGTAGGCAGATGGAGCTTAGGAAAAGACTTCTGACAATCTGCCCATAGGCTAAGCTGCTCGAGTAGCTTAAGCAATTAGGAGTGCAAAGCACCCGCAGGGTTGCGTTCAGGTGCTGATAGGAGCCTGGCCACAGAAGCTGCAACAATCAGAGAAGTCTTCCAAAACTGCTATCACAAACTGTCTCATGGACAAGGGAATAGCCTTCTTTGATTTGGCCCTAGAAAGAAGATTTAAATTACCAATGAAAATTGCAGTATTCCCCATCACTGGAGATCTTCAAGTAAAGGCTGTCAATGACTTGATAGATGACTATCAAGAATATTGTGGAGAAGGTCAGGAGCCAAGATGATGGAGTAAAGAAAGCACTCAGCAGAACTCTCCCAACATTTATCTCCAAACAATTTGAAATAACACCTCAAATTGAATTCTGGAGTGGCAGAGCCAACAACAGATCAGAATGGAACATTCTTCCAGCCCTAGACAACTTAGAAGATCAGAAAGATGTATGATAGGCAGGTGGAGGCTGACGTGAAGCCCACTTAAATGAAATCCCAGTGGTGGGACCAAGTGGTGGAAACAGAAGCAGCAACAACTTTGGAAGCTCTCAAGCCACAGACAGTGAGGGGATCCAGCAACTGGTCAGAAAGAGATTACAGGGGAACCCTGTGCTAGCAATGGACACAGGACCAGGCACTGTTTGGCAACATCATTGCCTAAACCCACTTCTAGGTCATAGCTCAAGGGTGCAGAGAGGACCACTTTTGGTCAAGAGGGAGCAGAAGCCCTGAGAGACAGTATTGCTTTTGGTCACAAAGGATCAGGGACCCTAAGAAACGGTAACACTTCAGGACCCAAGGGAGCAGGGCTCCTGAGGAGCAGTATCAATTGCAATCTCAAGGGATCAGGTGCCTTTCCTGGGAAAAGACCCAAGAAGGTCAATATTCAGGTAAGAATTAAACTAGGCTGAGATAGCCCATTCCAACTCTGATATTCCATTGTGTAAATCCATTGGAAGATCCTCCAAAATGGGCTGCAGGTTGAAATCGCCATTTTCCCAATTTAAGGGAATTTTAAAATTCTCAAAGTCAGCATGGCATAGTGAACAGAAAACTGGTGCTAACATCAGACCTGGATTCAAGTCCTGTCTCTAATACAAACTAGCTGTGTGACCCTGAGCAAGAAAAGTCACCTATCATGTCCTAGACTACTTTCTAAGGCTACAAATTTTGAAGATAAGGACCTACATTGGTAGAAATTTCTTGATCAGGGGATTCCCTATGGCAATAAAATCACAGTTTTAGTCTGCCTGTAGAATATTAAAATAAACTTGTATTTTCTAGTATATTCTAATAATTTTTCAATTAGAACAGACATAATTTCTATTAAGGTTATTGAAATAAAATCACTTGAAAATTGTTCTTATGGATTCCTTTATAGTCTCTGTTTCCTAAGAACCATATGTTCCATACTATGTCTGTTACTCAGGAAACAAGGTACTCAATAAAAATCTTGTCTTCCTGGTTTGGAGGACTGTAGGATATCACCTCGTCTTTCAACAAGACTTTCAAAATTTGTGGATTCTTCTAACCAGAGTGGCATAGAGCCCAGGAGGTTGCAGCACATACTTTAAGCACAGAGCTCCTTGTTATCAGCAATGGCAGCAAAGGGAAGCATAAGTTAGAAAGTGAGTTTCTCCCTTCCCCTGAGTCATGTTGGATCACAAGAGACTGAACTGCCTTGATAATGAGTCATCTCATACTTCACTATCCAAGTTAAAGGATGGCAAACATAACAAAAATATTGTGCTCACAGATGTGTTTTTAAATATAGAATCTAATTTCCTGCAATAGAACTTTAATAGCCTATTTGAAATAAAAGGAAAAGGACCTGGAATCTAATATATCTCCATCTATACTTTCATATCATGTCATTTTCATCTCAGTTTCTATGCCACCATGGACTATCAATTAAAATCTCAATCCAAGAGTACATGGTTTGTAATTACGTGTTTCATGGGATCTGCCTTCCCACCAAATACATTTTAAATGATCTTTAAACCAATTATAAAGCAGGTGAATTGATAACACAGTCTCTATCCTTATGGATTGGGGATTAGGGGCAAGAGAGAGTAAAGTGAGTTCTCTAGTACAAAAACACATTGAGTTTGTACCTCCCCAGAGACCACGACTCAAATGTATCAGACAAAATATTTAGAGAATCCCATGTATGTGATGGCAGAAAAAACTTTTTTCAGGGTCAAATGAAGACTTTCAGGGGAGACAAGAAGTTCATTGTGTTGTATCAAGGGCAGATTAATTGGATTATAAAATATCTGAAGCAGAGTCATATGTAGCAAGAATGAAAAAGTGGGTTGAGGCCAGAGCAGAATTAAATATAGAATTAAATGAATAATAATAATAATAAAAGCTAGCATTTACATGATTTTTTAAAGTGCTTAACATGTTATTTCATCCTCACAACAATCTTGTGAGGATGATTCTGTTATTATTCCTATTTTACAGATAAGGAAATCGAGGCCCTTAACACATCCTAGTACACAATAGGTGCTTTGTGTTTATTGACTAATTGTTTGAGATTGAGAAATGTTAAGTGGCTTGACCAGGTTCATGTCTCTGAGGCAAAATTTGAGTGTAGATCTTCCTGATTCAAACTCTGACATTCTTACCACTTATGTCTGTGCCATATGAAGATCAGTTGAAAGAAAAGATAAGATTTAATATGGAAAAGATTCTGATGGAATCTGACAGGTATCTTCAAATATTTGAAGCTCTATTACATGGTAAAAGGATTAGACTTGTTCTGTTTAGCCCTAGAAGGCAGAAAAAGGTGCAAAGGCCAAAGAGGCAAATTTAGGTAAGAGAATAATTCCTAACAATTAGAATGGGCTGCCTGAGGAGATGGTGCATTATCCTTCTCTAGTTGTCCATCCTTCATTTTCAGAGAAGACCAATGACATCACAATGGCTGATGAGTTGTCTCACACATGAGTTGGATTTAAGTGAGGCAGAGTTGTATGATGTTGTCATCCTCACTCTCTCTACCAGAGTTATAGAAGTCTAGTGGCAAGAAAAAAAGTCAAGATGGCTCTCGATGGCCCAGGGTACAACGGAAGACCGTGATATCTTTGTTACACCAAGCTCTAAGTGCTCCAAGGTACGTGCTTTAGTTACCTTCATGGCCATTGGAACAAGCTGTTCTCATCATTCCATTCCACCAGAAGTCTTCACATGCTTGGGGTAGGCATCCCCCTAACTCACCAATGCGTTTGAGGCCTGTTGGCTACCCTTAACCTGGTTTAGTCCATCTGCCAAGACAGTTTTACTGGGATGTGGCCACTACACATGCTACACCTTCTTGGAGCCTTCAAGCAATAACCATATGTCTGACTGCCTATTGGATTTATTGTAGGGAGGACTCTTTTTCACTTACAGTCAGACTACATGGGCTGTGAGGTACCTTCCAATATTTAAATTCTTTGTGAAATGTTTCTGCATACCTGTGCTCTAGGGCATATCTGAAGGTCGTGGACCACATCTTTTTTTTTTCACCCTGAGTCAAAACCTCCTCAATGTAGGTGTTCCTTAAATGTAATGAATTGTTAAAACTAAAATTAACGAAGGAATTTCCAGCCCCTAGTTAACAAAGGAGAACAAGATTCAAAATAAAACAAACCAAAACAAAAGTAGGCAAATGGATTTAGTTGTTTTCCACATCACCTAAATTAAGTGAAAATATTTGAGTTGTATGAACACAATCTGAAAAAATTTCTGCACCATAATTAGAATGCAAAGCTTATAAGTTTGTAAGCACATTGACCTAGTGAGCCAAAGGAGTACTCATAAAGCATCTGATATGGAAACAACAAATAAAGCCTAACTCTGTCATTGATGCCTGAGGCCTCTCAGAGGTCAATATTAGGCCGTTTATATCCTTACCATGAAAAATAACTGTTAGCTATAAATACTGTTTCATTGAGTTACAAATCATATTTCATCCAATGCAATCACTTTCCTCCAACTACTCAAGATAGCCTTGTAAAAGTTATATACCAGTGTCCATGAAGTCACCCGCAAGTTCTTTACGAGGCCACATAAATGCTAGATTTGCTAGGTGAAATTTTTTACATGAGAACAAACATGATATGGAAATCTTTTTGTGTATCGTATAAGATGAGGCCCTGGTATATTACTAGAGTGAAAGGAAAACCAAATTTTGAAGTATTTTCCTTCAAGATTTCCATATGCATTTTGGCTTCATATAAATCATATACATTTATTGTATGGAAATGTCCATAGTCAGGAATGGGTCATGCTTAAGGAATCTGCTTTTGAGAACTTGATGTTTGAAGTAAGCCTTTCCTTCTGTTTAAGTAGTCATTCTATAAGGTATTATGGTTTATATTGCATATCTATAGAGTACTATGGAGGGGATAAACAACTTTGAATTTATTTTCAATAGACCAAGCAGAATTCTTCAAAAGAACAAAGACCAGTCTGGACTCCCATTACTTCTTTCCTCCACTAATTAGAGCTATATATTTTGTTAAATATAACAATATAAACAAAGAGAAGCCAAAGTGTACAAGTCTTCTTCCACAGCATTTTTGGAGCCCCCAAATAAAAGAGTATTATATCCTCTACAGCATAGGCCAAGAGCTCTATAGCAAATTAATTGGAAAGTAATATTTTCGACAACTTAATTTGGACTAAATGTAACCATACTTACTTGCTTCCAGTATACTTGAGCAGCTATCTAATACTAAGAATGTTGATGTTGCTGAAAAGAGAACCATTCAAAACTTCTCCAGTGAACTCCCTTATCTTTTGGAATGTATACTCTGACCTTCTAAATCAATCAAAAGTGATTAACAGGCCAAGCTGGAGTATACTTAAAAATGAAAACTACTGACACTACCTCCATACCCAATATTTCATTAGGCACTCTTTGTTATACAATTTAGTCCCTGCCAAAAAACAAGGGGAAAATTGCTAGGAACTATGTCTGGTACTTTGATTTCCAGTGAAGACTATTCCTAGGAATCTGTGATTTTTAAAAAGATGCTATTTGGAGAAGAGATGAACCAACAGCCAGTGGCTGAGAGTCTCTCTGTCTCTGTCTCTGTCTCTCTATCTCTGTCTCTATCTCTGTATCTATCTATCTATCTATCTATCTATCTATCTATCTCTGTCTTTCTGTTGTTTTCTTCAGGTAAGAGCAGGAATCTAGGATCAAGAATTCTTGTCAGGAAAAAAAAAGAGAAAACTTTCATGACTTGGTCATGGATCCATTCTGGGCTGTCATCTGTCTCAATGTTTGTAAGAATTTGAATCCTTTTTTGTGTGACATATTCACCAATAAAATGAGAATTGCCTGTCTATTAAATGAGAACCCCATTGCTGCTGTGAGGAAAGTATTTAGACATGAAGTTAAATGGGGAAAGAAGTTACATCCTTATTTTCATTAACCTTCAAGTGATATTTATCAGTTTTTAAAATCTTTTAAAACATTATCTTGAAGAGACCATAAATCTTACCATACCACAAAAGAGCTCTGTGACACACACACAAAGGTTAAGCACTCCTAATATAATCCAAACCTTTTATGTTACATTTGGGTAAACTAAGGTCTCAATAAATAGGTTATGTTAAAAGGTTAAAAGAGCAGATTTGGGATTTGAATCCTAGTAGAGCCTCTGAGTAGAACTATTAGCTGATAGAGTGGAAAGAGTGCCCAAATAGAGTCAGGAAGAGTTGGATGTGACTGAAACACAACAAAATGCCTTAAGGCTAGGGGACAGACTAGAGCAGAGGTGTTAAATAAAGAGCCTGCAACACTCTCAAGTGAATCTGAACCAGAATAAACTGTAACTTGGAAATATTTAATAAAATAAAATGCAGACATTTCATTTTAACACTAAGTCAGTGAGTGCCCACAGGAATCCTTATGTAAGGATTAGTGGCCCCTGTTTCTATGTGAGTTTGACTCCACTAAACCAGAGGACCTTTTTAAATGTTTTCCAGGTCTATAATTTGATGACACCAAAAAAACCTGCTAGTTGAATAAATGATGTTAAGTAAGCCGAAATTAGTTGGTTATAATAGTTTATAGTTTTATAACAAGGTGCTCATTCTTACATTACAGGAAAAGAGAAACACTTATAGTTTCCTGTAATGGTATGTTGTTGCTGTTGTTATTGTTGTGGCTGTTGTCATCGTCATCGCTATCACCATCAGCATCTCCACTTAGCTTTTTCCCAGGCAAAGTAACTTTGGCTGGTGAAAAAAGGCTTTCTTGCTAACATTTCCCAGATCTGCACATGATAGGTGAGTTGAGCAGTTTATATAAAAGATAATCTCTAAAGAATGGCCTCTGGCATTTGGCTATTTGGAATCCACATTCTAGCTCATACAACTGATTTAACAATTTAAGTGCGCAAAGGAACTGAACCATTTCTGGTTTTACAAAATAAAAATGAAAGCTCTTTGTAAACAGAAAAAAAAATCAAGAGAAGAGTTCTAGGCTTCTTCTTTTTTATCCATTACTTCAAAACGTGATATCTGCAGTTGTCATACTAGTGACAGATAAGCCTCTGATCTGTGGCAATTCTATTAAAAATACACTAAATTTCCAAGCATAAAGATCTGGCCTCATTAGTTGTTAAAAGAATTTCCATCCCTAGTGTTTATATCCTTTGAGCAGATTAACAAGCAAGTCAGGAGATGAAATCTACAATTCTTGGTCTAACTTCAAGAGTTTCTTCAGTTACAGAACAGCATAGAGTCAAAAGTTGCTTCATTTTCAAAACCACAGCTCAACCCTCTTTAGAACTACCAAAGGAACAAAATGTGCTTTGGCTTTGTGATTTTCAAAGCCCAGCCAGATCTCTTCACCCTGGCTCTTATTTATACAGAATAACTTCAGTAAGATATATTTAGCAAAGTCTAAGGGGTAAATCTTCTGATGACTTATTTAATTGGGCACTTGCTTTCAGGGGCTACTTGTTCATAAATCAAAGGGACATCAGAGCTTTTCCTTAGCTCCCTGGTAATTCATTCTTAAAACTATTCCTGTCTTTCATGCTGCTTTAGAGCTTTTTCATATCATTATAAGGCACAGACAATATCAGAATTTTTTTCAAATATAGTCATTTACAAAGCACCATAGAAACCAATACCCATCAACTACCCAAATATTCTTCAAGGTCCCTTCCAGCTCTAAAGTTCCATGACTGTAATTTTCCACAAAGTACAGCAATTTATTTTTAGGTAGGACAATCCAGGTTTCTAAGATAAAAGACAACTTTAGTTTTTCTTCCCACTTAAAAACAAATCATTTGCTTATTGGCTTGTCTCTGACTCCCTAGCATGAATTTTCCATTCTGAAATGATTAGCTTGAAGAGTATCTGAATAATATAAAACTTCACTTTCTATTCCATGGTGTCTTTTTTATCCAAATTCTAAGCATAGGTCTGCCAAATGACAAAGAAATGAAGCAGAGAGCAAATCTGTACAGAAGAGTGGGGGCAGCTACCACCTCACACCCTTCCCAGTACCTATTTTCTATCAATGTCTTAAGATATTTCTTTCAGGTATTTTAGAGGAGTTTTTATTATTAGTAGAATGATGCTGTTAAAGAGTACATTATTGTTTGATATGATGTAATAATTATTTATATCATTGAAGGGTGCTTAATGTTAATAATATCAGCTTGCATTCACTTAACTCTTTTTTCCTCATTTGAACCTTACAGCAACAATATGAAATAGGAAGAATAAGCATTACTAGGCCCATTTTTTTCTAAAGAAACAGAAACCTAGAGGAGTTAAATGACTTGTCCAAGGTCGCATAGTATGTGTAAGAGTGTGACAGAATCAGGACTTAAACTTATACCTTCTTTTTTATTTTTTGGCAGGGCAATTGGGGTTAAGTGACTTGCCCAAGGTCACACAGCTAGTACATGTGTCAAGTGTCTGAGGCCACATTTGAACTCAGGTCCTCCTGACTCCAGGGCCAGTGCTCTACTCACTGTGCCACCTAGCTGCTCCCAAACTTATACCTTCTGATTTCCAAACCAGTCTTCTTTCCAATATGCTTCATAAAGTCTCCTAACTGACCATCACTGATTCAGATTCTACCTTGATTCTTTTTCTCTCTTTCAATCAGGCAGAAGTATTTGAGGACAAACATTTGGAAACAGGACCCTAGATTTGGAGTTTATAAATACCTCAGAAATCATCTATCCCAGCCCCCTCATTTTACACATGGAATAACTGATGACCACAGAAGTGAATAAGATTCTTGCTTATTCAAAGCTTATGCCTCCTACATGAGGCCTTCCCAATCCCCAGAGTCATTAATAGTCTCTCCCTCTAGAAATTACTCGGTATATAATTTTGGATGTAGTTTTTATTTACTTACCTATGTATATATGATGTACTCCTCTTCTCCCCTCCCCAAAATAATGTAAGCTTTTTTTAGAGGAGGACTATATTGGAGTTTTTTTCTCTGTATCCCCAAGCTCATAGCATGATGTTGTTGAGTTATTTCAGTCATGTGTGACTCTTTGTGACCCCATTTGGTGTTTTCTTGGCAAAGATACTAGAGTGGTTTGCCATTTCCTTCTCTAGCTCATTTCACAGATAAGGAAACTGAGGCAAACAAAGTTCAATGACTTGCTGGATTTGAACTCAGGAAGATGAGTCTTCTTGACTCCAGGCTCAGCACTCTATCCACTGCACCACTGTTATTCCCATAGCATAATACCTTGCACAAAATAGATACTTGAAGTTTGTTGAAATAAATTGACTGATCCAAGATCTCACATGGTCAGTCAGTGGCAAAGTCATGATCTGAACCCAAGACTTCAAATACATCAACTTTAAGAACAAAGGATCTGTGAACTTCAAAGGAAAATTGTTAGGTCCACTCAGAACCCTGACACATTTAATCATATACAGTGAACTTGTAAGGTGCTACCTCTTACTTCCTCTCACAAATTAGCACCTTAATTCTTCTACTCGTGGAATATACATGATACTCAGTCCAAAGCTATAAGAACTAGTTGAAGCTTAACCACTTGTTGAAATCCAAGCAAGGTTTATTTCCACTGCCAAAGAATTAAAAGGCTCCCACCTTACATGAAACAATACTACAATGCTCTCATCAACTCCTGCAAATGCCTCAGATTCCATTTTACAAATGGCTTTAAAAATAGAAAGAATCACAGCCCATGTCCTGAGTACTTCAAGCCCCAGGCTACAATCACTAATTGAAAGCTGCCAAACACTAGCTTCCATGGTGGGTGTCAGGGGGAAGGGTGAGCCACTTGCTGACTTATTTGTATAAATGCCGCCAGGATAATGTCTGGATGGATCACAATCTAGGGCATGGACAATGTCATAGTCTTTCAGGCAGCTTCTTAGTGCAGCAAAAATAGAAATTATTTGGCACAAAATCAAAGACTATATGCAGAAATAATAATAAAGAAAAAGGATTAGTGGTAGGATTACCAATGCTTTAAATTAAAAGTTCTTCCTAAAATAAATCCCCTTTAAGTCAGAATATTTTTCCATTTGCCTAAGAAACACTGTAACAAATATTTTATATTGAAATTAAATTGATTAACACAGACCTACAGTTATAAGGAATAACAGAGGCCTAGTTCAACTTCCTCAGTTTAGAGATGAGAAAACTAAGATCCAAAAAAATCAGGTGACTCGGCCAAGGTCACACACGCAGTAAACATGAGAGATCCCATTTGAACTCAGGTCTTCTAACTCTAAAGCTAGTGCTCTTTCTACTTTATCATAGTATCTTTTATTCTAGGTAAATATCTACTTCTTTGATTTGTCATTGGACACATAAATGCCTTAAAATACGAAGGGAAAACCAAGGTACTCTGATTTGATAGCAACGGGAAATAATTTTTTGTTTCCAGAGGTCTCAAGTGTTTTTTAGATTTTGGTTCAAAAGTCTACTTGATTTTCAGATTTTTCCAGGAGAAAAGTTTGAGATTAGTTTGGAGAGGGAAGAGAATAATTCAAGGTTAAGGCCATATCTGCATTTCTAATTTTCTACTGGACATCTTCACTCAGTCTGTAAACACCTGAAAATTAATGTGTCAAAAACTGAGCTCATCATCTTCTCCTCCAAAGCTGTAGATTTCTAATCAATATCACTGATACCAACATCCTCTCAGTTCCCTAGATTTTCAATATTAACTCTGTAACATCTCTCTTTTTCCATCACCCCATATCTAGTTCATTCTTGAATTTCCAAGTATATTGTTTTCAAAATATGCCTGTACCTATTCCACTCTTGCTAAATGGAAATACTTTCCTCCCTTTTAATATGTATTCCTTAGCAACTAATATTCCTCTGGAATGCTTACATATTTGACGTCATCTGCTATTCCTCTATCCTGCCTCTCCCTCTTCCCCACACAACTTTTATTGATGTTTCTTAGGTCTATGGTTTATTCCATGTGGATACTTTTTTGAACTTGTATAGATCATGCCATCCACATATTTTCATTCTGTTATTTTTTTTCTATATATTTCCACATATTCTCCACAGATTATCTATCCAACACTCTTGAAAGCTTCCTCTGGTTCTTTTAACATTCCATGGCTACCAATGAGTTAGTTGGGCTACCCCATCCTTATTAGCCTATGGTGCTGGCCAACCTTATTTTCTGCTCATATATGTCTTCAATGAACTGTTGTATGCTACTTCATCATTAGTAATGATGCTAAAGCCTACTTACATACATGTTGCTTCTGTGCTTTGTGGATTGGAACTTAAATTATACCACATTGACTGTGTGTTTCTATATGATTCTGAAATTAGCAAATAAGTGAATGGAACTGATTATTTTAGTACCTTAAGGATTGATTATTCTTTTCATCTGTGTGCTATTCCCTCCAACCATGTAAAATACAACTAACTCTGTGTTTGACATATGATTCAATGAGTTGATGTATCATTAAAAAATGAGCAGTCTTCAGGTAATGAGCCTTTTGAACCTAAATTGACTGGTCTTCTATTAACAGACTTATTATTGCTAATCCACATTTAAAGTTTTCCCAATGTAGTTGAACTTTACAGAATGTGTGGTCTGCTGGTATAGATAATAAGAAGCTTGGGTCATTATCACATCACAATAAAGAACTGAAGCACAATTTTAGTGGTGAAGCTCTGGCATCTTATTTAAAATCCAACAAGAGGCAATTACTTTGGGCAAGAGAGTGACTATTTATTATTATTCATCTCCTTTCTTGGACATCACTAGCTTTGTTGTTCAGTCATTTCAGTCATGTCCAACTCTTCATAACCCCATTTGGACTTTTCTTGGCAAAGATACTAATGTGGTTTGCCATTTCCTTTTGCAGCTCATTTAACAGATAAAGAAACTAAAGCAAACAGAGTCACACAGCTAGTAAGTGTCTGAAGCCGGACTGGAATTCAGATCTTCCTGATTCCAGGCCCAGTGTTGTGCCACCTAGATGCCCTAACTACTAGTTCAATACATACAAAAGGCTGGAAGGCTCAAGAACAAAATCCCCCGCAACAAAATTATTTCCATAATAGTTTCCAACAGAATCCTTTTGGTCAATCCAAATAGCTGCCATAGCATATTTAAGTGAGAGGAGGGTTTTTGAAAAGTTTTGCCTGTACACATCTATTTAGAGCATTAGTAATCACATCCAGGTAATAATGCTTTTGTTACAGAGTAAAAAGTGTGGGCTATGAGATTATACTTTGGAAGATAACACTTTTACTTAATACATCTATTTTGGGTCATTTTTGAAGCAAACATCTGGATCTTTGGTATCACATGGAACATTTACCTATGAATTCATCATTAGCAGAAGTATAGTACGGTGGAAAAAATAATAAATATAAAGCCAGCAGAAACCTAATGAATCATATATCTCAGTGGTAAGAGAAGTGATTGGGAGACATTATTTGGTAAAATTCTTGTTAGCTCTTGCAATGGGAAAAATCTCTGATGATAGAAATTAATGAATCTCCCATTCTGCTCTATGATTTTGCTTCTTAGATAGTAAATCAAAATGTTTGTCTGTTAACCACCCAGCAGGCAGAACACAATGACTCACATATCTTTATGAATTTCTTTTCCTGTACCAAAACCCATTTTAATCTGGGTTATACTTGAAAGTAACTGATAATATTCAAGTAGGCAAAAAATGCCTCTTTTGTATTCTTGGTTAAAGCTACAGAAAATTGCTGCAATACGTTTTTCACTTTGCACATTTTTGATAAATAGCATAAAGTTTGGTATCAGAAAAAAAAATCAGAACTCAGATCCAGGTCACTTAATCTAAATCTACACTGCTATGATCTTACAAAAGATTAGAAATTAGATATAGCCAGGAGACATCTTATCTCACTCCTTCACTATACAGCTAACCAGGATGCTGCTATATTTTAAATGTTTATATCAACAATTCCCAGCATTGGAAGGGAATTAGGATGCCATTTAGGACAACCCAAACCTAAAAGAGTACTAATTACAACATTCTGGAAAAGCAATCATGCAGCACTTGCTTCCTCCAGTTAGGGGGAACTAGCTACCACCAGAGACAGCCTGTTCCACTTTGGGATAGCTCTTATGACCACAACATTTTTCCTTACCTTAAGCTTAAATATTCCTCTTTGCAACTTCTTCCACACTTCATAGAATCCTTAGTTTTCTTCCAAGCTTAGTTCAAGTCCTTTCTAAATGATGGCCCTTCTCTCCCACACCCCCAGTTGTTAAGGTATCCCTCATTACCTTATGTTTATTTTGCACATACTTATTTATATGCATGTTGTCTCTCCTGATAGAATGTAAGCTCTAGGATGGCAGGGAATATTTCATTTTTGTTCTTGTATCACCAGTGCCTAGTATAGTGCTAGCTGAATATAAATAAATACTTACTGATTTTTAATTGTTCTAATGAAAACTGAAACATTTTTAGTCAACTGGGTCTTTAATCTACATGACCCTTAGCATCCAGATATTTAGAAAGATCCATGTGACTGTACATACATATATACATTCATACATATTTATATATGTACATAATATATAATGATATATTATAGACATACAATTATATCTGCATATACTACATACATAATTTCCTTTGCATCTAGATGTTTGATCACACTATATTATAAGGTGATATTTTGACCTTGCTTTATTGAAATATACTACTTTAAAGTAGAAAGCTTTTTTTTCCTCATTCCACTTTTAAGTAGTCTTTGGGGAATGTGATAGATAGCAAGTATGGAAATATAAAAAGTCAGAGGAAAATGAAGGAATGTTTCCATTTAAGCAGCTCTTTACTCATGATATAGGTTTCCATGGTTAAGTTGGGAGTCTTTCATGTTTGTCAAAAACTTTGATCCTAACCACAAGGAACATGCAGGATGAAGGAAATTAAAGGAGACATTTTATGAAGTTCTCTCTTTGAGAGCTTTGAAGTGCCAGGGATGGAAAATGGTTAAATGCTGAAAAAGCCAATCCCACCAAAATTATACCTGCACTTTAATATATTCATCTGATTTCACATAAACCAGCCTCAAACAAATGAGCATGAGTTGTTTGAATACGACTGCAAGAAGCAAAATTTTTAACTAGCTTCCTTCTAAAAAAATAACATCAACAGCAAAATTTGTGGCCTTTTTGAGAACTGGAAGGAAGGATTTCTAAGGCAAGTTAAAGTAAAGAGAAGAACAACGCGCTGGTATATAGTCGGTTGGCTCTGTAAATAGCCAGTAGCAGTATCTCAGACATCCATACCTCATTTCTTCCTCAGTTGCCCTGTTTAAGGAAGTGCTTTAATTCATATTGGTGAATAGCATTGACCATAATTAGTGACCTGTAGCAGTAAGATATTAAATATGCCGAATGATCATAGAAGAATCAATTTAGACTGAAAGAGACTTGGGACAAAATTGAGTCCTGCATCCCTATACTCTATTAAAGAGAATTATAACTGAATTACATGAATATTTTCAGTTTTTCATTGTAACTTGCTGGTGTAGAACCCAGATAGGAGCATCTTAAATTTATTGCATGGGCGTTCAATGAGTGAGCTAGTGGTAAATCAGAAATTGATCAGTACTTCAGAGATTGAATGACTGAGGTAGTATAAACTATTAAAATATAATTAAATATTCTCAAGTCTCCAAAAAGCCACCTACCCCATAATGAGAATTTGACTTCCCAATTTACTGCAGACAAGAAAGAGAGAATATGATTCATTAAAGTCAAACAAGAGTGGTATTCCTCAGAGGCAACAAGTGTTTACAGCTAGAAATGGCATAAAAGATTATTAGCACACATTATATACTTGTCTCTTTGCAATTTGGAAGCCTTCTTCTCTTGGACCTACTCTGAAAGGAGAATTAGTTGAGTGCAGACCTTGGGAATCTCTTAAAAACTAACACATGCCAAAGAGTCAAAGACTCCAATTAGACTTGAACCACTGCTCCTCTGCTCCTGACTTTGCATTCCTCTTGGATCCTAATCATCAACAATGTTACTTAGTAATACTAATGGAACCTAGTAATTGGGAAGCACACAAAATGAACTTTCTTTCCATTTTCCCAATTTGTACAGTATTTTCTGAGAAACAGACACAATGTTTCAGGGGAGAGATGGCTCATCTGAGTGGTTGAAAAAAAAAAGTTTCTCATTTTATAGTTTCCACAATAAAGGGTGGGGGGAGGGGAATTATGTTTGAGTTTTTAAAGTTGAACTAAAACTCTAGTTGCTGGTTTCCTGATTGACAATGTTCATTTTTCTGGGTGATTACCACAAAAATGCTTTAAAAAGAAAAGGATGATGTCAGTAGTGGGGTCTGTTAATAAGGTTTTTTGTTTGTTTGTTTATAAACGAATGGCATACTCACTTTACCCAGAGATAAAATCTAAATGGATTGAGGCATACAGATGGCTATGTAAGTTGCCATTTAACTGTGGGTACTGACATAACACAGGTGGTAAGAACACAATTTTCTATTCACATAGGACTTTTCACTAATGAGTCTGAAGCTCATTAGAGACATTACTAATCATTGTGCTATGACATAGATGGGAGGCAAATATCATGTTTCTCTTTTTCTATATGTGGAAACTAGAGTACAGAAAGATGTAGTATTCGTGAAGTTGAACTGGCACCCTAGCCTGATGCCAGTCTCATGTTCTTTCCATTAGACACTTTAAATTTCAATTCTCAGAAATTTAGGTCACCTTAATTTGTAGAAATCTAGGACCCATTTTCAGTTTATTTTTATAGGAATATAAATGCACACAGACCAAGAAATTGAGAGCCTATCATTCATCTATGGTGATAGATACACAGTAGTTTGACTTTAAGAAAAAGATTCCTTCCTGAACCATGGTGATATCAGAGTGGGGCCCCTTGTCAAGGTTACCCTCACTAACCACATTACACAGCAATTGACCACTCTCTTCAGTTAGAGAAGCCTAGGAGAGCACAGCAAAAAAAGTGCATTGCTTCTGTTATAGTGAGAGAAAAGACAATGGTTAACAATAACCACTTCACTGAGTGCAGAGCTCCCCAGATTCTAACATGGACAGTCTTCAAAGAAAAGTTTCTAATACCTAATCACACCTCCAAAAGTGGCCTCATTCTTTTCTATTGACCAGAATGACCGTTTGCTCCCACCCCAACAAAAAAGTCTTTTCATCTGGGTGTCTTTCTCACATGTGAGTCATAATTTCTTTTTATTTTAAAGGGGATATTAGGGAGAAGGGAACTGTCTTTGAAACCAGGAAGACATGTGTTCTAATTTAACCCCAAAACATATAGGCTGAATGACTTGGAATAAGTCATTTAACCTCTCAGTGCTATAGACAGGAAGAAAGGAAGAGAGGAAGGAAGAAAGGAAGGAAGGAAGGAAGGAAGGAAGGAAGGAAGGAAGGAAGGAAGGAAGGAAGGAAGGAAGGAAGGAAGGAAAGAAGGAAGGAAGGAAGGGAGGGAGGGAGGGAGGGAGGGAGGGAGAGACTATAATGCAATAAAAATACTCATTGATTGATGGGCCACAACAAACAATACAAACCCAAATGAAGATTTAACAGTGAAATCTTAAATAATATTTGGTCAAAGAACAAATAATACATACAAGAATAATTATGTAAAAGAAAAGGATAACCATGAATTGAGATTCCTTCTGAGATGCAGCTAAAGCAACCCTGTAGGGGAAATCATTGAAAAGACTAATAAATTGATATCTTTAGATAATCTGATTAAAAAGAAAAGGGCAGAAAATCAAATCAATAAAATAGAAAATGAGCAAGTTAAATCTCAACAAAACCAGAAGAAATTAAAAAAGAGTGACCAGAATATATTATTCACAGTTAAATGTGAACAAAACTGAGAACACAAAAGAAACAGAGGAATACCTTCAAAAATAAAAAATGCTCAAACTATCAGAAGGCCAGATAAAGAACTTAACTCAATCTCAGAATAAGAAATATATCTACCTGTTAAAAAAATTACCAAATTAAAAAGTTTTGTTCCTGATGGATTTGCAGCATTTCTATTAAACTTTTAAAGAACAATTGGTACCCATACATCACAACATTCTCAAAAATTGAGAAAGCACCCATTCATAATCCTTTTACACGATAACTATAATTCTAATACTGAAACCAGGGAAATATAAAACAGAGAAAGAAAACTATAGGCCAATCATTAATGAATATTTACTCAAAAATTTTAAATGAAAGCCTGTCAAACATACTACAGTGATTTGTCCAAGGAATGTTCCATTATTAACAAGTGAAATTTATACCAGGAATTAAAGAATGGTTCAACACCAGGAAAACAATCAACATAATCATATTCAAAGCCAAAACATTCAAAATGACATAATTATCTCAATAGATGCAGAAAAAGCCTTTCACAAAGTACAGCACTGTATTATGCTAAAAACCTTACAAAATAAAGATGTAGTAAGATCTATTCTTTCATATAATAAAAATCATGTAAGCCAAAAGCAAGCATCATAAGCAGTGGGTATACACTAGAACCTTTCCAAATAAATACGAGTGAATCTCATTCCAAATAACTAAAAAAAATCACAAAACACCTGGGGGTTGACCTCCCAAAGCACACAAAAGAAATATAGAGAATCAATTTTAAAATACCCCTTGAAGAAATAAAGAACAACTTAAATAGCTGGAAGAATATTCAGTGTTCATGGCTAGAGCAGGACAACATAAGAAAAATGATAATACTACCAAAATTAATTTATACTATTTTATGCTATGTTAATCAAATTATGAAGGAGACACTTTATAGAATTAATAAAATAACAACAAAATTCATTTGGAAACACAGAAGATCTAGAATCCCAAGGGAAATGATGAAGAGAAGCAGAGATGAAGGAAGAATAGTACTTCCAGACATCAGACTATATTATAAAGCAGCAATCAACCACACCCTCTGGTATTAGTTAAAAATATTGAGAGAGATAAATGGAACAGGGTACACAAGGGAGAATCAGAAACAATGGCACTCAAATACCAAGTGTTTGAAAAGTGGAAAACATAAATCACTTGGGAAAAAAATTCCTTGTTTAATAAAAACCTCTGGGAAAACTGGACAGTCATCAGACAGAAATTAGGCTTACATCAGCACTTTATGCCATATTCCACAATAAGTTCTAAATGCATATGCAATCTTTATATTAAAAATCATACATAAAAATTAAAAGAAAAGCAAATCATTTACATCTCCCAGCAACAGGAAGGAAATATATTCTTTTTTTAAGATTTTTTTACTTTTAGTTTACAACACTTAGTTCCACATAATTTTGAGTTCCAGGTTTTCTTCCCCCCTCCCCTACTCCCTCCCCAAGACAGCATGGAATCCGATATATCTTCTACATATAATGTTTCATTGAACTTATTTACACAATAGTCAAGCTGTAAAGAAGAATTATGACCACTGGAATGAATCATGAGAAAGAAGAAACAAAACCAAAAGCAAACAAACAAAAACAAAAGAGGGGAAAAAAAAACAAAACAAAAAAAGGAGAGCAAACAGTTTGCCTCAATCTGCATTCAGTCTCCATAGTTCTTTCTCTGGATGTAGATAGCTCTCTCCCTCATGAGCCCTTTGGAGTTGTCTTTGAACCTTGTACTGCTGACAAGAGCAAGGTCTATCAAGTTAGTCATCACAGAATCCATATATCTGTGGTTCTGTATAATGTCCTCCTAATTCTACTCTGCTCACTCAGCATTATATCATGTAGGTTTTTCCAGGTTATTATGAAGTCCATATCTTCCCCATTTCTATGCAAAATGGATAATTTTAATTATGTTAAAGTGAAAAGTTTTTGTATAAAAAAAGCCAATGCAACAAAGATTAGGAGGAAAGCAGAAAATTGGGAGAAAATCTTTACAACTAATGTCTCTGATAAAAGCCTCATATCTAAAATATACAGGGAACTGAGCCAAATTTATAGGAATACAATTCATTCCCCAATTGAGAAATGGTCAAAGGATATGAACAGGCAGTTTTCAGAGGAAGAAATTAGAGATATCTATAGGCATATGAAAAAATGCTTGAAATCACTACTGATTAGAGAAATGCAAATCAAAACAACTTTTAGGTACCACATCTCTCCTGTCAGATTGGCTAAAATGAGAAAACAGGAAAATGATAAATGTTGGAGAGGACGTGGGAAAATTGGAACACTGTTACACTGCTGGTGGAGTTGTGAACTGATCCACCCATTCTGGAGAGCAATTTGGAACTATGCCCAAAGGGCTATAAAAATATTCATACCCTTTGACCGAACAATACCACTTCTAGGGTTGTATCCCAAAGAGATCACACAAGTGGGAAAAGGACCCACATGTACAAAAATATTTATAGTGGCTCTTTTTGTAGTAGCAAAGGATTGGAAATCAAGGGGATGCCCATCAATTGGGGAATGGCTGAACAAGTTGTGGTATATGAATGTAATGGAATACTATTGTGCCATAAGGAAATATATTCTTAACCAAATGAGATATAGGCAATAGAAAAGAAAAAATAAATAACTTTAGTTACATTAAACTATAATATTTCTACCCAGATAAAATTAATGCACTGAGGATTAGAAAGTGGTCAAATGGAGTGAAAAAAATATTTATATCTAAGACTCATTGGATACTTCCTGCCACAGATTTGGATGTTTTTAAGCTAGAGTCTGGCCTCAACAGGGAAAAATAAAGGTAAAAAAGCAAAATTGTTCTTATGAAGCACACAGAAAATATTTACTGGTGAGACACTTCCCAAAATGCCTGGTTAATTGTATTCTTAATTGATTAACTATGTGACATGAGCACTTCACTAATTGACTTGAACATATCACCACTGTTCTTGCTTTGTTTTGAGGCCACTATGACCAAATCTTGATACAAGGGGAAAGTTTCTCATCAGTGGAAAATAGAACAATCATAAGTCATTAATTAAGTCCTGAGTTCTCTTCCTTTTCAAGTTTGCTATAAAATTTCTGTGCTTTCCCCCAAACCAGTATCAGTCCAGCTTTACTTCATGGTTTTAAAAATAAAAACAGAACAAGTTGAAATAGGGGATTGCCTCCAATGCTATTCCCACAGGTGGGTTTCAGTGAGCACTCCATTGTCCAAATTGTTACAGAATTGGCAGAAACATCCCTGCAGTCAGCTGTGACTTGAGTTTTTAGAGAGCCTTTACTCATGGCCCACCCTCCCTGGATAACAATGCCTTTTTATGACCTGTCTTTGGATTTATTTGCATTGTCTTGAAAAAGATAGAAGCCAAAGAAATTGTCTTAATCCTCTTCTCCTTAAGCAATTTGCTTCTTAATTTTAAAAATCCCTTAAATCTACATCCTTTCACAAGATGAATTTACTACTGTAATTACATTGGTTTCAACCCTAACCCTAAATCATGATCATATCTTCATGTTAGGTTTTGTAGGACCGTCTGTCCAACTAAAGAATTGATACCTTGTCATGACATGATCCTAGGTCAAAGGTTCTTAACCTTGTTTTTTTGTATCATGGACCCCTTGGCAATCTGATGAAATCTCTAGCTCAGAATATTATTTTTAAATGGATAAAATAAAAATACATAGACTTAGAAAGGAAACCAATTACACTGAAATACAGTTATCAAATGTTTTTTAATACAATTCAACAAACTGTAAATTAAGAACCCCTTTCCTAGATCCTATATCCTGGTAAATATGCCTAGGGAGCATGAACTCTGGAAGGTCCTACCATCTAGAGAAGTTTGGACCAGACCATGAAAACTGAGATATAGCCATACATAAGTTTGTAGAGGTCCATCACCTCTACAGCTAGCGATGAATTTTCTTTTAGCTGTATGTAGCATTTCACAAAGGCCATTAGTGGGACAGCATGATAAGAGGGCATTACTTAGAATCAAAAGGCTCACAGTTGAATGGCTGCTCTGACAATTACTACTTCTGTGATCTTGAACAAGTCCCTCTCTTTTGCCCATAGTTTCCTTATCTGAAAAATAAATGGGTGGGATAAAGTCTTCTAGCTCCAAATTCTATGATTCTATTAAGGCCTGTTAGGGGGAGGGGGGATTGAGGAGAAGTGGCAATGTGTGTCATCTAGATGGAGTCATGGAGCTTCTGAAGTACGGAAAAATGTATAATAGTTTATTTGAGAGGCAGTGTGGTATACTGGTTAGAAAGCTGATCCTGAACTCAGGATGATTTGGTTTCTATCCTTCCTCTGATAATTCCTAACTATGTCACCCTAGGCTAGACACCCAATCTTTCTGAGCACTGGTTTCTCTAAAAGTAAAGTGGGAACCTCACAAGTCTTTTGTGAGAGAAAATGAGATCATTTAGCCTGTCTACTAGCATTTATTAAGCACCTATTATGTGCCAGACACTGTTCAAGGCATTGGATCATGTAGGCAAAGTACTCTGCAAGAATCAGAGCACCACATAAATTTCAGCTGCAATTATTATTTGTTCTCATCTTGTCACTGGATGATAGGAATGAGATTATCACACAAAACTGAAGCCCAGTTATATATCTCCCCTGGATCACTGCCTTGTCACGGCAGAGGGGTTTGTGTAGTTCAATAATCTATGCCCTGAAAGGTTACCCAAGAGAGACAGGTCATAGTGGACAGTGATGACAAACAGTGATCCATTGCAAAAGGAAATAGCAAAACACTCCAGTGTCATTGCCAAGAAAACCCCAAGGATGGTAAAATGATAAAAGAGATGACATTGGAAGATGAGACTCTCAGGTTGGAAACTGTCTAATATGCTACTGGGGAAGAGTTCAGTACTAATTAAGCCTCTGGGCCAAAGCTGAAAGGAAGCTGTTATGGGTATGTCAGGTGACAAAAGGAAAGTCCAATGCTGTAACAATCAATATTGCATAGGAATCTGGAATGTAAGATATATAAACCAAGATAAGCTGGATGTGGTCAACTAAGAGATAGAAAGATCAAACATTAACATCATGGGTGTCAATGAACTTAAGTGAACAGGAATGGATGAATTCAATTCAGGTGATCACTACATATACTACTGTGGGCAAGAATTCCTTAGAAGAAATGGAGTAGCCCTCATAGTCAATAAAAGGGTGAGAAAAGCAATTCTGGTGTATAATCATGGAAATGACAAAATGACATCTGTTTGAATCCAAGGCAAATCATTCAACATCACAATAATACAAGGCTGTGCTCCAATCACCAGTGCCAAAGTGGCCACAGTTCATCAGTTCTATGAAGACCTACAACATCTTCTAGGAATAACACCCCCAAAAGATGTCACATTCATCATAGAGAATTGGAATGTTAAAGTAGGAAATAAAAAATATAATTGAAATAACAGGCAAGTTTGGTCTTGGAATACAAAATGAAGCAGGGGAAAGACCAACAGAGTTTTATCAAGATAACTTGCTGATCATAGCAAACACTCTTATTTCAATAACCCAAAAGGTGGCTACCCATGGACATCACCAGATGGTCAATATCACAATTAGATTGATTATATACTTTGCAGCCAAAGGTGGAGAAGTCCTATTGTTATGTTAATGGGAATGGGAAGATCTTTCCCATCCATCAATAGGCTTATGTGACCTGCTTTGAGCCCCTGAGTCACATGGAAGCCAGAGTCACTTGGAGCCTGTGGTGGGAGGAGCTTACAGAATGGATGGAGCAGGGAAGGGGTAGAGCAAGAAGTGAGTGGGTGAGACAGAGCAGTCAGAGCTTGGAGAGAGAGAGCAGGCAGAGTAGCTAGTGTGAGTGAGAGAGGGAGTGATTTTGCTTAAGGGAACTTGTTTGTGGAGAGGCCTGACAGGTGGACACCTTGGGGATGGTGGTACTCTCTGCATAGGTAATGTGTATAGATTTCTTCATTATTGTGATGGATTTGGCTTTCGCATGTTTGAATAAATGTCTTGGTTTCTTCCTCAATGAAGAGAGTCTGTTATATCTAGTGGTTCAAACCTGGGAATATGTCTGCATATTCATAGCAGCCCCTGTGGGTATCGCATTGGCAATATACCTATACAATCAGTTAAAGCAACACCTGGAGCTGATTGTGGCTCAGAACATGAGCTTCTTATTGCAAAATTCATACTTAAATTGAAGATAGTAGAGAAAATCACCAGACCATATAGGTATGACCTAAATAGCATCCCTTATGAATATGAAGTGGAAGTAAAAAATAGATTTAAGCAATTACATCTGTTAGAGTGCCTAAAGAACTATGAACAGAGGTTTGTCATATTGCACAGGAGGCAGAAACAAAACACATTTCAAAGAAAAAGAAGAACAAGAAAGTATAATGGCTGTCTGATGAGGCTTTACAAACAGCTGAGAAAAGAATGGAAGTGAAAGGTAAAAGAGAAAGGGAAAGATATACCAAACTGAATGCAGAATTTCAGAGAAAGTAAATGAGCAAGGCAAAGAAATAGAACAAAAAAATAGAACAGAAAACACAAAAGATCTCTTCAAGAAAATTAGTGGTATCAAGGGAATATTTCATGTAAAAATGGGCATAATAAAAGACAAAATTAGTAGGGACTTAAAAGAAGCAGAAGAGATTAGGAAGAGGTGGCAAGAACACACAAAAGAAGTATTCAAGAAAGATCTTAACATCACGTATAACCACAAAGGTGTGGTCCCTGATCTAGAGCCAGACATCCTGGAGTATGAAGTCAAGGGGCCCTTAGAAAGCATCGCTAACAATAAGGCTACTGGAAGCAATAGAATTCCAGCTATGCTGTTTAAAATCTTAAAAGATGACACTGTTAAAGTGCTGCAATCAATAGACCAGCAGATTTCAAAAACTCAGCAGTGGCCACTGGATTGGAAAAGGTCAATTTATATCCCAATCCTAAAGAAGAGAAATGCCAAGGAATGCTCAAATTATCAAACAACTATGCACATTTCACATACCAGCAAGGTTATGCTTAAGATTCTGCAAACTAAGCTTCAGCAACATGTAAACCAAGCACTATGAAAAGAGCAGGCTGGTTTTTGAAGAGTAAGAGGATCCAGAGAACAAATTTCCAACATTTGCTGGATTATAGAGAAAACAAGAGCTCCAGAAAAAAATCCACTTCTGCTACATTGACTACACTAAAGCTTTTGACTGTGTGGATTACAACAAAATCTAAAAAGCTCTCAAAGAGACTGCAGTATCAGATCATCTTACTTGTCTCCTGAGGAACCTGTATATGGGCTGAGAAGCAACAGTTAGAACTAAACATGGAATAACTGGGTTCAGATTGGAAAAGGAGTATGACAGGGTTATATGATGTAACCTTATTTTTTTAACTTATATGAAGGGTACATCATGTGAAATGCCAGGCTGGATGAATCAAAAGCCAGAATTAAGGCTGCCAGGAGAAATAGCAACAATCTCAGATATGCAAATGATACCACTCTCTCGGAAGAAAGTGAAGAGGAGTGAAGAAGCCTCTTCATGAGGGTGAAAGAGGAGACTGTAAAAGCTGACTTTAAGCTTAACATAAAAACAACTAAAATCTTGGCAACTGGTCCTATCACTTCCTGGCAAATAGAGAGAGGCAGAAATGAAAGCAGTGTCAGATTTTATATTCTTAAACTCAAAGACCACTGCAGATGATGACTGCAGCCATGAAATTAAAAGACACTTGTTCTTTGGAAGGAAAGCTTTGGAAAATCTGGACAGCATACTAAAAAGTACAAAGGTCCATATAGTCAAAGCTGTGATTTTTCCAATAACAATGCATGGCTGTGAGAGTTGGACCGTAAGGAAAGCTAAGCGCCACAGAAGGAACACTTTTGAAATTATGGTGCTGGAGAAGACTTGAGAGAGTCCTTTGGACAGCAAGGAGACCAAATCTGTCAATACTTAAAGAAATTAAATCGCGTGATTTAGTCATTTGAAGATCAAATACTGAAGCTGAAGCTTAAATAATTAAATCATTGAAAAGATAGAACTCATTGGAAAAGATCCCAATGTTGGAAAAGGTTGAAGACAAAAGGAAAAGAGGATGGAAGAGGATGAGATGGATAGATGGTGTCATGGAAGTAATAAATATGAACTTGGACAGACTTCAAGAGATAGTGTAGAATAGGAGGGTCTGGTGTGCTATGGTCCACAGGGTCATGAAAAGCCAGATATTATGACTGAAAAACTGAAAAATAACAACACCGTCATTACATATGCAAGTCATGATCTCACCTGGAAATAATTAAACAAAATTTTATAAATGAACTTGAGTTAACAATGAAAACTAAGCTTCTTCATGACAGGCAATGTTTTCTTTTTGCCTTCATATGTACCCAATGAATTCTTAGGGAAGAGGGAAGGTAACACAGCGCTTTGCACATAGTAGACGCTCAGTAAATGCTCGCTGAATGAATAAATGACCAGCCAACTCTGCTTCATCTCACAATAGGAGAGAGGGGGTGAGATGAATTAGCCCAAGAAAGTAAGTATCTGCCCTATTTTTTTAGTTCCAGTATAAATCAATATTTAGGAATGGGAAGAGCATGCTTTACTTTGCCATAATAATTTAATAGACTGCTTTAACATAAAACCCTTAGAGAGGTGTTAGTAAGAAGAAGATGTGAGTCCAAATGCTGCCCAAGTGGTACAGAATGTCTGAAGCTCCTGCTACTAGGGAGTCAGAGGCTAGTGAAGCTTGAATTGTGATAGGGCAAAAGCCAAGTATTTGCACTGTCTGGAATAAATATGATGAGTTCTGAGAGCAGAGGACAATCAGGCTGCCTAACGAGGGAGGAACCAACCTAAATCAGAAAAACAGGGCAGGCTAAAGCTTCCATACAGATGAATACTGGGAGACAGCCATGAGTATCCAATGCACTTTCAGTCTGGGCAAGATTGGGAGATCCAGTCTCAAAAACAAAAGCAAAAACCATCAAAACAAAACCAAGTGTCATCCTGCTCACAATAGTAGACTTGAAATGACAAATGGGTCAAGGTGCAGGACTTCTAAACAATAGAATACCTTCTATCCTTCTCCTAAAAGGATGACAGTTTTCACTCACTTCTGGCAGAGGTAGGCTGTTTGAAAACTTGCTATCTTTCTCTTGGCCTTCCTTTTTCAAAGAAGTAGAGATAACCTTTTTATCCTGGAGAAGTAGGTGGGGGGGGGGGAAAGGCGGTGGGGCTAACTATGATAAAGGAGTCAGACATGGGTCTCAGACATACTTAAATTAGTAGTATCTTTACATTCAAACATTTTTAAATGATCTATTTTTCAACTGTTTACAAGCTCAGCTATGCATACATAGTTTTATAACAAATGCAACTGTCCAATGTTTTAACAATGACCAGAATCTGTGGGCAGAAATACTGATTACTTTTAGTGGTTGCTTTAAAATAGAATCCTACAGCTTTCTACTTTGATAATTTTTTAATCATAAAGCTTTTCTAAACATGAAAGGAAGTGCCAACCATTTTAACTATAGTTCACCAGCCAAGTCTTAGAAACACTAACTGACAAATCGAATCTAAACAAGGGGGACATCAATTATGTTTGAAAGCATCCAAGAAGTGTTCCTTCTCTGGGAATTCAGTGAACATTTTTATTTACATTTATACATGAGGCTTATATGTCATTCTAAAAATATAATACATTTATTTAACATTTCAGTAGTCTCTGTGTGCTTTCTGATTGCCCACATCAGTTTTACTTTAGAATTTAAACTTGAGGTAGAAAATTGTAGCACTTAACATTACAGTGCCTTCAACCTCAAAAGAAGTACACCCACCAGAAAACTCAAAGGTTGTCCTCATTATTTTGTTTTCTTTTGCTTGTCTGGTTGGTTTTATTTGTTTGTTTTGTATTATTTTATCTAAGACTTTGTCCAAGTCTTTATCCAAGACTATCTCCTTAGTGGGGTAACTCACAGATAGATCCCACTATTCATCAGCTCGGAAGCTTTTTCTTACTCTATGATGTGGGTTGGTTTCCCAACTCCCTGAAGCTCAACACACTGAAACTATACTTACTATGAACACAATGAACTCAGCCAACTACAGTTCAGAACTCCTGAGCCCAAAAGATCTGCCAGCCTCAGCATCAGAGACAGGAGGGATTACAAGCATGCCACACCTTGCCCAGTGTTCCCCATTGTCAAAAAGATATTTGCATCACTATTATCTCTGATGTCTCTAAAAGTTTTTAATCATCCTGAGCAACCAACTTGTTCCTTAATATCTACTTAGATAATAAATTTTAAGAGTTTTTTTTGAGGGGGGAAGGCAGAGCAACTGGGGTTAAGACTCACCCAAGGTCACAAAGCTAGTAAGTGTGTCAAGTGTCTGAGGCCAGATTTGAACTCAGGTTCTCCTGATTCCAGGGCTGGTGTTCTACTCACTGCACCACCTTGCTGCCTCCTAAGATAGTCTTTTTTAATTATTTACTTTTCATCTCTCAAATTATTACTATAATGTCTCCTCTAGATACTCCTTAGGCAAAAGTAGGAACAATGGCTAGAAGTCGTGAAGAGGTACATTTAGAGTACATGTAAGTATACAGCCTGATGAGGAAAACCTGATGAAATTATGAAGTTAAAGGATGCAGCCTAGGTTTGGTACTTTGATTATGGTTCCTTAATAAGTTCTAGTAAGCCTAGTAACTGAAAGAGTCCTAGAACTAGCAAATCACTTGAAGGGGTCAAGCTGCTGTCGTGTAATTTAATCTGGACCTACCAGTTTGGACCAATCAATCAGAGAGATTCAAAGAGAGAACTGAACATGGACCAGGGTCCAAAGAATCAATATCAAACTTTGGACCCTGAGTGGTAAAGCCTGCACAAAGACTATCCTCAAAACATACAATCACACACACACACACGCACACACACACGCACGCACGCACGCACAAACACACACACACCAGACCCCAGAGATGGTGACTTTGGAAAGGCCCAAGTGATGGAAGCTATAGAAAGGCAATGGTAGTACAACTAATGAGTTCCCACAATGGGAATTACATGTCCCCAGAAGGGAGTAGTTTTAGGCATCGTCGCCCTCTCAAGATTCTTGACCCCAGCCTCCTACAGAAAGGAGAGAGGAATTTTGGATAACACCAAGTTCTGGGATCCAATTTCCTGAAAACAAGCAGAAACATGCAACTTCCACTATTACCATGAGTTATTTGGACCACATATGTATAGTACATTGATTTCCAATTAACCTCCAATGTTATAGTTCCTTCCAGTGGCAACTCAAACCTAAAAATACAATACTATAAATGCAAGGGATCCCATAGGTTCCTAAGTGGGAAGCAGGACTCATTAGAAAGTGTGGGATCAATGATCTACCAACCACAAATTCCTCTCTTTTCCAGGGAAAAGTACAAATCAGGTGGTGACTGGGTCCTATTGAGAAGGCAAACTAAAAATCCCAAATAGAGACTTTGCCTTTGAAATTCAAGTTGACTAGACTCTCTTTCTTCATAACCTTCCTCTTGATTAGTGCTTCCACAATCTGGCTAGCAGCTTCTGTGGGGATGCAAGATCCACCCACAGCCAGCACCCAGAAAGCTGCCAGCATGCTGGGAAAGCACAGGTTCTTTTGATCTGCTTTAATAAGGAAAGCAAGGTTGAAGGGGTTGACAAGCTTACTTTAATCCAGCATACAGACAGCATTCAGTTAGTTCAGGGGAAAAAGCCAGCACCCTGAACTTCAGAACAAATACAAACAAATTACAAGCATCGACAGACAGACCAAATATAGATTCATTCACTTACTTCAGGGGAAGAGACCAGCATCCTGAACTTCAGAACATTCATTTAGTTCAGGGGTAAAAGCCAGCACCCTAAACTTCAGGACAAAAGAAACAAATTACAAGCATCAACAGACAGATCAAATACAATTCATAGTTACCAACATCTAGGTTCAGCCCGGGAGCTCAGAACAAGGGCTGGCCCAGAGTCATGCGCCACCACTGCTGCTGCAAAGAGCTCCAACAGAAAAGGGATCTTCAAGCTGTCATCTTAATGACCACAGCCCAGGCTCTGGTGATTGGTTCTTGAGTTGGCCCCTCCCCTTAGGACCCTGGGAGGTTCACATCCACAATAGGGCATGGCTCTGGAGTTAACACCTCCCCTTAGCCAGCCCCATCTTGGGCCCCACCTTAGTTGCCAATCCACACCCACTAAGGTTTTACACCTAATAGGGGTTTGAGCCTGGGGCTTAGCACTTAGTAAGACTCAATCAAAGACACTGAATTAATCAAAGGAAACAAATGCCAAACTCTTCAAGGGCACTTGTTGAACTAAGTGCTAAGGAGCCCATTTTGATTACCAACACAGTTAGAGAGATCCAAAAGTGAACTAGGCTCTCTTGGGAGGCAGTGGATTTTCCCTCATTTAGAAATGAAAATGATGAAAAAAACAAAGCATGTCAATAGAAATTTTAAAATATCATCCCTCTCTAAATACACAATTTCCACCATTCTACATAGAAACATAGTTTATGGGGGGCAGAGCCAAGATGGCAGCTGAAAAGCAGGGACTAGCATGAGCTCCCCACCGAGTCCCTCCAAAAACCTATAAAAAATGTCTCTGATCCAATTCTAGAACTACAGAACCCACAAAAGAGCAGAGGGAAGCAGGGCTCCAGCCCAGGACAGCCTGGATGGTCTCTGGGTGAAGTCTACCCCGCACAGAGCTGGGAGCTGAGCAGAACAGAGCCCAGCGTGAGTGGAGCGGACCAACAAGACCAGAAGGCGGGTGGAGCGTGCCCTAGCACCCTGAATCAGTGAGCTGCAGCATTTACCAGACTTCTCAAACCACAAACACCGAAGACAACAGAGAACGTTAGTGGGAAAAGCTGTGCAAGTGGAAGCAGTTCACGCAGTGGACGTGGGGCAGCTACAGAACTACAGCTGCAGTTGCTTCCGGCCCCAGGCCCACCTGGTGGGAGGAATTAAGTGGAGGATCAGAGCAGGAGTGAAGAGCCTGCTGAAGATCTAAGTCCAGTCCGGGTTGGGAGTTCTTGGGGAAGGAGGAGTGCTGGTGTGGCAGAGCTGGCACATCCCCCCAAGCTTGGAACATAGTTCTCTTAACTCTACAAGCAGTAATACCCCACTGAAAAACTCAAGGGTCAAGTTAGTTGGCTGGGAATATGGCCAGGCAGTGAAAATCCACCCAGATTCAGTGTCAGACTTTGGAATCTTACTTTGGTGACAAAGAAGACCAAAATACACAGCCAGAAGAAGTCAACAAAGTCAAAGAGCCTACAACAAAAGCCTCCAAGAAAAACATGAACTGGTCTCAGGCCATGGAAGAGCTCAAAAAGGATTTGGAAAAGCAAGTTAGAGAAGTAGAGGAAAAATTGAGAAGAGAAATGAGAAGGATATGAGAAAACCATGAAAAACTAGTCAATGACTTGCTAAAGGAGACCCAAAAAATGCCAAAAAATACACTGAAGAAAACAACACCTTAAAAAATAGACTAACTCAAATGGCAAAAGAGCTCCAAAAAGCCAATGAGGAGAAGAATACCTTGAAAGGCAGAATTAGCCAAATGGAAAAGGAGGTCCAAAAGATCACTGAAGAAAATACTACCTTAAAAATTAGATTGGCGCAAGTCGAACCTAGTGACTTTATGAGAAATCAAGATACTATAAAACAGAACCAAAGGAATGAAAAAATGGAAGACAATGTAAAATATCTCATTGGAAAAACCACTGACCTGGAAAATAGATCCAGGAGAGATAATTTAAAAATTATTGGACTATCTGAAAGCCATGATCAAACAAAGAGCCTAGATATTATCTTTCAAGAAATCATCAAGGAGAACTGCCCTGATATTCTAGAGCCACAGGGCAAAATAGAAATTGAAAGAATCCGTTGATCGCCTCCTCAAATAGATCCCAAAAAGAAATCTCCTAGGAATATTGTTACCAAATTCCAGAGCTCCCAGATCAAGGAGAAAATACTGCAAGCAGCCAGAAAGAAACAATTTGAGTACTGTGGAAACACAATTAGAATAATCCAAGATCTAGCAGCTTCTACATTAAGAGATTGAAGGGCTTGGAATACGATATTCCGGAGGTCAATGGAGCTAGGATTAAAACCAAGAATCACCTACCCAGCAAAACTGAGTATCATGCTCCAAGGCAAAATGTGGATTTTTAATAAAATAGAGGACTTTCAAGCTTTCTCAGTGAAAAGACCAGAGCTGAATACAAAATTTGAGTTTCAAACACAAGAATCAAGAGAAGCATGAAAAGGTAATCAAGAAAAAGAAATTGCAAGGAACTTACTAAAGTTGAACTGTTCTGTTTACATTCCTACATGGAAAGATGATGTGTATGATTCATGAGACCTCAGTATTAGGGTAGCTGAAGGGAATATTCATATATATGTTTATGTATATATATGTGAGTGTGTATGTATGTATATATGTATGTGTATATATATATATAGAGAGAGAGAGAGAGTGGACACAAGGTGAGTTGAAGATGAAGGGAAGATATCTAAAAGAAATAAAATCAAATTAAGGGATGAGAGAGGAATATATTGAGAGAGGGAGAAAGGGAGAGATAGAATGGGGTAAATTATCTCACATAAAAGTGGCAAGCAAAAGCAGTTCTGTAGGAAGGGAAGAGAAGTCAGGTGAGGGGAAATGAGTGAATCTTGCTCTCATCAGATTTGGCCTGAGGAGGGAATACCATACATACTCAATTGGGTATCTTACTCCACAGCAAAAAAAAGAGGAAGAAGAAGATAAAAAAAGGGGGGAGGATGATGGAGGGGAGGGCAGATGGGGGTGGAGGTAATCAAAAACAAACACTTTGGAAAGGGGACAGGGTCAAGGGAGAAAATTCAATTAAATGGGGATAGGTTAGGAAGGAGCAAAATATAGTTAGCCTTTCACAACATGAGTATTGTGGAAGGGTTTTACATAATGATACACATGTGGCCTATGTTGAATTGCTTGACTTCTTAGGGAGGGTGGGTGGGAAGGGAAGAGGGGAGAGAATTTGCAACTCAAAGTTTTAAAAACAGATGTTCAAAAACAAAAAAAAAAGTTTTTGCATGCAACTAGAAAATAAGATACACAGGCAATGGGGCGTAGAAATTTATTTTGCCCTACCAGAAAGAAAGAGAAAGGGGGATGGGAGGGGAGTGGGGTGACAGAAGGCAGGGCTGACTGGGGAACAGGGCAACCAGAATATATGCCATCTTGGAGTGGGGGGGGAGGGTAGAAATGGGGAGAAAATTTGTAATTCAAACTCTTGTGAAAATCAATGCTGAAAACTTAATATATTAAATAAAAAAAAGAAAGTAAAACACATAAATAAATAAATAACTAGCGAAAAAAGAAATATAGTTTACACTTTCTTTCTTCATACAGATGCATTTAACTTATTAATAAATTAAGTTTGTGTGCCCTATGTTTGTCCTAGTATATGAATGTTTTGTTTTGTTTTTTATTTCTGTGCATATCAAGGCTGTCTTCCTTAAACTAGAAATTCCTGGACAACAGAAACAAATTTGCTTTTCTTTCTCTTAGCATGAGGTTCCTTAGGGAATACACTACAGATCTCTGAGTTGACTTACCATTTCTACTTCCTACTTGAGAAATTCTTACCATCTAGCTTGATGTAATAACCCTCATTCAGGCTGAAATGTATTCTTTTTTCCTTTCTTCTTTTCAATTCACTCTTCTCTCTATAACCCAACTGAACCAAACAAAAATGTCTCTCTTTTCCTAGTGAAGGTCACTTCTACTTTGGAATAGAAAAATCTCTCATTCATCTGATAAAAGTTCAGAATCCTGACCTATCAATTAGAAATACCTGTACTTTGTATTTGGACAATGAAAACCAAGAAAGTACTTCCCATGTCAGGCACTCAGTCAACAAGCATTTATTAAGCACCTACTGTGTGCCAGGCACTGTGCTAAGTGGTAGGAATACAAAGAAAGGCAGAAAAAAAAACAATCTCTGCTCTCAAGGAACTCATAGTCTAATCTTGGGAGATGACATACCATCAATTATCTATAAACAATATGTATAAAGGATAAATTGAAAATAATCTCAGATGGAAAGGACTAGAATTAAGGTGGAATCAGAAAAGACTTCCTGAAGAAAGTGGGATATTAGCTGGCACTCAAAGGAAGCCAGGAAGTCTAGAAGGTGGAGATGAGGAGAGAGAGAATTCCAGGCTTGGAAGACAATCAGTGAAAATGCCTGATATTGGTCCTGTGCAAGAAACAAGATTGGTGTTACCAGATAATACAGTACATGGAAGGGGTAAGGTGAAAAAGGAATGGAAAGATAGCAAGAGGCTGGTTATGAGGGGGTTTAAGAGCAAAAACAATTTTACATTTGATCCTAGGGGTAATAGGGAGCCGCTGGAGTGCATTGAATAGAGATGTGGCATGGTCAGACCTGTGGGAGATCCCTTGGACTGCTGAATAAAAGATTGACTAGAATGGAGAGAAGCAATCCAAAAGAAAAATGTTCTTGTGGCTTCATAAAGGACATCAGGCAATAATTGAAAGCATGGCAGATATCTGATGAGCTTTATTACTTTGCACACATAACCATGACAATTGAAGCTACTTTTCAAATGATCCAGTCACCCTTAAACCATATCATTACTCTTCACATTCTCTGGCATTAAGAAATTCCTCAAACTCACAACGTTAGGTGAGGAAAAGTTTATATAATATAAAGATATTCAGCCTACATTCACGTGCTTTTGCCAGAAAGCCCTACCTTCACTCAATCTCTGATACTCATATTTAAAAACTGAGAATAATGCCAGGCATTCTTCTATAAGGTAGAGTTAAGATCTAATTGAATAGTTACTATGCATAGCTTGGTAGCTTTATTTTAGTAACTTTGTTTTTGCACTAGATTTGTAGTTTCCTCAATGCAGAGAAACCTGGGTGGGTAAATGCCCTGTCCCAATGCAAATTGACCCCTGCTATACAATTTATGGGTGCTAAGAGATTAGATGATACTTCCAGGGTTACACAACCAGTAAGTATCAGAAGCAAGAACTGAACCAAGGGCTTCTTCACTGCAAGGCCAGCTTCTAACCATTATTCCATGCTGCTTTTCATGGCAGACCCACAAAAGTTGAAATGTGTGAGGAAAAAAATAAATCTTGGGTCAACTATTACATTGCAGGAAGGATACAACAAAGTTTTGAGAAAACAAAACACATGAAATGTGAACCACTAAAGCATAAAGGATTTTTTTGATTAAGAGATCCATAAAATATTAAACCTATGACCCTAAGGGGGAAAAACCTACCTGTACTGAAAACATAATGAAGTCAATCAATCCACTTGCACATATTTGATGGTAAGATTATGCTTAGAGTGTTCTTAATTCACTGCTGATTTTTTTTCTTTTCCAGTGCTAATTGTACAACAGTGCCCTTGCCTATATGTCTGTTGTTTAATTTGAATACAGATTACTTTTAATTTAAAGAGGTCAGATTGCCCAGTTGATATCAGTAAACAGGAAAAAAATCATACGAGAGAAAGAAATGAAATAATTCGTTACCAAATTGCCAACAATGAGAATGACTCCTATTGCTTCTAGGTTAAGATGCAAACGTTAAGATGCACTCTTCTTTAATCTGCTCCCATCTACCTTATAAGTCATATTTCATATTCACTTCCTTTCATATACTCTTTATTTTAGTCAAATTGCCCTGGTAGGCTGCTTGTCATACATGAAATTTCATCCTCCACTTCCATGTTTTTCCCTAGGTAGTGAGTCCCCCATGTCTGGAATACCCTCCCTCCTCGCATCTTAGAATCCATAGCTTCCTTCAATGTACAGCTTGGGGGTCACGTCTTCCACAAGTCGTTTCCCTGATACTAACCCCACTCCCTTGCCTCTACTAATAAAGTGTTCTCACCCCTGCCTTCATACAGTTTTATGGGTACTTTGCATATACTTATCTGTGTGTGTGTTTTACAGCTAGCATTTATATAGCATTTTGAGATTTGCAAAGTTCTTTCCGTATTCTATCTCATTTTATGCTCCCAACAAACCAGCAAGATAGGTGCTATTCTCATCCTCATTTTATGGTTGAGGAAAGGGGAACTGAGAAGTTAAGTGACTTTCCCAAGGTCACATAGCTAGGATGTATTTGAGGTCACATTTGAATTCAGGTCTTCCTGACAATAATTTTAGCACTCTAACTTCTATGTCAACTAGCTGTGTTTTATCTCACCAGAAGAACATAAGCTCCTTGAAATACTGCTTTATTTCTGTTCTTATATACCCAGGACTTAGTACAGTGCAGAGCACTTGATAAAATATCCATCAAACTGAAAAGTATTGAAAGAAATGATTTTTCAGTAAGAGATGTTGAAACACCAATAAGCTTTAGGGTCCATCAGCAATTGCCAACCCACATATGCCACCAGGCTTGCAGGTCTTAACATATAAAGCAGTAAGTAATCAGTTTCAGAAAGAAGGAGAGGTGGGGGGAGGGAACACCCTTCAAATAATGGGGGGAGGAGTAACAAGAAACAGGTTTACGCTACCAGAAAACTGCATGGGGCAGTTAAAGAAAAGAAAAGAAAGGGCACTTCCTCTTATGTGATCAGAAGCATTTCATGTTTTGGACTTCAAAAAGATTTTATATGACTTATTGATGGCTTATTTCCCAAGAAGGAACCATATTTTTAGCTTGTTAAATACTGTATTAAATACATACAGTAAACACACTTGAACCTTTGGTCTCCATGAAGCCCAAGACTTAAAAAATCAACTCAGCTTGTTTTTATTGAAATGGGGAGTTCAAAGGCATCAGCCAAATGCCTACATTAGCCATTCTGGAAAGTCATAATCTCAGGAGGTTTGGTTTTCATCCACATCATCAAGTTATCGTTTCAAATAAATTTCTGAATACTAAAAATTGGTCAGATAGAAGGAGCTAATGTTTCACGGTTTCTTCCTTGAGACTATACTTCTTCTTTTTATAGGGGGAGGAGCTTATGACCCAGCAAATCTCTTTTCTCTTTTTTAACTGGTATGGACTTTGGTCAGATGAGAGAAGTAAAGATGGGGTGTTATTGCTTTCAGCTCTCTCTCCTTTAGGGTGGGGGTGACTATATGCAAAAAAAAAAAGAAACCGTGAAAGGATTTTCAGACATTTTAAGATAAAAGCTTCATTCTACTAGCTGCAAAACAACTTTCTTCAGGAACTCTGACATACTTCAAAAGACAAGGCAGTTACTATGGGATATTTGTCCCTACCAGTAACATAGCCAAGAAGCCTGAAGAAACCCTTACATTATAACTTTAAGAATAGATGTCATGACCAAATTAAATTTGTAAATGTTCAAAGGAGAGAAAAAGATGGGCTTTTTGGTTTTTTTTAAGTCCTTAAAACACCCAAAAGGGGATTTTAGTTCCCAATCCAGTTAAAACTAATTTAGACCTCTGGGATAAAATAATGCTATTACCCCAAAAGAGTAGTAAGAGGAAGCCAGAGGAACACACTGGCAGATTAATAACAGCTATAGCTAACATTTTTATAGCATTTTAAGGTTTTCAATGCATTGAAAATGTGTTATCTCATTTGATGCACGAAACAACCCTGTGATACAGGGGCTATTGTTATCCCCATTTTACAGATGAGAAACTAAGACTGAGAGAAGATAGGTGACTTGCCCAAAGTCAGAGGGCTAGTAGGTATCTGAGATAGGATTTAAACTCAGATCTTCCTGTCTCCAAATACAGTATGCTTTGCATTATCCCACCTAGAGGCCTTAAAAGTGTGATTGTTATAGTTAATTAGTTGTTATGAGACAATCATGGAATGACCCAACATGGATGAACTCATGTTCTTTAGGTACTCTTTATCTTAAGCAACACAGGAACTCACAAGAGGCTCTTCTTCCTATTAAAGGAGGCAGACAAAATTAATCACGTTTCTCCATATCTTTAATTTAGAGAGATAAGGAAGTAGATTAATCTTTTTTATTGTTGCTGTTGGTTTTCCATAGAAAAGCCAGAAGCCTATAGGGGACTGTCAAGCCCTCATGGAAAAAAAATCACTCTGGGAGTGATCAGATCCCAAAAGGTATTTTTCTGTAGGAAGGAAATCAAGAAGAATAGCAAAATTCAGCAGCATTTGAACAAGTCTAATGAAAAAAACAATTAATTTTACCCACATGTTTATATTTCTTTTCAACTTATTTCATGTATCTCCATATTTATGTTCAACTATATAATGCATAACTAAATCTGTATGCTATCTTAATAGTTTTTCTTACATAGAAAAATCATTGTTGAATTGGAAGAATTGCTTTATCTCAATCCTTTCACTTATATACATCTGAGATAGTCAATCAATCAATATTTATTTGTATCATTGGGGTAGGCAGGGAATTGAAAACCTATGCTTCCATTAGCTGACACTATTCTTCCCTTGGTAGTATTTACCAGAATTAAAAGGTCAATAGCACTAGATTTAAAATCAGAGGTTTGGGGTTCAAATGAAGATTCTGCCACTTATTACATATACTATGTATGGAAAATTATTTAATCACTCTGCCTCAGTTTTCTCATCTATAAAGTGAAGGGATCATACTAAACAACTTTTCATTTCTAAATTCAATACTCTTTAAATCCTATCCTGCCAATCAAAAAAAAACTCATGTAGAGAAATCATCTCATTTGCAGTTGAGTCAACCTATGGGCAAATTGTCATTAAGTGAAGAGCAAAGCTTGAATCAGTGCTAAAAACAAAACAAAACAAAAAAAATGTCCTTTATAAAAATAAACACAGAACAAAAATATCAGGGATTTCAAAAAATCAAGTGAATTTTTTAAACTACTGGATTTGAAAGTAAGTTAAAAACCATTAATATTAATGAAACAGCTTTAAAAAGTATTTGATTTGGTTTATGGCCAATATTTTTAATTCTACAACTTCAGTGTTTTTAAAACATAAAATTAGCTTCTCTGTACTCTATCAGGTCCCATTTGTCCATGTGAAGGTCACCATCACAAATTGACTTGTGTGTGTTTGTACATATACATGTATGTAGTATACATATATATGTGCATATATGTATATATATACATATATGTGTGTATATATACCTATATGCACATGTACACACATATACATAAAGCATACATATGTACATACATATATATGCATATAGACATATATGAGAACATATAGGACAGGAAACAAAACAAAGCTTCCACTTCCATTTGTTACCTTTATCCCAACAAGGAAAACCTCATTTTAAACTATGTTTAAAAAACTAAGTAACTCAGCATCTGATAAAGTCGGTAAGAGAAGTTTAGCTTCAGTGCAATGAAAGGCTTTCAAAATGAGACAGCATGCATTCTATGTAATCTCCATATGTACAGGCAACATACATATGTGTAGCTGTCTCTCAGCCCTTTTAATCTGCTTCAATTGCAAACATTCAGAACAGCTGTTTCTCAGGCATGAGTCATGTTGTCCATTCATAGCCAAATGTCAATTCTAATCATTTCTGTCATTGTGCAACTGCGCCAGCATCCCCCTTCTTTCCTCTCACCCTTTCCACTATCTCCCATGCCAAAACTTTAACTGATGATAATTATCTAAAAGATGCAACACTCAGCATGTTCACTATATTCTTTATTTTTATTTTTATTTTTATTATTTTACTGTGAACCAATGAATTTCTGACTGTAAGGCATTTTTGGTGAAAGATAGATTATGTACAACAGGGCTCCCCTACTTAGCCAACATGAGTTACAGGAGGGTATGAGAAGGTGCAGACAAACCACAAAAGTTGTTTTTCTTCCACATCTCCTTTCTTTAATTCCGGTGTGTCTTTATCAATTTACTGTACGTGACTTCGAAATTGTGCTACATGGCCAAAGAGAGTTATCGAATGTGAACAAATCCAAGTGACAAAGTAGGGAATCGTGGGCTGGCCAGGGCTTTTGCTCCATGGTATGGATGTTGTGGTGGATGTTTCCTTCTTAGGGGGCAGGGATATCCCCTCACCCATGGCAATTGTCTTACTTGAACCTAATAGTGTTATAATTCCACACGTGAGTAGAAAAGTAGCATTGGGTATATGGATTCCTGTATAACTATCTTTGAGATGAGTAGTTATTAAGAAATTCACATTCACGATTAACAAACTATTATTCTATCGGTGGAGCTATGAATTGGTCCAACCATTCTAGAAAGCAATCTAGAAATATGTGATGAAAGTGACTAAAATGCCTACAGCCTTTAATCTAGAAATAAGGGAGCTAGGTGTTACAGTGCATAGAATACTAGCCCTACTAGACTTGAGCTCAAACCCTCCCTCAGTCACTGGGCAAGTCAATTAACCTCTGTTTTTCTGTTTCCTCATCTGTAAAAGGAGGCTAATAATTCAATAAAATGTATTGTTTACTGTGTGCCAGGAATTGTGCTAAGCATTAATGTTTTACTTCCCTAGCACCTACCTTATAGCCAGGGCTATTGTAAGAATAAAATGAGATATTGGTAAAGCCCTTTGCAAATCTTAGAGTACTGCATACCTTCTATTATTATTATTATTATTATTATTATAAAAAGAAAAGTCCCTATATCCGCCAAAATATTTCTAGCCACATTTCTGTAGTAGCAGTAATAACTTTATATCATAGATACTGTGTGCCAAGCCCTTACCAATATTATCTCATTTGATCCTCACAACAACCCTAAGAGGTATGGTGATACTATTACCCCATTTTACAATTGAGGAAACTGAGGCAGGCAGCAGTTAAGTGACTTTCCCAAGGTCACCCAGCTAGTAAACTCTTAGACTGGATTTGAATTCAGGTCTTTCTGACTCCAAGCCCAGGGTTCTATCCATTATGCCACCTAGTTGCCTATTAGTAGCAAAGAATTGTAAATGGAGCAGATCCTGTCAACTAGCTTAACAAATTATACTTTGGGGTTCAGGGAAACCCCAGGATCAAGACATCTTCAAGGATCAATTCCATTAAGGTGATGTATGCAGATCACTATATGCATAATCCCCTACCTTTGAAAAAGAGAAAAGTATATTCGTGTATCTCTTCGTTTGAGACAATCTTAATCACTGTAACTTTGTAACACTCAGGTGGGGTTCCTCCCATTTTACAGATGAGAAATCTGAGTCCCAAATGGTTAAATGACTTGCCCAAGGTCACATGAGTATTATTATGACAGAAGCAAATTTGAACCCAGGTCCTCTGACTCCAAAGCCAGTCATCTTTCCCCTGTACCATATTGTTTCTCTTATTTTGTCCTTTATCCTACTGCACGAAAATATCACAAGCCTTCTTATGCTTTTTTAAAAGCAATTGCTGTCACATCTTAAAGGGAAAAGAAAATACATAAAAGAATATGAAAATATGCAAAAGAATATGAAAACCCAAGAAGAGGAAATTTTGCAAGCTTAAAATGATCTTAAGGCTGATTCTTTTTCCTACCTGCCAACTACAGGGAATTAGATTTTAATCTTTTAGCCCTCAGTTCTTAAATTCTCTCCTCATCCTTACACCCACCTAAGGCTCATTGACAGTGGACCTGATGACTCCAAGCCCCTTAACTTCTTGCTCTCAAATGAGAAAAATTCTTTCTTCTCTAGGCTCTTCAATCATATCCTCCTTGGGCACAGGGTATAGCAAGCTCCTCCCTCATCTTCTGTTGGAGATGCACACATTCTGGGCTCTGGAATTTCTCACTCCTTCTCATCCATCCATCAATTCCTTTTTTGGTTGGTCTATGTTAAGCAAAATAATATTTGTTGGAGTGTAGCAGTGCCCTGCCCTTTGTACTTAAGTTGCCTCCTGTCTATTGCCATAGGCTGTCACTGGGCCACAATATCCTGTTTTTGTCTTTCTTTTAATCCCTAGCCCAGTATCTAACACGTAGCAAATTTTTCACACATGTTTGATGACTGCCTGGCTAACTGATTCTGAACACTCTCTTTCTTAGCTTAGACTCCCCCATTTTGCTCCCAATATGAAGTTCTTTCCAAAAATAAGAATCTCTTTAGCTTTGACCCTCTTTCCACTGAAGGCCTATCCCTAGGTATTATTGACTGAGTTGAGGGGACAGAATATTGTTGGGGCCTACAATACATAGAATATCTATCCATCTTGTCCTCTTAGACTATTCCCTGTCACACCATGCCAGACACAACCCTAGGTTACCTCCATTGTCCACTTTCTTTGCTCTGACCTGAACACTACTTGAGAAAGCCATAGAAGCATACTGACTAGGCCCACTACAAATTGGTGTTTTCTAATCTTGACAAGGCCCTTAAAGCTACAGAGCAATCCTTTTATTCTTTTCCTATTAATTCTCTGTCACACACCTCACAGTAACTGTTCTAAATATTTTTTCTCATATAACTCTCCCTCTCCCAATAACATCCTTTCTTTTGGCTTTCTCATCAGAGGAACTTTCCTCCTACCTTACTGAGGAATTAGAGGCTAGCTGTCATAAGCTCACCATTCTCCCATTTTACTCACTTTAAAATACAACTACAGCACCTTCATTCTCTCCTTTTTCACTTCAATCTCTGAAGAGTAAGACTTTTTCCTTTCTAATGTCAACTCTTCTATTCAGTGTTGATCCCATCCCCTCCTTTGGGAGCTTGCCCCTTTTATCATGCCTTCTGGTAAGTCTTGGACTGGCTACTTTGAAAGGGATCCTAAACTAATAAAGACCCTGGGAGTTGTATCTCATCCTAGCTTGGAAAAAAGAGAACGTTAAAGTGAGATAAGGAATACAGAGTGCAGTTTTCTCCCAGCAATAGAAATTTTAAGGATCTCTTGAGGAAGAGGAGAGGTGACATACACACATATACTCAACACATATACACACAAAGCAGCAAAGTAATGGCCATACAAGTTGAGAGAATGGCATGGATTCAAGAAATTTTTTTTGCAGTAGAATTGACAGCATTTGACAACTGATTTGGATATGAGGATGAGGAAGGGTGAAAAGTCAAATATTTGTGACTGAAAGAATGGCAGTACACTAAACTGAAATAGAAAAGTTAGGAAGAAGAGTAGTAGGTTTAGGGGAAAATAGAATAAGTTCTATGTCAGACATATTGGGTCTCCATTGCCTTGGGACATTGAACAGAAAGTTCCAGTAGGCATTGGTAATGCAAGACCAAAGCTCAGGAGAGAGATGATTTCTGGATGTATAGATTTGGAAGTCAAATCCAAAGCAATAAATATTTGAACCTTTGGTAATTAATAAGCTCTCTGATGGAGAAAGTGTAAAAAATAAAAGAAAGTCCAGGACAGAGCTCTGTGGGAATATCCACATATAGGGGATTTGGATAACGATACAGCTAAGGATCCTGGGAATCAACAGTCAGAGAGATAGGAGGAAATCCAGGAGAAATCAGTGTTACAAACTTAAGGAGGAGAGATTGTCTGGGATTACTAGGTAGACAACTGTGAATTCATAGCCATAATGGAAACAAGCTAAGGTTACTCCCCAACTTCCCCAAGGGCAATCAGCATTTTATTTATGACTTGTTAAACTAAGCTTTCTCTGTGACAAGAAAGAGGAAACAGCAGTAGCCTACTTGCTTGAATATTTTGCCTAGCTTCAGGAAGTCAAGTCAACAAATATTTTGTTGAGCACCTACCATGTGCCAAGCCTTGTGCTAAGTCCTAGAAATTACTGGCTTTCTAGAGGTTGTCTGAACCCTAATCATGACTATTCAAGGCACCATACCCCCTAATGGTTTTCATTCCTTATTTCTCACCCTGTTACTCTCAAGTCTTGTTTGTTGTGTGCCACTTAGATATCATCCAATTGCTGGCTCCCCACTTTTCAATATGCAAAGAACTGTATGCCTTTTTCCATCAGACATAGCTTTTCCATCTCAGACATAGTCATGGTGACAGGGATTAAAGATATTTTATTCCTTTTTCTGGTTTCAATACATGTTCCAGAAAAGAGGGAAGAAACACTCTTACTCAATTGCCACAAAGACATAAAAATGCCTTAGTAGATAAAACATGCTAGCATAGAAGTCCAATGACAATATTAATCCTTTACCATAAAAGTGATGTGAAGTCTATTTAAAGTTTGGTTCCCTAGTTTACTACTGTAGAGACAATGATCACTTGACTTAAATAGCAATAGGATAATGTGAACTTTTCAGTGATGGAGGGATGGTAGCAAGAGAGGCTCTGAGAGGATCACCAGATTGCCTAAACACAAGAGGTCAGATAATTGCTCGGAAACCTAAAGGTGTTGGGTTCCCTCCCCCCACCCTTAGAATAGAAATACAGTCCCTACCCCATCTGATACTTTCAAAGGCTCACTTATTGAAGGTGTCATTGCAAGACTGATCTCTAAACTAGCACAAAATGAATTCCAATTATGCTGATTATCTATCTTTAGAGTTCATTAGAGTACTTGGCTCTTCTCCTAGAGCTCATGATGTGTGGTATACTTCATTCTTCTGTCAGTTATCACCTATCACGTCCATGAACTTTGCTTAACATTACTAACCCTGAAATATAGCAGAGGATGCCAAGCACAGTGTCTCAAAGGACTAGCAAACTCAGTGGGATCTTAGGGTCTGGAAGTCCCTAATTCTATCTCTTCCACAGTAAAACTATACAATCCTTAAAATGAGAATAACATATTTTTGCACAATATTTGATTTATGAGAAAAGGAATGTATTCAGTAGATTATAAAGACTTAGGAGGGGAGAGTAAATTTTAATTAAAACTTTCCTGAGTCTTTTTATCTAGAATAGAAAGTAGTAAAAAGAACATGGGGATTTGGGGTCAGAAATCTGGTTTTAAATCGCAGTCATGTTATACTTTTATTTAAAGTAGTGACATTTCTGCAGAAGTCAAGTTTCTGTAGAAATGTGTTTATGGTTAAAGAGACTCACTATTCATGCATATTCATTCACAAACACATTGCCTTAGAGTTATCAATGACAGAATCACATGAAAAGACAAGGGGGAAGGAGATTGGGTAGTATTAGTGGCATTATAGGAAAAGTGGAAGATTTGCATCCTACCAAGAAGCTTTTTTCTACAAACAAAGAAAGCTTTCTAAAAACTCTTTCTCAGGACCCCTTCATACAAAAACTCCTAAAAGGTGATGCCTCTGTGAATATTATCAGATGCACCTTGTTTTAAGTTTCTACCTTCTACTCCTTTGGTATGATATCCTAGTCCCAGGCTAGATGGGGAGTTATGGAGAGGAGATTATATTCACCCATAACCAAGAGGGCATCTAGTAGGTGAAGTAAATAGAGTGCCAGGACTGAAGTCAGGAAGACTCATCTTCCTGAGCTGAAATCTGACCTTAGGCACTTGCTAGCTGTCACTTCGCCCTGTTTGTCTCAGTTTCCTCATGTCTAAAATGAGCTGAAGAAGAAAATGACAAACCACTCCAGTATCTTTGCCAAGAAAACCCCAAATGGGGTCAGGAAGAGTCTACCACAACTGAATCCTCTGCACAACCATAGCGACAACAAAGGCAGCATGGTCTAGCAGAGTGTACCAGGCCTAGGGTCAAGTTCAATCTCTGATAGAAACTGTATAGCCATGGGCAAGGCACTTCATCTCCCTAAAGTTTGCTATCTTTATCTCTAAATGAGGGGTTTAAGTCTCTTCCAGATCTCTAATCTTCCTCCTATCTGGACTATGTGTGACTGTGAGTCAGAGCTCTTCTCCACATGACATTACATGGTCCATACTGAAAGCAAACCAATGATTTTTGCTTCATCTCAGTCACCCAGTCTCTACTTGGAACACCATTTCTACCTCCTCCCCCCGCCCCATCAGAACTTTAGGCTCTGCCCTTGAAACTACCCTGGGCCTTATAATGCCATCTTTGGCCTTTTCTTCCCTGTCCAGGCCTGTATTTCATATCCTGGCCATTTCTATGCAGCCATACTTAGATCCACTTCCCTCTTCCTAGTTTCCCCTTATGTGTGATCTTCCTTCATCAGAATATCACCCCTCAAGGAGCTTATGTGCTTTTATTTCTATCCCCCATGCTTATCACAGTGATTGACACATAATAAAGTACTTAACAAATTGAGAGGGAGACAGAGACAGAGACAGACAGACAGACACACACACACACAGACAGATAGTGACAAAGACAGAGACAGAAACAGAGGGAGACAGAGACAGAGAGACAGAAACAGAGAGACAAACACACAGAGAAAGAGAAAGACAGAGAGAGAGAGAGAGAGAGAGAGAGAGAGAGAGAGAGAGAGAGAGAGAGAGCTCACTAATCCAGCTATTTATTAATGTCTTTTTGATAGGAATCCATCCATGCTTTTTTCCGACACTATTAGCAGCTGACTATTTCAAAAGGCAGCTCATTCTTCTCTTAGGCAGCTCTGATGATTAGGACATTTCTCCTTAGATTGAAACCAAACTTGGGCCTCTGTAACTTTGACCCATTATTTCCAATTTTCCCCTTCCTAGCAACACAGAACAAAGCTACTTCTTTTTCCTCCACGTGCCTGGTGTAGGCTATGACTTGCTCTGGATAGTGGATGCATTCTTAGGTTTCTATCACTTTAATGGTTTCTCAAAAATAAAGTTCCATTTAAAATTTGAAAGCCAAATACTCTGCTTCTCTAAGGATATAGCCAAATACTTGGAAATCCTAGCACCTACCCAAGTGTAAACTTTCCCATTTCTCTCAAAGGATCATTAACTTGGGAGACTTCCGTAAACTCTGCTTTAATGCCAGTACTCTAAACAATGTCGTTGCTAATTGCCATGTTAGAAATATCTAACTAATGTGTTTATCCAGTGTGAGCGAACAAGCTTGTCACATCCAGATGTTCAAATTAATTCACTTTCCTTTATTGAACATGGATCTTTCTGAGAGCAGCACACGATGCCTTCATTATCAATAGGCCACCATCAAACTTGAACAAAGGCAATTTGCTCGTGTGTGTGTGTGTGTGTGATATTGTGTGTATGTATAATTTTCTGTGCTTGGCCTCAGAGGCAATCTGGATATTCTCACCCTCAGTAAAGGTTGACTAAGCAATCAATCTAAAACTTCTTCATTTGAGCTCACAAAAGGCATAGGAGGTTGGCACCTAGAGATAAATGGTAGGGTCACTGAGTGAGAACTTGTTGTTGCTGACAAAGACCATTTCTGCTGTCATCATGATGCCAGAGACACGTTCTCTACAGTATAGGAATATGCTTTGGAGATACAAATAGCTTACTCTAATTTCATTCCACTTGAGATAGAGATAAATAGAAACACCTCAGAAATGACACACCTTATTATGTGTAGTAGATTGGCATTGCAGCCAGTATTACTTGGTTATTTGAATAACTATACTATCATTCAGCATCTACTAATAATAGAATCCAGGGAATCTATTTTAATAATTTAATAAATATTGTAGAATGAATGTCATTCTGTTATCACATTTGAAGGCAGCATGATAGAAAACTGGCCAAGGCTTAGAATGAAAAGAGAGACTGAGAGACTCATACGCATAATTGCCAAAACAGCCCTTTAAACATGATACTTCACCTGCTTAGTAACTTATAGAATTTTATAGACTACTTTTCATGAAATTAAGTATTTCTTCTCCCTCTGCTCTAGGGAAAGTTATTTTTCTTTCATTTTGATCATGATGATGGGCTGTATGTTTAGGCTTCCAAAAATTTAATGAGATAAATGGCAGATTTCAAGTTCTACTGCACCTCTAAGACCCAGGGGGACCTGTGGTGCTTTATGTGCATCATCTCATTTGATGTTTACAACAGCCCTCTGAAGTAGATAGCTAAAGTATGACTACTCCCATTTAACAAATGAGGAAGCTGAAATTCATCAAGATTAAGGGACTTTAAGGTCACACAGTTAGAAAGTGAAAAGGGCAGGACATGAACCGAAGTCTTCTGGGACCAAGTTCAGCACTTTCTTTCTCTCTACCAGATTGCCTTTTTTTTTAACCATCTCGGACAATAAAAAGGAGTTGAACTGTCCTTTATGCCGGCTTCAGCTTCAGATGACTGTCCTGGCATAGCTGCTGGAAAGATGCTTCCAATCAAACCCTGTGGAGACTAAGCAGGACAGGCCAGGACAGGCCTAAGGCAAAATCATAACATAAGGGGTTTGCCTTTGTAATCCCTTCCCCACACTTTCTCTTTTAACTTTGTTTACTTTTTTTCATTCCTAGAGTTCCAGAGAAGGCTTAGACAGACCAAAAAAAAGGGGGGGGGATTTTGGTTGGCCTAGAAGAACTCAGTGTCAACTCCATGCCATGCCATGAGAAGTGATAGAAAGATTATGACATTTGGAGTCACAGATCTATGTTTGACTCCTGGCTCAGTTACTTCCTGTGTAAATTTCTCAGGTTCTTTATCTATAAAATGGGATTAAAATGAATGACCTATAAAGTCTCTTCAACCTCTAGCTCCTAAGAGGCATCAAATAGGCATCTGAGTGTGTCAGCACTCGACTTAAATTGTGGCAACTCAACTTTAAAAGCTTCAAAATTACCCTCCCGCTATTCCCATAGTGCTCTATTCTCAACTATCTAACCAGATAGTAACAATCTATTTACAATCTATATGCATCAAGAATTTGAATTACTAATACAAGATTAATGTCTTATCTCTGACAGGAATATTGTTTTTTGAAAGAGAATGCTTTTCAATCCAAAGGCATGAATCTCTAATGGTGAAATTTCACAGTATGGCAGGTGAATGAGAATAATATTTTGAGATAGAGGGTGGGAGGTAAGACAGAGGAGAGGGATTTGCAGTTTGCAACCATCCCTATAACTTAAACCCTCTTTCTCCGAATGCCCATAAAGAAGACATATTTAGCACAGCTCAGGGTAGTCCAGGACACGGGTGGGCACAACAGATTATAGGACTGGTCAATTGTATAGTTACCATTCAGTGAGTTATGCTAAATACTTTCTAGTCAAACTGGCCAACTTGAAGTTTCCTGGACCCAACATTTCCTCTACCATCTCCATATTTTGCACAGGCTGCCCCCAATACTTGGTGACACTCCCTCCTCACTTCTCTCTTTTTGAACCCTTAGCTTTCCTCAAGGCTCAGCCCCTATGGAAAGCCTTCCCTAACCTCTCACCATTAATTAGTGTATTATTCCTCCTCAAATTACTTTCTATCTAATTATCTATTTACAAGTTATATCCTCCAACAGAATGTAAACTCTTTGAGAGCAGAGACTTGTGTTTTTGTCTTTCTGTATTCAGCCTAACACAGTTCCTTGAATGTAGTAGCTACTTAAAAAAACTTTTTTTAATCAAACTGGTAAAATAGTGTTTTAAAAATAAAGGTAACTTCCATGTACCTAAAAAGGGGGCAGCATAAGGATCAGATGTGTAATTTCATTGGTGAAGCAATATCCCAAAGAGAAATCTCCTTCCATTAATAATGATCTGTCCTTTTCAACTGAAAGCATTAGAGAGTAGCCTAAGGCACTAAGGGGTCAAATAATTTGTCCAGGGATAAAATTCTGTGCATTGCAGCAGGAATTTGAGTCTTGGTCTTCCTGACTCAGAGGTCGGCTCCCTGACCATGACTGTACACTGCCTCTCAATGCTTGGGTATAAGTTGGGTCTTGAAGAACATAACTAAACAAATCTGGAGTATACAGAGACTCATTTTGTTTTGTTTTGTTTTTTGTGGGATTTTTATACTAATTTAGTGTTCACTGAAATGCTATTTTGCTATAATATAAGGTAAGCATAAAGAAAGAACATCTGTCCACTGAGGATTGTATACTCATTAATCATTTTGAGCTTTCTTGGACCCAAGGTACAAAATTTACCCCTTCAAGTGTTTTCAGAAGGAAATCCTGTTCTGGGCAGGCAGTTCATCTATTCATGGCCACTGGCATCTAAGCTGGCAATGAACACTCAAAGAAAACACACAGAAGTCCAAAATGTACAATGGGTATTCAATAATGATTTCAAGTCTTTTCCCCATCATCATCCCCCCCACCACCACCACACCCAAATCCTATTCTATCCTGCACAGATTCTGTTCTATTCATTTGATAAAAATCTTAGCGGCTTTAAGGGAGTATGAGACGTATTTTAATTTCTCGTTTTCTTGGTATAAAATTTGCAGACAAACCCATTGTCTTTATATATCATTTTGTTTTATATGCCTTATGTAAGTTGCTTGGCATTTGAGTCTGAGATCGTGGAGAATACCTTAATTCTCACTGGAAATTCAGGATATTCTGAGTTCATAGGATCACAAATTTAGAAAGGGAAAGGAACTTCTGAGGTCATCTAGTCAAAACTTGCCCATGGTCACAGTCAGGAGTTGAACCCACATCCTCTGACTCACAATATAATATTTATCATTAGTTATCTCACAGAGGAATAAAATATTCCTTGAGGTGTTCAGTCATCCTTCAATAAAGGCCTTCCAAAAAAACATGGTCATTTAGCGTCCTTCTCTGTAAAATGGAAGTAATACTTTGTACTTCACAGATTGGTTGTTCTGATCAAATGAGAATGTAAGTAAAATGCTTGCTTTATAAATGTTAACTTTTATATGTTACAGAAATATTTAAAGAGATAATACAATGGATAGAAAGCCAGCCTTAGGGGTCAAAAGTATCTGGGTTTGCATCCTCTCTCTGTCAATCTGGCCTATGCAACAAAGGCAAGGCAACTTAACTGCTCACTTCTCCAGAGAATCCTTAAAAAGACGTAAAGCATGTGTGGTTGTCATGGTTTGGTTATTCATTCCTGTCTGACTCTTCGTGACCCCATGGATGGCAGCATGCCGGGTCCTTCTAGCCTCTACTATCTCTCAAAGTCTGTCCAAATTCATGTTCATTATTTCCACGACATTATCTTTCTGTCTCATCCTCTGCCATGTCCTTTTCCTTTTGCCTTCAGTGTTTCTCAGCATCTGAGTCTTCTCCAATGAATCATGCCTTCTCATTATGAAACCAAAATATTTAAGCGTCAGCTTCAGTATTTGACCTTCCAGAGAATAGCCAGAACTAATTTCTTTAAGTATTTGATTTCCTTGCTGATTAAGGGACCTCAAAGTCTCCTCTAGCACCACAATTCTAAAACACTGCTTCTGCAGTGCTCAGCTTTGCTTATAGTCCAATTCTCACAGCCATACATTGTTCCTGGAAAACCATAGCTTTGACTATGTGGACCTTTATCAGCAAGTTGCCATCTCTGCTGTCTAGATTTGCCATAGTTTTCCTCCCAAGGAGCAAGCATAATAAAGAGGGTACTGACCTGCAGAGGTAGAGATAAATGACAGACCAATGAAAAAATAAGCCAAAAAAATTATGAAAGAGGTGGTATCTTTAGGAAAGAGAGGGATATGGACAGATAACCATTAGGGTTAAGGGATCCATTAGTCCATTCCAAGCATATAGGATAATACAAGCAAATGCACATTACGAAAATGGAGTGTGGAAAATGGTCCAGTTTGACTGTAATATAAAATAAATGAAGTTTAGTATTATATCATGGATGTATTGTTAAGTTGTAGCTAGCTTGTAGAAGGCCTTGAATGACATGGTTAGGAGAACATATTTTATTCAACCCCTAAAGGTTTTTGAATAGAGAAGTGATGCATTAGGAAGATTACTGAGGCATTAATTTAGAAGATGGGTTGGATAGGGGCTAGACAAGAGGCAGGAAAAACAAGGGACTTATTCTATCTAAGGGAGAAGAGACAAGGGACTGATTAAGGGTAGTTAATGTGACAGAAGATAAGGAATCAGATGTGACAGATATTTTGGAGGCAGAACAGACTTTGCAATTGACTGGATGAGAAAGATCAAAAATAGCTCTAGAGTTATGAGTCTAAATGACTTGAGTATCATTAGCAGTAATAGAGATGTTAATGAGATGATGGCTGCATTCACAATAACCAAGATATTAGAAAAAGAATTGTCACTAGAGAATGGAGAATTCAGATTCTATAGTAAGACCGCAAGTCACTTGGCTCATTTCTCCTGTCTACCCAGGTCCCTAAACATGCCCTAGGATACTGATCAACAAGAAATGGGAAATAGCCAGAGTGGCAAAACCCAGCACCAAGAAGTTCTTTATAGAAGACATTCACATTTCTAAAATATAGAACTTAATTTTAAGCAATTTGGGATGTATAATAAATTTAATAATTCTAAACTACCCCAGATTTTACAACTTATTTAGAAGGCAGGGAGACTGGGGAATGTTTTAATTAAATAGAAGGGTCTATTGGCAACAATCAGGCAAAAGAAGGATTTGGGATTCAGCTCAACTCTCTTTCTTAGCCAATAACTCCCTTTCTTGGTAAAGACGGAGCAGAAAAACAAAAACAGGAAAAAGTATAAGAGTATATGATAAAGGGAAATACACACAACAACTATGACCATGAACGTAATTCAGATGAACTCATCCATTAATATGCGTGTACGTTTATTTTTTTGTTACCTTATAAATCATTCAAAAAAGAAAAGATGTCCTCAACTTTCTTCCTGTAAATGAAACAGGAAATGAAGCTCACAGGACATGAAATCTATTTCCTAAAACATTACAAAAATATCCACACCTTTATGAAAATTCTTTAAAAAATTACTTCTCCCATATTATGCTTACCCATTTTCAAATATCAAATTTTTCTTTCATTCAATTAAGAGTATTTTATATGATGTGTGTATATATGATAGAATGTAAAAAAAAATCCACTCAACACTGAGAAAAAAACTGACTTTAACAGAAAATAACATAGTCATCTAAAGTTCTTTGAACACTGTGAAACACAAAGCTGCCCATTCATTCATTTACGTTTCCTGGAAAATAGCCAGGAGTTTCCCAGGTGTTTTATTAATCTCAGGAGACTTCCCATGATGTTTCCTTAACATGGTGGAAATATATTTAAAATTTTAAAAGAAAAATGGATTAAAAACATTAGCTACAAGAGTTACAGAATTCAATAAAAAGAACTTTATTGATGCCAAGATCTACAAACATGCACATTTTGGAGCTAAGGCAAGTTATTTTCCTGGGCAGCTGGATGGCACAGTGGATAGAACTCCAAGGCTGAAGTCAAGAAGTCTCATCTTCCTGAGTTCAAATCCAGCCTCAGATACTTAATAGCTGTGGGACCCTGGGCAAGTCATTTATCCCTGTTTACCTCAGTTTCCTCATCTGTAAAAGGAGTTACAGAAGGAAATGACAAACCACTCCAGTATTGTTGCCAAGAAAACCTCAAATGGGATCACAGAGAGTTGAGCACAACTGAAACGATTGAATCACAAAGGATATTTTCCTGAATATTTTTTCTTTGCTTAAAAAAATGAGTGTTTTTCAATCTTGGGAATACATATTTATAAGTTTATAAAACAAGGAGCTAACTACATTTTTCCCCTAGAATAGTGTACAAATCATTGTGTACACTAAAATAGAAAATAAATTAACCAAACTTTAATGCTTCCTATTTTAATTTTTCCCTACCTTCATCCCTCAATATGTCCTCACAAAATTTGAGCCAATGTGTATGGCAGTTACAAGAAATAATAAGCACATTAAAGCTGCAGCTTTATAATAAGAATGAATTTGTGGGAAGGGGGAGGTTAAGGAAGGAAGAAAGAAATCTAATTTAGCTGTGTATCATGCCTTTCATTAGATTAAAATCTCTTTGAGAGCTTGTTCTATTTAGGCTTTACCTATCTTTGTATTCTTGGAATCTAATATGGTGTCTTGTACTCAAAGCACTTAATAAATGTTGTCTTAATTGAACTGAAAATGTAACAGAGGTAACATTTTAAAACATTAAAACTTTTTTGTTTTTTTTAAGCTGAAAAGAACACCCACCTACAATTCATTAATAGGCAGTCAGGTGAGGTGATACAGTAGATAAATGAAGTGGACCTAAAATCAGGAAGACCTGAGTTCAAATATGACCTCAGACACTAACTGGACATGTGACCATGGACAAATCATTTAACCTCTCTGTCTGCTTCAGTTTCATCAACTATAAAGCGGGATAACAATAGTGCCTACCCCTCAGTGTTGCTGAGAGGATTAAATGAGATCATATTTGTACAGTGCCCCCAGCACATAAACGCTTATCTCCTTCATTAAGGGCAAGTATCCCTGTAGATCCTATGGGTATTACTGAAATAAAACAGTGTATGCATATTCATCATGAATGACCCCAATTTAGAAGAAAGGGTTAAATCGCATCAGGATAATTCTTAAGAATGCAGGAGACTACTTTCCTCCCTTTTTTTCACCTAACATGGAGCCCAAATAGTTGAATCCAATATTCATCAAGGAATTTTTTTTAATGTAGCTTACTTAAAAAACAATTTTTAAAAATTGTAGCACATTAAAGCCTTGGTTATTGTTGTGTGTTGTCATAATGAGATCTGAGCTGCATTTCAATGGTGTGAGAGAAAGGAGGATTCAGGCCACTATGTTCCGAACTTCCCCTTCAAGGGCACCATCACCCTTCCAGTCACCTAGGTTCTCCAAATTGGTATCACCTTTGACTCTTCACTCTCTGTCACTTGACATATCCCCTCCATTGTCATATATTGTCATTTCTACCTCCACAACACGTCTCCCATTCTTACTGTTCCCTCTACTCAAATAGCCACCATCCTAGTGCACTACCTCATCCCCTCTCTGCTGAATTATTACAATAGCCTCTGAATTAGTTTTACTACCTGAAGCCTCTTTCTACTTCAATCCATACTCTACACTGTGCCAAAGTTATTTTCTGAAAGCCCAGATGTGAACATGGCACTCTCCTAACCCAATCAACTTCAGTGGCTCCCTATTACCTCTATATAATTATAAACTACTCTGCTTGGCATTTAAAGCTCATAATAGCTTACTTTCTATCCTTTCTAGCCCTATAACATATTATTCCCCTCTACACACTCTCTGGTAGAGACTTATACAATACTTTATGTTCTGTTTCTATACCTTTGTACTGGTTTTCCCCTATACCTAGCACATACATCTTCCTAAAGTCTGCATCTTGGAATCCTTGTTTTCCTTCAAGCCTTAACTGAAGCACCACTTTTTCCATGAGATCTTTGTTCCAGATGCTAATGGCTTCTATTCTCCATACCCACCTTACCCCTAAGGTTGCCTTGTACCTATTTTGTACATGTGTTAAATATACCTCTATGTGTACAGGCTGTCTCTCTCTTAAGAATGTAATCTCCTTGGGGTCTGGAACTGTTTTGCTTTTGGTTTGTCTTTGCATCCCCAGGACCCAGCTCCTGGCCCAAAGTAGGCACTTGATAAATATTTGTGTATTGATTTATTGATGTTTTCTTCCTTTTTGCTCTGTATTTTTCACTAGGACTTGGCAATCCCATCAGAGCATAGAAAAGGAGCAGAGAAAAGAGGAACTTCAGCTTCTTCCTCTGAAAGAGTTGAATGATGAATCATATGTCACCATACCACCACACTGCACTGCTGCTATACTTTCCTGGACAAAAGCCCACCATAAGGCCCTTTTATCTGCCTGCCAATTATGTCTCTAACCACATGGGTGTTGCCTTCAATGACAAGCCATTTGAGAAATTATACAAATGTATGGAGCTCAATGGAGTTTTGATGGAATTTTTAATAAATACCATGAATTGGTGTGACTTATTTGCATCTTCTGTCACAAACCTGTGGTTAAGTTCATGCTCCACGAAGCCCAATCCAATTGGATTGAGTAATGGAGATTTGAGCCAAGTGGTTTCCTGTGCTAACTGTCACGAAAGGAGCATTTTCCTGGCCATAGTCTTCTGCTGGTGAAAAAGCATGGATGCAGAATGTCTAAGACACTTACAAATCTTAATCCATGTTGTTCAGGAGGTAACTCCCAGAGTAAAAGCATGTTTGTCAATTTAGTAAGGGAAAATACCCATTAAAATAGGAATTAGGGAGCCAGTGTCCTAATGTTAGCTCACTAAGTTAGGTGACTTTAGTTATTTTACTTAACTTCTTACACTAAAAGCTCTTAACATGGAGTCCACTGACAACTCCCAAGGAGATATAATTAGAAAAAAAATACATCTTTCCTTCACTCTAACAGGTTTCCTTTGTAATGTTATTATGTATGTTGTCTTATTGATTCAAAAATCTCATCCTGAGAAAGGATACATGGGCTTCATCAAACCGCCAAAAGGGTCCATGACAAAGATCACGAACCCCTGTCCTAAAACCTCAGTTTTCTCATAGACCAGATGATTTCCTATGAGTATTTGCTGTAGCAAGCAAACGGGGATGGCACCTGCGAAATGAGCTAGGGTAGGTTAAAGCACTTTGAATTGAACATAGGACTACAGGATGGGATAATCAGTCCTTCCATCAGTTGAGCTTCATTTTGTCATTTGCGACGTTATTTCCATTGACATTGTTGGAGTCATGGTATATATTGTTTTCTTCCCTTAGTTGTATTTACTTCACTTTGCTTCATTTCCAATGCCTTCCCATGCTTCACCTAATTCTCCATATTCATTGTTCCTTACAACTCAGGGATATTCTGTTAATATTCCTACACCACAATTAGTCTGTCCCCAATGGATCCCATAGGTTTAAAGGTACATTTGTAGAATAAGAATATTAGGACGAACAACACGACATACATCCTTGTGATCTCTTCATTCAGTATCATGCAATCCTGTTTCCAAAACCGTACGTCATTTGTCAACTTTTCCCCCATCTACCTAAACAACAAGCTCTCATTTAAAATCACAGAATCTTAATTTAAGTATTAGAAGGTACCTAGAGGTTTCCTAATCTAATCCTTACACAAAACAAGAGTTACATCTACAAAATCACCTGAGCAGCTGTCACCCAGACTCTTCCTGGATACTTCCAGTGACTGGGAACTTTATTGCCTTACTGAGCTGCCGAGGACATTCTGATCAATTTCTAGCTGTTAAAAAGATCCTCTATATGTTGAGCTGAAATATAATCACAAGTAGATGACACTGATGCATTGAAAGATCTATAATTATATTAGCGTGAGAACATGAAGCCATTTGCAATCTATTGCTTAGGTCAGGGGTGAGGAACCTGCAGCCTCAAGGCCACGCATGGCCCTCCAGGTCCTCAAGTGTGGCCCTCTGACTGAATCCAAACTTCACAGAACAAGTCCCCTTAATAAAAAGATTTGTTATGTAAAACTTAGACTCAGTCAAAAGGTTGCACACAAGGACCTAAAAAGCCAGATGTGACCTTGAGGCTGCAGGTTCCCCAACCCTGGCTTAGAAGACGTCTTAAAGGAGCCATTTGAAGCTCTAAAAGGTCAAATGCCTTGCCTGTAAGCGTCAGAGGTGGTATTTGAAACCAAATTTCCCTCACTCTGAGTCCAGGACTGCATTTAAGACATGGCCTTTCCCACAGATATATTAACTGTGGAAAATCTTGTTTGTTTATTTGATCACCTCTTCTCATTAGACAAATCATTTGTAGACATAGTCATTATCTACTTTTACAAGTGTTTTCATTACTTTTATTCCTAGCCTAGGTAGAAAATAAAACCTTTTAAAATAAGGCCTTTATTTATATCCCTAACCCAAGGGAGTACATGACAGAAAAACACAGGAAGACATTAGACCAAGGCCAGCTAGGTGATGATGCATAATAATAATAGCTAACATTTATAGGACTTACTATGTGCCAGGCACTGCGTTAAGCACTTTGCAATTATCTCTTTTTATCCTCACAATGACCCTGGGAGGCACGTGCTATTATTATCCCCATTTTATAGATGACAGCAGTAAGACAAATAGAGGTGAAGTAACATTCCCAAGGTCACACAGCTAAGAAATATCTGAGACTGGATTTGAATTCAAGTCTTCCTGCCTCCAGGCCTAGTGTTTTATCTGCTGTTCCATCTAGCTGCCTCAATCTATCAGCGTGAGGTACTGCAATATAGGTCCACATGAAATGAGAAGCAATATGAAACCTATTAAGATTTACTTTTTAGGGAAGGAGAGAAATTTCATGTTCATCCTAAGTTAAAGTTTCACCATTTGGTTTCAGTTCAATACAATTCAATAAATATATATTAAGAAGCTGATACGAATAAGATACTGCTAACTACAATGGATACAAAGATGGAAAATGTACGTATATACATATACATGTATACATGTATATAAATATAATATACTCATAAGGATCCTACAATTTAGTAGAGAAGGATAAAGTATATACAAATAATTATGGTGCAAAGTTTAATGACCTTGCCAAACACTCAAATACAGAGTCCTATTATTACTGCTATTCACTGGTAAACTTCTAGAAAGTGTTCTCTCCTCAGTGTCTCCACTTTCTCATTGCCCACTCACTTCCCAGACCTTTCCAGTTGGTGTGGTCTTTCTGTTAGAGCTGCTCTCCATAAAGTTGCCATCGACCTCTCAATTACCATAATCCAATAACCTTTACTTTAACCTTTAAAGTATTTATCTTTACTTTTTTCTGCAACATTTGACTTATCTTCCTCTCCTTCATGACACTCTCTCTTCCCTCCACTCATCATATTACTAAATAAGGGTATTGACAGAGTGAATGGAGTAGAAGGAGTGAATGAGAATTAAATTGCCAAGGTAGAACTGAGAGGAATTTTTGGATGTGGGCTGGAGAGAGAGGTAGAGAAAGGAAGGAGTTAAAGGTTACTCCAAGGTTTTCAAACTTGAGTGGTTGAAACAATGGTGATACCATCAACAGAAATAAGGAAGTTGGGAGATGACAGATTTTATGAAGATAAAAAATTCAGTTTTGGACATGTTGAGTTTTAGGTGTCAGAAGAACAAACAGATAGAAGTGAACAGCAAGCAGTTAGAAATGGAGGATTGGGTCACAAGCAAAAGATTAGGGATGGAGATATTAATTTGAGATTTAGTGCATAGATACAAAGATAGGAGAGACAGGGAGAGACAGACAGAGAGAGAGAGAGATGGACAGACAGACAGACAGAGAGTCCTCACTCTCAAGATGACATTTTAATAGAACAGGGTAACAAGTGAACAAATAATTTGGATTCACAACTTAACAATCTTACTAACAACTCAAGTTCAAGGTCCTATTGTTCATAGAGATAATAACAAGAGCCACAAGATTTCCAAGAGAGAAGAGAGTGTGATGCAAGATAGCTCTTTGTAGCACTTGTGTAAGGAACAGGAGAAGAAAAATGAATTAGCAAAGGAGGCAAAGAAATGTTCAGACATACAGAACAAAACCGTGTAGCAGAAAATGTGATGGAAGCCAAGGGAGCAGAATTTACCTATCTAATTGGAGGTGTAATCAACCATGTCAAATACTGAAGAGATGTCAAAGAAGATGAAAGCTGTGAAGAGATCTGTCTAGTAAGAAGTCAATGAATGACTTGAAGAAATGTTTCAATAAAAGTGGTGAGAAAAGAAGCCATATTTATAAAGCACCGAAGACTGGGTAAGTGCTGAAGAAATAGAGAAAGAACATAAACTACTCTTTTTCATTTCATTTCATCAATGAAGGAGAGATATAATGCAGTCAAAGAATGAGATAATAGGATCAAAGAAAATGTGTGGTGCATTGTTGTTTTTTTAAGATAGAGAACTGAGCATGTTCATTGACTAATGAATAGTAATGAGGGAGATATTGAAGATGGGAGACAGAGAGGAGGTGATCAAAGAAGAATAGAAACTTCATCTTCTGATACAAGGAAGGAGGAGAACCCTGACAGAGGGAGATGTTATAGGTATGGAGAAGACAAGGGAAGGAATATTATAATATGTGGCCTCAATCTTCTCAGAAAGAAAGGTTTTCTGCTGAGGGGAAAATTGAAGTGGAGCTAAAGTTCAAGGAAAGAGAATTATGGAACAAGCACAGAATGAATTGTAATAGGGAGTTGGAAACAAATAAAAAAATTCCTGTATATTCTGAAGGACCCAGGTGAAGTTAGAAAGCATGTATTTATAGTGGAACAAGCAGGTTTAGGGACAAATATTGGAGGTGTCCAGGGCTGAGGATTAGCAGGGCAGGAATGGAAGGACCTAGGGCTAGCAGATTAAAGGGTAAAGGCACTGTCATATTCAAATGGTTGACTAAAGAGTCAAGAGCATAAAGGGAAGAAAGTCAGAAGAGGGATTATTGTTGGGTATGTTTTGAATTATTAGACAGTCTTGTTCATAGCCAGATATAAATACACAGAGTCCAAACACAAATATAAATTACTTCTGGATCACCTGTGTCCCTGTTCCTCTTTATTAAGAAAGGACTGAGGACCCTTCTCACAAAATTAGTGGGTATCACAACCTTCTTGGTCCATAACATGTTTTATAAAGATTTTTAAAACTTCAATAATCTCTAAAAAGATATAACTCAATCATTTTACAATTGGATGTAGAACAATTAAATCCCCCCCCAAATAAACAGATAGTTACAGAATATTAGAGGTGGAAACAATCTTGAAGGTCTTTGGTTCCCAGCCTCTCATTTTACTTTGCACAGTGCCTTAAATTCAGTAAACCCTCTCAATAAATGGATTTTTTTTCATTCGTTCATTTTACTTATGCAGAAATTGAGCTCCAGAGAGTTAAATGAGGTTTATGGAAGGCCACATAACAAGCAGATATAAGCTCAATAGAATGAAAAGGTGAACCATTTTTCCATGTTTCTTTCACTGTTATGCTAATGAGAAAGAACCAGGAATACAGAGTAGAGTAGTATCCATACCCAGTTGAGAATGGTATCTCATGAGGGGACCAAGAGAATCTAAATCCACCAAAAAAAACTCATCATTTTTGAATCTATGATGTTTGTTATGAGGAAGCACAGGGCATCTTAACAATTCATTTTAATTTTAAATTTAAATATATGTCTATGATATTTTTCTAGTTTGATATTAATTTTGATATCCATTACATATTCAATTATATTACTTAAATTATGTTTATTTCATATGTATATAAACTGGAAAAAAAATCAACACTGCCCAAATTGAGTTGAGTAAAACATTTTACTTCAAAATCCTGGCCAGAGAAACATATTGATTACTTTAAGTCTTGGGCCTCTAATTCTGGGGGGCAAAACTGTTCTCAATACTATGGGCTTAGAAAAGGGACTCAGCTTTCCCTGGGAAAAAAGGAAACATGAAGAGATGATCTTAGGTTAGGAAGACAAGTACAAATTCCTTTGTTCTTTTGTAGAGGAAATAAAGTGACTTTGTTGCTTTGTTTTCCATCCTCTTCATTTTTTTTCTTCTAGCTATTTTCTCTTTTACTGACAGAATTCTGGCATCTATTTGCTTATGTATACAGGATGTAACTAAAGTCTGGACACACAGGCAAAGTGGAGTTATTGCATTGAGTTCATGTGAATCTTGCAAAGCATATCAACTTTTGCATCAAAAATGATGGAAATCATATTGAAGGTGTTATTTGTTGACATGCCAATTAAATAAAATGTTGAAAATTTCATTCATTTCATTTCTTGAAAATATGCATTTTTGCCTATGTGTCCAGACTTTAGGAATACCCTGTATGTACATATGTATGTATGTATGTATGCATGTATGCATATATGCATATGATATCTTATATATAATGTGTGTATATTTGCATTACGTATGTGTATATGTGTGTGTGTATAATGTGGATGTTTATATACTCAACTATTCCACATGTTCTTTCTTTAAAATAAAAGTTTGAAATGCTCAGCATTTAAGAAGATAGTAAATCACTATGAAGGGAATTTAGATAATTGTTATCTTGTGTCACTGAAATTGAGGGGTGTTTTCCCCCTTTCTTTCTGTCTGCCTTTCAATACCTATCCCATTCCCTACTTCTCTCACAATCTTTTGTTTAGACCAGTATCTAGCAAGTCATTCTGGGACCAAAAATATAGTCTCATCAAGCTGCTCTTCAAAAGAGACAGAACCTCATCTAATGATGAAAAGTTTGAGTGGTGTTTTGCTTTGTCCTTCTGGGTTTCTTTTATGGCCAAAAACCACTTTGTTAATAAAGAAAATGGCTCAGCAAAAAGGAAATTATATCTTTGGTAGAAAATGAGATGGAAAGACAAAACTCACTTGGTATTTCACATACTGTTATAATAAAGACAAAATGGGACCATTAGCTAATTTAATGTCTGGTTTTAATGTCCTGGATCTGGAAACAGAAACATTTAGAGCTACTATCCCTAGCAACCTTAGGATCATGATTTCATTATGCCCAACAGTAGCTAAAGAAGATGACTTGTAGAAGATGTTCCATTTCATGACTATTAGAACTTGAGTAGAATAAATATGAGATGCAAGGAAGAACTCTTTCCTAACTTGTATGCAATATCAATCTAATATGAGATGTACCCCTTAAAGATACATGGATAGATAGATAGATAGATAGATAGATAGATAGATAGATAGATGGATGGATAATAAAGCCCAGTGATGAATTAAGGAAAACTTGAAACTACATAAACTTCTTCATGTTAAAATCAAAACATATTCTTGCGATTCCTTTTTTCCTTTCAATTTTTGGTACTGAAATTACCCCATTCAAGTCTCCTGGTAGAATTTGTCTCGAGGACTGAGAAAAGAGTCAACCTGTATTTAAAGTGGCACAGTGGGCATTGCTTGTTTTACCCCTGTTCTTTCATTTAGGTTCAGTGCTTTCCTGATGAAGGTAATGAATTTCTTTTTCTCTTCCCATATTCCCCTGTTGTCCAGTATCCAGGAAGTATCTCAAAGCATGTCTGGGTTGAGTTTGGTGTACTTGAACATTTTAAAAATAGGAGAGTTTCCTGGGGAGAAGGAGAAGCAGCATTGCATTATTAGCTGTCCCAAACTTTCTGCTTAGCAACAGCTTTGTCCCAGTGAAAGGTATTCATCCTGAGTTACCCTGATGAATAATTCAAGAGGAACTTGAAGTACCAGAAAAATCTTTTAGCCACTTTTGGATGCTAAATTACTAGAGACAAAAAGCAAGATGCTAATTTCTGTAAACAGCTCTTCCTTTGATAAACATTCTGGAATGCTGGATTTGGGGGTAGGGTGCAGGGGGAGATAGAAATGGGGTAATGTTCAGCAAAAAAAGCCATCTCCATTATTCTTGTAAGAACAGAAATGGTCTGATCTAAACATCCTAATTAATTAGTAGAGTTTGCAGCAATATCTCTTCCAAGGAAAGGGTAAACAAACTTCAAAATGCTTATTAGAATATAAAGTTTGATGTCTCTTTAGTCCAGAGGACACACTATTTTTGGTTCCCAGGGGAATTCTTTCTCTATGCTAAAAATCCTTTGGTGGCCTACTTAAAATTACACAATTTTAGCATTGGGAAAGACCTTAGAGATCATCTAGCCCAACCTCCCACTGAATGCTGGGATCCTCTCACTTTGGCTTCTGTTATGAAGGCTCTGCTTTAACTGACAAGGCAGTTTGTTCTCTTTCTGAACACTTTTGTTTGTTAAAATGTTCTTCCTTACACTGAATTATGATCTGCCTCCCTCTGATTTATATCCAGTGATCCTATTTTTGCCTTTTGGAGTTCTACAGATTAAATCTAAAATCTCTTCTATCTGAAAACCCTTCAGATATATGAAAACAGCTATCATGTTGGCCCTAAGTATTTCCTTTTCCCTAGAAACATCACAGGTTCTTTCAAAAAACAATATAATTTGCCAACTCTTCACCACTCTGGATGCTTTCTTCCATATGATACCTAGCTTATCAATAGAATAGGGGTTAGGGACACAACCTATGATTTCATTGATATAGGGAATTCTCAGATAAAGAAACTCCCTCTACCAATGTAGATGCTACTAATGCAAGTCAGCTTCTTCCTTGCAATTTAGAGGTCTTAAAATGTTGCCTAAAGCACTGAGAGGTTAGATGATTTGCCCAGGCTCACACAGTCATTTTGCTGAGGGGAGTATCTCAGAGGGGAGAGTGGAACCCAGGTGTTCCTGACTTTCAAGTCATTTCTCTATCCAATACTCCACGCTACTTCTCTGCCTTAGGGAGCTTATCAATAGCTTTCTTGAAATGTAGAGGCCAGAAAGAAAATACACACACACTACAGCACTCCAGATGTAGCTTGACCAATGTGTTATACAATATAAGTTATAAGTAATATACTTCTGACAGTGCGGTTGGCTGGCCACAAAAACCTTTGGGCTTTGTAGTTCTTCCAGTTTGGGAAGGAAGGAAATGAACAAGACAGCCCTAGAGCAGGGGTGTATGGAGGTTTTCATGCCCAGGGATGGCAGGAGTTTGAAGACTCTTGACAAGCATGAGGAGAGAAAAAGGGACTGACAATTGTCCCACAGCAGCAACATGTCAGTAGAGGCAGCCACTGTCTCCCATGTCAGCAGTTCCTTTTGTTAGGCCATGAGAAATGACTTTAAATGGACAAACTAGGAGGTGTGAGACTGTGTATTTTTATCACAGGTGCTCACTCCAGTAGCAGGAGCACTGAGAAAAACAAGCCAACTTAAAAAATGAATGGGAGGGTGCTGCAAAGTATGGGAGGGCACTGGAGGGTACATGAGTGCCCCACCCTACCCTGCCCTGTTTTCTGCTTAATAGTGATTTTAAAAATATATTTATTCTGTTAAAGAATACATTTGCAAGATCTCATAAACATCTGTGGCTGAACTTGTCCTTATATAGCTAGGTGTTCCTTTGTGGTACGAGGGCATGATGGGAGCCACATAGGAGAGTGGGATTTTTTCTAAACCTAGGCTGGAGACCAACCTCCAGGACATTGTTATATAGTTTTGATGACTCAAATCTGGCTTCACAGAATTACAGGTTCAAAGTTTCTGAGCTGGAAGGTCCTCTGAGGGCATCTGGTTTTCTTAGAGGAAATAGGCCCAGAGAGGTATTAACCTTATCCAACATCACTCTGACAGGAATTGGAAGAGTAGGTGGTCAACCTGAGATACTCTTGTCTCCAAATCTAAGGTCCTCTAGCTTCGGATCCAACATTCACATTCCCCAATACCATCCTGGCCTAAATCTTAGAATTGGAAGGAACCTTAGAAATTTTCTAATCTTGCCACCTCATTTTGCAGACAAAAAACCTGAGGACTCAGGCACAGATAAGTGATTTACCCAGGTATCCCATCTCCCAGTTCTGAATTCTTCTATATCTGGTATAGAATTAATTCTATATGTGGTTGATTCTAGACATGGACAATTGTCACAGATTTAAGTCAGAAGTAGGTGAATCTCCACAGTGCTTTAACTGGTTTGACCTATTGTCTAGAGTTCTATACATGTATAAACTGAGTCAATCATCTAAAGCATTTTTGGCTCTGTTGTTAAGACCTGTCAGTGTTTCCTCATCAAAGGAAAGAGATCCACTCTCTGAGAAGTAATAATACATTTTGCATTCAGAAAAATATCATTTGACATTAACCTCTCTAATAACAATCTATTTGGAAGCCCTAAGATACAAGAAAAATAATTGCCAAAGTAATGACAGGGCATTCTTTTTGAAGATGTGGACTACTTATATTTGTACACTACCTATTTATATTCCAGCCTTCACCTAAGGGGCAATCATGAGATTGATTCACTCATCCTTCAAGTTTTTTTTAAAAAATTTAAGTACATTTTATTGGTTTCTTTTTATATTATCTACTTTTCCCAATTCATACCTCCTCCTCCCACCTAGAGAGCCATCCCTTATAACAAAGATTTCTTTAAAAGATTAAAAAATTCATCAAAACCAAGCAAAATTAAATGTGGTGCTCCACATCAATAAAACCCCATTCCTGCAAGGAAATGGAAGAAGACAAGTAATAGCACATCTTCTTTGAGGTTAAGCTTGGTCATTATAACTTCACAGCATTTAGATCTAGTTATTTAGATGTTTATCTTTCCATTTACATTGTTGTAATCATTGCCTATATTGTTTTCCTGGTTTTCCATATTTCATTTTGTGTCAGTTCAGATGTCTTCCTATGCTTTTCTGTATTCATCATATTCATCATTTTTGACAATACAATAATATTCCATTACTTTCATATACCACCAAATGTCTGGCCATTCCCCAAATGATGGGAATCTACTTTGTTTCCAGTCCTTTGCTACTACAAAAAATACTACTGTAAATATTTTGATTTATATGTGGTCTCTTTTGGTTATGTCATTGACTAGTATCAGGGGAATCTCTACATCAAAAAAAATAATATTCATTAAGTGACTTCTATGTGTCAGGCTCTATGCTAGGACCTGCAAAATCAGGAAAAGTATAGCTATCTATCAGTACATACATACAAAGGAAAACTATCTACACATGTGTTTATGTACATATGTGTGTATGAAACAGTTCTTGCATTGAAGGAAATTACATTCAATTAGATGATGATATCTTCATTAATATCCTTTCTATTGATAAAAAATCCATACTTGTTTCAGATATTGAATAATTTAACAATGCTGAAGGCCTTTGTGGAGATTTTCTTTTACAGGCCTTCAGTAGATGTGGCTACTGAAGAGATGGAGGATGTAACACCTGTACAATGGCAGTTGGTTAATGGTTGGTTGTAATGGTGGTGGGGATAGTGGACCCATTCTCCATAAGAGTAGCTTAACTTGATGGTGGTTGTTAGGATCTGGTGTAGAAAAGGACTGGTAGTCTGAGAGGTACTGACTGTTTCCTTTGGCTGACTCTTTGGCACTGAGTTCCAGGCTATCTTCATTCAGGTCTGAGGGGAGTTAGTGATCAAGCTGATAGTAACAGTTTAACCAACATGGCATAGACTGTCTCCTATTTCTCCCTCAGGGTACCTAACTACTTTGACTAGGATGCCTTGTCAGCCCCATTGGTGGTAATAGTGGGCGGGGGGTGGGATTGTGCACATCTGGCCTCTTCTCCACAAAGTTTGCTCCTCTGAATGATGTTTGAAGAGGCCAATCTGGAAGAAAAGCTGGTGTTCTGATGAGAGCTACTAGATGCCTGAATGGCTAAGCAGCTTGTGGTACATGTATGTGAAAAATGACCAATATGGCAAATCCAAAGACGCATGGAAGACTTAGATGAACTGGAACAGAATGAAATAGAGCAAAGGAAACATACACAATGAGTAAAACAATTTTAAGTGGGAAGAATGACAACTACAAAAGTCAAGTGTGAATATTGCAGAATTGCAAAGAAAAAAGAATAGCTCCCGGGGAAAAAAATGAGAAGATATTCCCACTTCATTCTGTTGAAGGGTATGGAATATCATAATGGAATTTTTGGATATATTCATCAGTTTGGAGTTTTCCCTCTTTTCTCTTTTTTTTTAAAATTATTGTTATATGGGATAGCTCTCTGGAAGATGGAAGGAGCAGGGACACTGGGAGAAATTTTGAAAATATAAAAACAAAAGATATCCATGAAATTTCATTATTAAAAAAAGAAGAAAACATTGAATTTGAACCCAGAAGACATAAGCTCAAATCCTGCCTCTACCATTAAATTGACCTTAGAGAAGGGTCCAAACTGTCTATTTCCTCATCCATAAAACGGTCATAATATTCATGCAACCTTAAGTTTTGTTGTGAAGATCAAATGAAATTGTGTATATAAAACATTCTGTAAACCACAAAGCTGTCTATAAATATGAGGTATCATTGGGGGGAAGGGGAGACAAATCTGCAATAACTAGCAATTTGCTACTACATTTAAGGCCATCTTTTTCTCATCTGTAAGATAAAGACTAGAAGTCAAGTTCTGACTTTCTATGATTTGGCTCATCCCACTGAGTTTTCAACCTTCTAGTCATCTGAGTCCCCATGAAATCTAAACTGTCAGTGAAAGCCATTAATCCATTACTGATCATCCTTGCTACAGGACCAAGCATGCATCCTTTGTGCGTGATAGGCTACCTCCAACATATCTGCCACTTCCACTCCTTAACATAGTCTTCGTTTCATGCACAGCCACATAGAAAAGTTTTGCATAAAGTTTCAACCGAACTGGATTATTTGTTGTTCCCTGGACTTGACATTGCATCTCTCACCAACAGGAGGGAGTGTTCTCATGCAAATAACCCTCGCAAGGCTGTTTTACAGTAGGTGTGGGTGTAGATATAGATATAGATACAGTGTTGGACCTGAGTTCAAATCTGACCTCACCCATTAACTAGCTATGTGATTCTGGATTGGACAGTTCACCTCCATTTGCCTCATCTGTAAAACAGCAATAATAAAAGTGCCTATCTTGAAAGGTTGTTGGAGGATCAAATGAAATAATAATTGTAAAGTTCTTAGCTCAGTGCCTGGAATATAGTTAGTGCTATATAAACATTAGCTATTATTATTGTTGGTTTTGTTATTGGAATTATTACCAGTGAAATGTATACCCTCTCACTTTCACCTCTTACAATCCCACCTTCCTTACTTCAAGAGTATATTCATGTGTCACATGCTACAGGAAATTTTTGTTCTTCCCTCTTGTTGTTAGCGCTTTCTCCCTCCTCAAATCACACTGTATAGATCTGTGTGATCACACGTCGTAGCTCCCCAACAGAATGGAAGCTCCTTAAAGGCAAAAGCTGTTTTTCATGTTTTATTTGCACGGTGCTGAGCACATCACAAACCCTTAATTAATGTGTGTTGGATTGGGTTATTATTTCACAGAACCATAGACCTAGAGCTGAAAGAGATCCTGGTGGTCATTTAGTCCAACTCCTTAATTATGCAGGTGAGTAACAATTCCAAAATGCTTAAGGGATTTGCCCAAGGTCATAGGGGTCATTTAACTCCTGTTTGCCTAGGATTCCTTACCTGTAAAATGGGTATAATAAAAGCACCTACCTCGAAGGGTTGTGGTAAAGATCAAATGAAATAATATTTGGAAAATGCTTAGCACAGTACCCGACATGTAGTAGATGCTATATAATGTTTATTATTATCATAATTATTATTATTGAAATGCATACCTTCTCACTTTCACCTCTTAGAATCCCACCTCTCTTCAAGCCTATGCTTATGTGGCACCTCCGATAAGAAATTTTTGTCCTTAACTTTTGTTGCAGAGCTAGAGTTTGAATTCTGGGGACTGCAAGTTCAGCACTCCTTTCTATTGCACTATGCTATTTCTTAATTTCCCTTGCATGCTAGGTGACCTTGCAAACTTCTGCTCTTCTCATTTTGTTTTGAACCAACATCCTAATCATCGTGGGCAGCACTCTAGAATCCCTGATCTTCCCGGGCATCTCATCATCAATCAGCATGACTCTGATGCAGCTGAAATTAATCCAAGTCATTGTGTGTCTTCTGGTCCAAAAGCAATCTATCATTTCTCACTTTCTACAGACTTAGACACCTTGGATCTTTTATTGTATTAAAAAAAGAGAAAGTGGAGACAGAGGAATTTATTCAATAAATTACTTCAAAAAGTACATTGAAAGTATTAATTTCCAATTAGACATTTCAAAGACAGAATCTGTGTCTGGACCATTTAGTCTCAGATTTCCCATTAGGACCTGATATGGTCTGAGAAGGATGGTAGTGTTGGGAAAAAGGGAACAGATTAGAGCAAGTTAAAAATGAAGTCCTAGTATGAAGTTGACTTCTGGGAGAGTATTTCCTGAGCAAAACCACAGAATTAGTCCCTAAAGGAATATATTATTTAAGCTGGCAGGCCAAAGTGTTTGTGGTAAACTTGTTCAAGAATCTAGAGGTGAATACTAACTCAGCAAGAAAATATACTTGAATAATTTATGCCAAATGAATGCAGTTTTGCTGGCAAGGCTATGGGAAGGTTGACTGTACCCCAGTTGGAGTTCTGTGATAGGAAAACAGTCAGCATTTCCTCACCCTCGGCCACATTTTTCCTTTACCATGATGGGAGCATTGTGAAACAATGCATTTTATTTCCCCCCTTGGATGTAATGTTGTATGGCTCTGCGTGGCAGTTATTTGCTTTCCTGGAGAGAATTGCATCACCAGCCTCAATGGAATGAGATGAAATGTTAGGAAAATACAAATTCAATGTAATTTAATTCATGAAGTTACCACTTGGCTGCTCCGCCCATTGGTAACTGAAATATCAGTTGCAAGGAAGAATGTTGACTTTATCTCTCTTTATTTTTTGAACAGTTATCTTAGAGTTAAAATAATGGAAGAGACCTTTGAAGATCATCTATTCTATCACATCATATTTGTTAAAACATCTTCAAAGTATCTCAGAAATATGAGAATCCATAATGAAACGTCTTATTCCTTTTTAAAAAAGACTCTTTGAAAGTTTTTATGTATTACTAATAATAACTAATACTTATATGAGCAGTTAGGTGGTACAGGGGAGAAAGTATCAGGCCTGGAGTCAGAAAGACTCATCTTCCTGAATTCAAATCTGGCCTGACACTTACTAGCTATGTGATCCTGGGTAAGTCACTTAACCCTGTTTGCCTCAGTTTCCTCATCTGCAAAATTAGCTGGAGAAATGAAATGGCAAACCACTTCAATATTTTTGCCAAGAAAACCCCAAACGGGGCCACAAAGGGTCAGACATGACTGAAACTACTGAACAACAAAAACATTATTCATATAACACTGCTTTGTGCCAGGCTCTGTGCTAAGCACTCTAAAAATATTATCTAATTTGGTCCTTACTCTAGAAGGTAGATTCTATTATTGTCCCCATTTCACAAAAGAGGAAACTGAGGCAAACAGGCTAAATGACTTGACGGAGGTCATACGGCTTGTGTCTAAGGCCAGATTTGAACTCAGGTTTTTCTGACACCATGCCAGGCACTCTATTCATTGTGCCACCTGGCTATCACTATTTAAAGATGTTTGCCAGTTACCCTTCCCACCCTGCCCCCACAAAAAGAAATGACACAACAAGATACTAATGGATTAATAACAGTGCCCAGAGTCATACCTACAACCATAGTCAGCTCTAATCCACAATCAAACTCCTTTGCCAAATACTGGTTCTAGCTCCCACTGACATTTGGTGAGTGGCAAGATACTCAGTGATGGGGGTGAGGGTGGTATAGTGGAAGCACATAGAGTATACTGGAAGGCTTTTCACAGTCAATGCAGGTATTTGGATCAGACATGTGCAGAATGTCAGCAGTGGGACTCAGTGCAGAAAGGGCTGATGTCTGAAGAACTCGTAAACTCATAAACTTTATATATCAATATAATTTTTTAGTTTGTTGTCTTAAAAGCTAGTCTGATATACAGTTTTTAATAGGGGGCAGGATGAAACTCTAGGTCAGCTATTTTCTTTTTCTCTTTGATTGTATCTATCCCGGGCTCATACCCAAGGTCCAAAGCTGGGGTCTTGTTCCCTCCCTTCTGATACTCTCCAGTTTCCCTTGCATGGGGGACCAAGGGAACCAAATCATTAGAATATTGCACTGAGTACTTTGATTTGACAGGGTGCGTTTTGCTGATGATATCCTATAGCATCTGTACATCCTTCACATCAAAACACTCAGGAGCTCCACAGGCAGCACCCTCATTGATCTCCAAATGGTCTGCCTTAAGGGCCCAAAGACTTCTTGTATTCTTCCTCCTCCTTTTCCTTCAAAGCCCTTTTTCCAACCACACTTTGGCACTTAGTCTTTGAAGGATAATAAATTCCCTTTACCCAGAAATCCTAGTGCAAAGTCTAGTAGGAATCATGTATTACAAAATGCAGAAACATTTTTTGGTAAAAATGGAACATCATGAAAATAAAACAATAAGGTGAAACATCTTTTTTCTTTAAAGATTTTTGGTACCAGTGAGAAGACTCCCCTTACTGAAATAAAAGTTTATCTAGAGAAGAAAAAAAATTGTAAAACCCAGGAATAGGTCTGCAGCATGGCTGACCATGTAGGTCTCAGAAGAGCACAATTAAAAAGAGTGAATAGAGCACTGACCCTGGACTCAGGAGGACCCGAGTTCAAATTTGACCTGAAACTAGCTGTGTGACCCTGGGCAAGTAATTTAAACCTGATTGCCATCTATCTATCTTTCTATCTCTCTATGTACACATAAACAATATGTAATGTTGTATATATAATATACATGTATACGTATGTTAGCCACATTCAAAGGCATCATAATAAAGTGGAAAATGCAATTTGTAGGACTTAGTGACAGAATCCAGGTTCAAATTCTATCTCTGCCACCTACTCCATAAGTAATCTTGAATGAATACGTTATTTAGCCACTCTAGGACTCAGTTTCCTCATCTGTGATATGAGGGCATTCAGTCTGTTCTCCAAGGTCTCTTCAAGTTATAAATCTAAAATACTACTATTCTGGAAGCAGACTACAGGCCAGAGAGTCTAATCTTTTTATGTCATGTACCCTTTGATAGTCTGGCAAAGCCAATGGACTTCCTCTCAGAATTGTGTTTTTAAATAATGATGGAAATGTGTAACAACAATGCTACTTGCAGCTACTGTGGAGGTGTAAGACCAACAACACCAGCACATAGGAGGGCTGCTAGCACAGATTCTTTGATCTGCTTTTCTAAAGAAAATCAACTTTAAGGGTTTAACAATCTTACTTTAATTAAACATACATATATCATTCACTTAGTTCAGGGGGAAAAGTCAGCACCCTGAACTTCAGAGCAAATACAAACAAAAATTACAAACAGAAAAAATAATACAAATCAACAGACAGTCTTCTGTCTGACTATAGCAATGCATACAGTTACCAAAGAGAGAAGCACCAACATCTGGGTTTTCAAATACGGGGGACTCCTTTACCCAGAGTTTTGTCTGGGCAAATCACATGAACACTCTTCCAAGAGTGAGCCCCAAAGAAAAATGCTAACCTCAGAGTATATATACTGTTTCCAACCAAGGACTCTTGATTCGATCAAAGACTCCTGATTCAAACAAAGGTAAGACTCAATCAAAGGCACGACTCAATCAAAGGCACCTGATAGCCTTAATACTGAGAAGCACTCCAAAAGTAAAAACAGCAAAAAGTCCCACTTTGCTTGCCATTGCAAAATGCTAAATTCAATATGAGAGGCTACTGAAAATGAAGGTGTGTGTGTGTGTGTATATATATATATATATATACACACACAAATATATATATATATACATATATGTGTATATGTATATATACAGATACACGCACACACATATACACATAAATATTTATATGTATATATGTGTATACACATGTGTGTATATCTGTATATATACCTTGATATGCATATATATCTTTATCCCCTATACACTTTATACAGATATATATTTTATATGTTATATATATATATATATATCTTCATTACATACCATAATATATGATATATACTATATACTTAGTATATATATTTCACTATATATTCACATATATACCTTTTTCACTATGCATACATGTAATAACTTTATTTTTACTAATCTCTAACTGATTTTAGCATTTTCTTTAATTGTGTTCCCTCAGAACATTCCCAAAAAAATGAATTCTAGAGAAAAATCTCATGATTTGGGGATTTTACATGTAATCAGGTATTTAGCTCTATATTATCCTTTCTGGTTGCTGTTCACTGATGTTGTTTGCTGTTAACTCAGTAATTGATTCTTGGAAGTGAAAGCATCATTTTTTTCCTCTATAGAAAACTTTTACTGGCAAAAATAGGTCAAACCAGTGTGCAATGCATTTTTTAAACCCACTCAACTTTTTGAAGTATATGTATGCCTTTCTACACAGGAAAAATTAAGTCACTGAGGAATGGCTATTGTTCAGACCATGATTTGTAGCTGGATAGACGATCCCATAGAACTGATCCATCAGCATATAGGTCTTTCACAGACACTACAGCTAGAAAATGTACTGAGACCAAAATTGAATAGGAGGAAGAGATTACATTTGGGAAAATGTTTTTAGCAACTCTGAACTTCTCCCTAAAACAAAGGCCTCTCCTTTTAACAGCAATATTCCTCTGATGTTGCTATATAGCCACAAATCATGAAATGCTCCTCTCCAGTTAAAGTCACAAAAAACAAAGGAGAGAGATCTAGTGGACATAAACAGGCTGAGTGTATTACCAAGGAACACTTGCACCACTCCAAAATAGTATTAAAGGCCACCTTAATCTAGGAGAAATATAGTAGGAAAATGAGATCAGTTGATCATGTGAGGACAATGAGGGATAATAAATGAGGGTCAGTTGGTGGACTGTTGTGGTGATCATTCAGTGTCAAGTGACCTGGAGGAAAGACCTTAGTATGTTGTATAAATTGGATCCTTTGCCCCCACGAATAATTTACAGAAGTATGTGGATCAAAATTATCCAACACAGTTAGTATGGATAGATAATGATCTATATTCTTGGAGTGATGGAAACAATAAAATAAAATATCCAGAAAAGTATGAAAAAATAAGTGCACAGAAAGTTTTAGAACTCTTAAACCTATTGTCTTTGAATTCAAATTCCCATATCTTATTCAGAAGATGTTAAATTATATTCAAATTATCTAAGGCCTTAGTTTCCAATTGCCTTCCTTATTGCTTCTGCTTTAGTAGTCTTTCCTCAATGCTGATTCTCATTGACCTTTCTCATTGATCAAAACATTCTCCTTGAAGCTCTTTTATCCTCAGATTTCCATGACACTATGTCATCTAGGTTCCCTTCCTATCTGTCCCATCATATGTTCAGTGTCTGAGCACAGGTTTATCCAAAGTCTCCCACTACTTATTCCAAATTTTATTCTGATAGAGTCACCTATAACCATGCTTGTGTTCAAAGAGAGGCAAGTTTAAATATATAAGCTAGAATAGAATATTAGCAACAAAATTTCAATTTATATAAAAAAATCAAGCTATAGAAATGATTTAGATAATAAAAGCTCACTGTGTGTAGTCTTAATACAAGTGATAAATAACTTAAATGAAATCTATTGTTATGTCTCTTAAGAGAAAAGCTAGCCTGTTTAATCCAAAATATATGTGGTTTTTTTTTCCAGATAGGGCTACATAATCTTGAGGCCCTTCATATTTCTATATCATAGCATTAGACACAATATTTTACCCTACCATATTATTACCACCCCCCTTTACCAGGATATTTTCCTGACAATGGGCAAAACCAAGAAGTGGATGTAGCACTGGAATTCATATTAATGGAACATTGAACTTGGAGTTATACATAAAAAACCTCTTAAAAGTATTTAATTGAAAAACATTCATTTTTAATAGGAAATGTACTCTTCATATTTAATGTAAATTTCCCCCTTGCATTTATTAAGCCTGTAAATCCAGTCACCACACTCTCTAATCCCCGTCCAACATGCCTGAAGTGTATGACAAAGAACATAAACACTCACAAAGATAAGTAAATATTCCAAAGAGATAAAAAAAAATTGGCTTGCCTCATAATACAGATCTCCTGGTTCTAGGAGGCAGAGAAGTTCCATCTGAGTTCTCTTTGGTAAGAAATTTGGTGTTTGCATGTTCAGCATGTTTTCTGTGAAGCCTTCTTTGTAGGGATTCTACATTTCAGAGGGGAACCAGATATTAAGCTGGATCAAACAGGGAACAATAAAGATGTCCAGGAAGGTATTTTAGACAGCTGACCCTTCTTAATTCCAAATAACTGTGCTAAGATACAAGGAGACAATAATTTTCAATTCTGTATAAAGTTTTCTCCTACTTTTAGCTTCCTTGGATCATGAGTACAGCATTCTTGATGCGTAATTTTCTCTAGTAAAAGGGGTTCTTTCTTGTCCTGTTATGGATCTGGCATGGAGTATTCTTTGAAATAAAATATTCTTTAAAAGAATACACTAGAGTATGACATCAAATTATAATTATTCCCCCCACCATGTGACATCAAATTATAATCATTTCCCGCCCCCCGCCCCGTGTTCCCTGCAGGCTAAGTGGTTCTGGATGTTTGTTTTCATTTTTGTTTTTGTTTTCAGCAAATATTCCATTAGTTCTCATGGTCCAAGACCTTGTTGGGCTCTTTCATGTCACAGCTCATCTTTTCATGATGGTATTGAGTATAATCAGTACTCTTCAATGCACAGAATTTTTTCCTGTGATATTTCTCTTAAATCTCCTGAGGAGTTTCTTCCATATTTTCAATGTGTTTGTCATTTTCTGTAACTCGAGAGTCCAACTTTGCTATTTCAGGCAAGAGTGATTCAAATTTTCCACACAAGGAGGTCATAAAGTAAGGTACTTCCTTTACTGAATCTTATATATAAAGTTTAGACTTCAGTTATTTCCCCTTGACTTCTATGTATTTCATATCTAAGTCAACTATAATATTTAGAAATATATCACTGTACTCAGCTTATAGCCAGATAGCAAAATAATCAATGTAGCCAGTGAAGGTAAATTAGTAAGTCTAGCCTGTCTCAAAAAATCACAATATGGTTGAATTTCCATGATAAATATCTGGCTGAAAATGGAAAATACAGTCGATTGCCCAATTGCATCCTTATTAGTTGAAATTCTGTTTGAGGGTTAATCTGTAAGATATGATTACTTTGAACATAGGTTCCATTGATTCTAAACTTTTTTAGGATAAGGAACCAAAATTAATGGAACTATGTGGCACATAATCTAGGTAATAGTCTAACTTTCCACATTTTCTTTTTTTTTGAGAGGGGAAGGCAGAGCAATTGGGGTTAAGTGATTTGCCCAAGGCCACACAGCTAGTAGTAAGTGTCAAGTGTCTGAGGCCAGGTTTGAATTCAGGTCCTCCTGACTCCAAGGCCAGTGCTTTACTCACTGTGCCACCTACCTGCCCCTAACTGTCCACATTTTGAATGTAGTTGAGGATGGTACTGCCAAAATCAAATAGAAATGGATTCCTGCTAAGCCACATATCTACTTGAAAAGGCACAAATTAACATTATCTATGTTGTGTTGTATTTTTATTATTTATTTAAGCATTTCCCAATTAGATTTAATCTAATTGGGCTTTACTCAGGGAATTTTGCAGGCCAGTGTGACACATTGTAGTGGATAGGGTACTAGACTTCAAAGTCAGGAAGACTTGGGTCCAAATCCTGTGATGCTAGGGACAATCACTTGTCTACTCTGTGCCTCAATTTCCTCATATGCAAAACGAAGGGGATTGATTTGATGGCTTCTGAATTTCTTTGTGCTCTAAATCTATGACTCTTGACTGATCAATTAAGCCTTTTTAATGACTGAGAACTATACATTTCAATATATTTTCAAAAATTTACAGAACCAGGTATACAAAATCAGCTAACTAGAAGTGATTAGTAATAGCTAGCATTTACACAGCACTTTATAGTTAACCAAGTTCTTTACATATATCATATCATTTGATCTTCACAATAACTCTATGTGATAGATACTACAAGTATTATTATCTCAATATCATAAATGAGGAAATGATGGCTCATACAAATTAAGTGAGTTGTCCATGGCAAAGGGCAACATCAGAAGTAGGATTCAAATTGAGATTTTTTTAAAAAGAAATTCTGTATGATACTCTGTATGAGAACAACAACTTAGTCTCCTTCAGGTAAGACACATAAAATATAAAGCTATCAAATGAAAATTGTGGCTAAGTATATTAAAATACCTTCTGAAATCAAATCTCTATAGTAAAAAAGTTTAAATAAATTATAACTTATGCAATATATGTCTTAATGTATACTTTCAAACTGTTAAATGGATCATAACAGATTTGCATGTTATCCAACAAAAACTTATACAATAAATAAAACACATGGCCCATCATAAGTCAGCTATATAAATATGAGCATTTTCTAGTAAAAAAAGAGAAAAAGGTTAGATAACATCAGAGGCCATGCTAAACAGGTCAAAAACTAAGAGAAATGCTTTGGGAAAACAAGCATCAGTTCACTGAGCAGTAATAAAGGCTAATAAAAGGTATCCACTGGATTTATCAAGAGTAACCAAAAAAAGTAGTTTACTTTCTGATGAAGCTCATGGAATGACTAAGATGTAACAGTTGAACCATGGATAACAGTTACACTAACTCAGCAAACAGCACATTGCAAAGAAAGATTGAACAAAAGACTGAGTCACATAGATTTGTTTATGGAAAGCAAGATATTTACGGTAGGAATTCAGGACTGGATCACAGCCAAAAGAAATTATTGGTGGGTTATCCTTAAGGAGCCTGAATTTAGTGATTAAAGCAGAGTGTGCAAAAAAAGTGGTAGAAAATGTTAACACATCACTGTAGGCTATAAAATTTAGTCCCTGTGGAATATCTAGAAAGATATGAACTGGTGGTAAAAAAATAATAATAATAATAGCATCAGAAGTCCATTCTATTTCATGAACTGACAGGGGATAAGTCCCTTATAATCCCCATATAAATAGAGATAGACACTAGACCTGCAACCTTATTGGTATAGGCAACTTCCTGATTAAGAAACTTATTCTATCAATGAAGACTGGCACTTTCTTAGAGAACCTTAGAGAACTGCTATCGCACTGAAAAGTTAAGTGACTTGCCCAGGTTCACAGAGACAGTACGTCAGAGGTAGAACTTTAACTCAAGTCTTCCTGGCTTCAAGGGTGGCTCTTTGGCCATGACTCTACAGCTACTTCTAGACTACAAACACAGATCTCAAAATATCTTTGAGAACTCAACCAGTAAGTTGTACTCGCACAGGAACATTATCACAGTTCAAAATGTTACCCACAATCTCCCAAACACAATGTCGATCCATAATTTACCATACCAAATACTCATAATCTCTCAACTGCATGGAGTGCAAAGCTTTCAAAATGTTGAGATATAGTAGAAAATTGCAAAGCCCTTTGAAAATAGATGAGATACATATAAACTCCATCATTCCTGAAATGGTATATAGGATATTTTCATTGAACCTACAAAAGATGGGCATTTAAACTCATAATGCTTATATTCAATTACCAAAAGTCAGTAATTTTATATACTTATGCTAAAATCTCCAGAATTTTAAATATAAGAGAAAAGCAGTATAACAATTTGCCCCAGGACAGTTTTTTTGAACCTTATCAAAAAAATGAGATTAGTAATTATCACTGTCAACAAATAATAAAAATTTTACCTCTCTCAAAGCCCAATCTATCATCCATGTTATGAGTGGCCAGGGACTGTGGGGGTGCTATAAAGGGCCATAAATTAGTTGAATGCCAGTAAGGATTACACATAATGAGTACTTTTGCTCATACAAGTCAAAGAAATAAGGAGGCACAAGGTTGCAGGCTAGCCCTACTTGAAACTGTCAGAATATTAGCCTGGACATAGAATGAGCAAACTAGAACCACAAGAAAGCAAGCTAAAATGAAACAAATCATAAATATCTATATCCCACCTGTTGGAAGTGCATTGACGCAAATGGAACTGACAACTAAAAGCAGACTAACCACAAGTACACATGAAATGGACTGAAGACATGAATACTTTCATTACGTGCCTGTTCTGTGTCATAACAAAATTAGAAACAGATCATACAAAAATATAGGCAAGAGCTTCATGTGGCTATTTGTACCTTCTATTACTTTAACTATAAGAAGAAATTATTTATTCCACCTGTATATCACTCTGAAGAAGTTTAAATAAAAATAATGATAATAGCAAAATAGTGACTTCTCAGAACTATTTCTCTCTGGATTTCATAAAAACAACATGTGAAAAAATTTAATAACAGTAATAATAGCCCACAATGAGTAAGGCCACACATTGAAGTGAATACAGAGCTGGCCTAGGAATCAGTAAGGCCTAGGTTTAAGTTTTGATTTCGACACAGACTGACTATGCAACTCTGGACAAGTTATTTAACTTTTTAGTACCTCAGCAACTAAGACAATAAGTTTTATAGCATCTGTCGCTCTGAAATAATGGAGGAAGTTCCTCACTAGGAGATGCAAAGACTAATAACTAATGCAAAGACTAATTTTTGTTGTTGTTCAGTCATGTCTCTTATGTTCAACTCTTCATGACCCCATTTGGTTCTTGGCAGAGATACTCAAGTGCTTTGCCATTTCCTTTTCTGGCTCATTTTGCAGATGAGGAAACTGAGGCAAATAACATCAAGTGACTTGCCCAGGGTCACACAGCAAGTGTCTGAGGCCAGATTTGAACTCAGGAAGAAGAGTCTTCTGACTCCAGGCCAGGCATTCTATCTCCTATGCTACGTAGAGTACAATTAACTCATAAGTCTTGGGAGTTTTTTTGTTGTTTGTTTAAAGTATGTATAACCACACACACACACATACACACACACACACAAAAGACATTTTAAATAATATCACCATGTCAAACACTCACAACTTCCTAACCATGTGGATTTTTTTAAATTTCAAAATATAGAATTCTAATTGATGAAATCAAAACCATCTGGGAATAGGAAGAAGTATGTATCATCCCCTAATCTTGTCAGTAACTGGAATTGTCTCAAAGATGCTTTCAGTGAACCTAGAGGATATGAATTTACATTCCAACATGTTTGTGAAATTATCAAAATCAATTATTTTGCCCACCTGGCAATAGTAGTCGAATGTTCAGCATAAAAGAACAATGGCAGTTCAATGACCTGTCCTAGAACCATTTCTATCTGAAATCCAACAAACATAAAAATGAGAAGGATAAAATCATAATAAAATTATAATAGTAAGAATAATTTATAAAAAACCATGCATCTTTTGAGGAGATATTTCAATCTCATAGTGCTGTCTTAAAACCAGCATCATTTCTCTTAAAAAGAAATGAATATGGTTTCTAAGTTAAAAGCATAGTCATACCACAACATCATATTTATCACTTTATTCACATAGGTAATGTAAAGTTATATGTCTGCCACCAAAGAACACAGTATATAGCTTCTCCATCTTTTGGAATCTTCGAAGATATTACAAAGTCATTTGGACATTATTCGTGCAAAATTTTTAATATGTGCCAAAGGAAAAAAGTATCAAGCTTGAATCTAGAGATAAAATTAAATCAATTGCCTTCATCTTCTCTGGAAATGTCACATCAGGTATCAGGGAGAAAGTGTACTTTAAGGTACTTGCCTGCATCTTGAAAGCAAAGCTCAATAGGAAGAATATATTTAAATCAATTAACACCTATCAGCAATACCAATTTGTATCATCTTCATTCCACCAATGACTTGAATTCCACTACTGGTTTTCTCTAGCTATGATAGGTGAGCTTTTTATCTTGTCTTGCTGGGACCCTGTCCTCCATGTACCTCTTACATCTCCTCTCCATAGTCTTACTCTTCAACCATCTCCATCCCATCAGAATCTTGGACTACACATTTGTCCCATGACCCCCAGCACAGGTACCTTCCTTACGCTTCCGATTTCCAGTGCCCTTTCATATGTTGTCTTCTCCCATTAGAGTGTAAGTTCCTTGACAGCAGAGCCTATCTTGCTTACTTATATTTTTATCCCTAGAATTTAGCGCAATACCTGAAATTCTCTGCCTATCTTTCCTAAGATATATAATTGTAATATGGATCATAATAGATTTAGAAAACAAACAAAATCCTTACAATACCCTAAACCCTTACAAAACCCTTACAATATCTAGAAAGATTAATACTAGCTAGTAAAAAAAGAGGAATAATAGATATTCTCAGAATACTTAAGACATTAAAATTTTATGTGAACACTAAGGGAACGAGAACACATCTCTTCAACTGACAATTCTTTGCTGATAAATGATAAAAGAAATTACAATCATGTGGGAACAGGATAAGGCGCGCATTATTATTGTCTTCCTGTTTTCTATTGGGGTTATTCTAAAGATCCTTTCAGTCTGCCTAGAGATGACCTTACATCTCAAAGTTTTAGTTAAATGATACAAATTATTTTGTACATCTGTGCAACAGCCTATAGGATATTAAATATAAAAGTATGAAGGCAGCATAACTTGTCCCACCCAGGTCCATTACTATTTGAACTCCATCAAAAAAGATGAGAATGGTATGAATAAATATAATGATCATTCTCAAAACCAACATTGGATAGATACTAGTTAAAAGATGAGTGACATTTTGACTATATATTCATCAAAAGTAGCTTTATTTTTTAATATCACATCTGCTGCTGAATTTAGAAGTTGGGTCTATTTCTTTCTTTGTTTTCCTTCCTGCTTCATCGCACGGTGAATTTAAAACAATGATTGAAAATATAAAGGTTGCAAAGAACCCTCAGGGTATTAAGTTCTTTGCTAAAATATCATTTCTACTAGCATTTCTAAATAGTCAGAATGATTAACATAAGGGATGGAAGCACCATAGTGGGCTCTTCACTAAGCAGATGTTGGACATCCCATCTACAAGAAGAACCCAGTGCCAGCAGGCACAGTGTGAGGCTCCAAATAAGGAGACTAGAAAAACTGAAGAGTGCTTGAGTCTCCAAGAACAACATGAAGAAAATAAAAAAGTCAATTATCTCCATAATACAGAAAGAACATTTATAGGTTCACTGCACTAACACTGTAGAATACCTTGACAGGCTTATAGTTTTCCTATCCACTCATTCCCCTGCCATTAGTCTCAAAAACATCATTATTCAACATGTTGACCTTCTGACACTTCATCTTCCCCAGTTCCTTTATACGGCTTAATTCCTAAAATCTCCAGTTGCTTTTAGCCTGAACCACACTTAAAGATGAAATATTGTAGTTGGGGAACAGCAAGTAGACCAGGTTGGCTGGAACATGGAGTATATGTAGTAGTATAGTATATGTATGTATATGTAATATGTATGTTTATGTAGTAGTGTAGTATGTAGTGTAAAAATCAGTATGGAACGGTCTCATGTGCTTTGATTACTGAGTTTTTACTGTGCTATTGCTTTGGTGACCATGACATGCTAGAAGGTTTATTTGCCTCAGAAGTTAATAGATGGTATCACAAGATTTTCAAATAAGTTCTAAGGGTACACACCATAGTGCCTACAATCAGTAACATCTCAATGATTCCTCTCTTGCCGATGGGAAAAGCAGCATTTAGGGTTTATCTGAGAGGAAAGGGCTTGTATTTATAACTCAGACCACAAAGAAACACTTGAGCTTCCTTGTCAGGCATCTTGAACTGATGCATGAAAAAAAGTTCAAAATTGAGAATAATTTTGTTTTCTGAAATGTTAGATGAGTAAGTCAGAGGATAACAGAGATAGAGTTCTAAAGAGTAATAAACAGCAAGCTGTGATGCTGAAAATTGATCTAGTGGCCTGAAACCAGATCTGGAAACAACTTCTTTCTGGCAGTGAAGAACAGAAACTGAACTCTGCACTCTACTCAAGAACTGGCTGATCATTCCTGCTTAAAATGTCAGTAGTTTCTAACTCAAATTGCTTTTGAAAAGGTCATGTGGGCCATCATCTGACCTCTAAGATGATAGCTCCCAAGCCTGAATAATCTAGGCAGTACTAGAGAATGGTGGTGTCAATTTTGTTCTGAGAAGGACAATACAAGTCATCCCTAAAAGAATAGACTAACAGAGCAAAGAGAGAGAAAGTGTGAGCCAATTTTTTTTCCCTAACCTGGGCTTAGTTTAAGCTGCTGGAGTTCCATAAAGGCTTGATCAGTTCTTGCTCATTCCCTCATAAACCCAATGGTTAACTTAATAAGCATAGAATAAGAGCAATGGCCAAAAAGAAGATGGGCCACACACTTGGATGTGTTGTGCTGTTTCAGAGTATCCTCTGCTAGGCCTTTGTTAAGCATTACAATTTTGCTCTGAAGAATAGAAAGCACCAAGCCAACTAAGAATAATAGATGTTCAGGGAGAAAAATGGACAATAAAAGTAGGATAAATATGTTTTCTGAGAACAAAATGAGCCACTTGGGAAAAGCATTGTTGACCATCAAAGAAAATAATAATAATACTTAGCATTTATATAGTGCTCTTCATCTTCAAAGCACTACACAAATAATGACTAATTAATCCTTGCAGCATCCCCCACAAGGATACCAAGAACTATTATCATCTATATTACAGGAAAGGATACACCATTATATTAAAATAATGGAGACTTCCCACTTGTTCTATATGCATAATTGCCACTTCTTGATCTTTGTAATGAGAGATAATATTTTTAGATGCCAACCTGAGAAGAAAAGTAAATGAGAAAATAAAAACTCAGCAAGCAAAATGATTTCCCAATTAAAGGAAACTTCACCATTAGAGGGTGAAGAAAGGGCACTCTTTTTCTGGCAATCCTGGAGGGAGATGTAATGCAAGGCTGAGACAGTTATGTTTTATAAAATGTTTTGAGAGTATTCTCAAAAGCTTATGGTCCATAGCTGGCTGGAGTTCAGTAATTGAGTTCAAGCATTCACTTTTTAAAATTCCTTTTTCTCCAGTGTCAGTGATGCAATTGAGACAGATGACCTTCCATGACACATAAAGCAAACCAAAATCCCTTTTTATGTCTGCATGATAAGACCTCTCTGGGCCTCTAGTTGTGTGGGGAGTTGGGGTGGGGGAGGGAGTAAAGTTAAAATATGGAGAACTAGAAAATTAAAGGAAAAGAAATGAAGTTTGAGTTTATTCTACCAGTCATCATACCCAGAAACCACACGATGTTCACATAACAAGCTCTATGTAGCAACAGCACAATAACAAAATGACCTCTACATTTTGAGATAGCAGTAGCATTTCAGATACTAAAAGTTCAAGGGCTCTTCCAGGAAACTTGCAGTTTTCTGAGCAATAGAACTAACCTTAGGGGAAAATAGCTGGTTCCTCATGTTTGGTAGGCCTGGTACTATATTTTAATACAGAGTCTAAATGGTCATTTGTCATGGATGTAGAGGGAATTTGTGAATTTATTGAACCTTAAAATAGTTAAGTTTATGTATTGCAGCCTTTTAAAAACTGGTGCTAATTCCAAAATTCTTTGATGTTTTAATATTTCAATGAAACTAGGAACTCATAATATGGATACTCCCTCCATTAAAAAAAACCCAATCCATCCCTGGCTTCTATGTGATTCTTGTCTATGTTCTCCCATTAATTCCCAATAAGGCTCCAACAAACATACTCCAGTTCTCTTAATATAATTTTGGGAGTATGCACATAGTCCATCAATTATCCATAATCCTCACTAAATTATTAGCTCATCTTTTTTCCTACAGAATCACAGAATGTTTAGAGTTGGATATGACATGAGAAGTCATCTTGTCCAACCTATATCTTCTGACAGTCATCCAACTTCTGCTCAATGACCTCCAACAAGGGAGAATCCACCATTTTTTGAAGTAACTTGCTTTGATCTTTTGAGCAGCTCTAATAGTTAGGAAGTTTTTTCTTAACATCAAGTTTAAATATGACTTTTTGAAAATTCCATTGCTTCTCATTATCTGGGGATAAACAAAACAAATCTAATCCCTCTTTCATATGACAGTTCTTCAAATACTTGAAGACACCTATCGTATTCCACCCTGAGTTTTCTCTTCCCCATGCTAAACATGCCTGGTTCCTTTAATCAATCTTTATTCAGCATGGATTTAACACTTTTCACTATCTCAATTGCCTTCCTCTAAACAGTCAATAAGCATTTATTAAACTCCTACTATATGCCATGCACTATGCTATGCACTGGGGTTATAAAGAAAGGTAAATAGACAGTCCTTGTTCTCAAGGTAAACATGCAAACAAACATGTACAAAGGGGAGAGGCAGGGAGGCAGGGCAGCTAAATGGCACAGAATATAGAGTGCTGGGCTGAAAATCAGAACTCATCTTTGTGAGTTCAAATCTAGCCTCAGACACTAGCTGTGTGACCCTTAGCAAGTCACTTAATCCTGTTTACTTCAGTTTCCTCATATGTAAAATGAGCTAGTGAATGAAATGGCAAACCACTGCAGTATCTTTTAACAAGAAAATCCCAGTATCATGAAACAACTGAAAAAAAAAAGATGATAGATATTACATAGATAGATAGATAGATAGATAGACAGATAGAAGGATAGATAGATGGATGGATGGACGATAGATTGGAGATTATCCATAAGTTCCCATAGATTTAATTACTATCCCTATGCTTATGATCTTCAAATCTACCTTTCTAGCCCCAATTTCTCTGTTAACTGACCTCCAATTTCACATTTCCAACTTCCTTTCAGACACCTCAGACTAGATGACTCATAGAAATCTTAAACTCAATATGTCCAAAGCAGAACTCATTATCTTTCCCCTTAAGCTCTCCTCTTCTCCTACCTTCCCTACCATTGTAGAAGGCAATAGCATCCTCCAAATCCCTTAGAATCACAACCTAAGAGTCATCCCAGATTCTTCACTATCTCTCACTCTCCACATCCAAGCTGTTTCCAAGACCTAACAATTTCACCTTTGCAACATCCTTCCAATACATCCCCCTTTCTCCTCTGATTCTATGATCACTCTAGCACAGTCCCTCACCCCCACACTTTGACTACTGCAATAGCCTGATAGTGGGCCTGCCTACCTCAATTCTCTTCCCATTCCAATCCATTCTTCATTCAGCCACTAAAGTGATTTTTCTAAATTGTAAATCTGATCATGTCATGTCCCCCTACCCCTAATTCAATAAACTCCAGTGTCTTGCTATTGCCTTCAAAAGCAAATGCAAAAAGCCCTTCATAATTAAATCCCCTCCTATATTTCCAATCTTCTCACACTCTACTCCCCACCACATACTCTTCAGTCCAGTGATACTGGCCTCTTGGCTGTTCCACCAAGACACTCTATCTCTCAGCTTGGGTCATTTTTTTCTGGCTGTCCTCCACGCCTGGAATGCTCTCCCTCTTCCACTCCAACTACTGACCTCCCTGGTTTCCTTTAAGTCTCAACTAAAATCCTACCTTGTACAGGAAGCCTTCCCCAACCCCTCTTAATTTTAGAGCTTTGCCTCTTTTAATTACTTTTATACTGTACACAGCTTATTTTGTATGTATCTGTTTGCATGTTGTCTCCCTCATTAGATCGGAAGCTCCTAGAGAGCAGGAACTCTCTTTTGTATCCCTACAGTGCCTGACATACAGTAGGCTCCTCTTAAATGTTTATCGAACCAATCAGTCAATCAAGGGAAGACTCTCATTAATGGACACTCTCCACATTATCAGTATATTTCTTAAACTGTAGCACCAATAATTGAAAACAATATTCTAGATATTGTCTGATTAGAGCACACCATCAATCTGAGGTTGACTTTTTGAAGCCAAGTATAAAACTTTACATTTGCTCCTATTGCATTTAATTTCATTTGACTTAGCCTAATGTTTCAAGATTTTTTTTTGAATCATGACTCTGTTATTCAATGTGTTCACTATCCCACACAGATTTGTGTCCTTTGAAAATACTATTAGCATGACATCTATGTCTTTATGCAAGTCACTGACAAAAATTTTAAATAGCACAAGCTAAATCACAGATCCATGAGGCACTCCACTGGAGACCTTCTACCAAATTGATGTTGAGGCATTATGATTTTTGCTTCAATTCAAGCTCTTCAACCTGTTCTGAATCGAGCTAACTATATTGCTGTCTAGCACATACTGTCTAGTCTCCATCTTTTCCACAAGAACAGAATAAGACATCTTATCAAATGCACTTCTTTTTTATATAAGTTTATTTTTAGTTTTCAACATTCACTTCCATAACTTTTAAATTTTCTCCACCTTCCTTCCCTCCCCTCTCCCCAAGACAGTGTGCAATCTGATATAGGCTCTACATATGCATTCTTATTAAACATATTTTCACATTAGCTATGTTCTATAGAAGAATTAAAATGAATGGGAGGAACCATGAGAAAGAAAAAAAAAACAAAATAAAACAAAAAGAGAGCAAATAGTATGCTTTGATTTGCAGTCAGACTCTATATTTCTTTGTTGTTGTTGTTTTGGAGGGGGGAAAGCAGGGCAATTGGGGTTAAGCAACTTGCCCAAGGTCACACAGCTAGTAAGTGTGTCAAGCATCTGAGGCCAGATTTGAACTCAGGTCTTCCTTACTCCAGGGCCGGTGCTCTACTCACTATGCCACCTAGCTGCCTCAAGACTCTATATTTCTTTTTCTAGATACTGATGGCATTTTCCATCATGAGTCTTTTGTAGTTGTTTTAGGTCCCTGCATTGCTGAGAAGAGTGAAGTCTATCAAAATCAGTCATCACATAATATGGCTATTACTGTGTACAATGTTCTGGTTCTCTTCATTTCACTCGACATCAGCTCATATAAGTCTTTCCAGATTTTTTCTGGTCTGCCTGCTCATCATTTCTTATAGCACAATAGTATTCCATTACATTCATATACCACAACTCGTTCAGCCATTCACCAATTGATGGGCATCCCCTCAATTTCCAGTTCTTTGCCACTACAAAAAGAGCTGCTACAAATATTTTTGTACATGTGGGTCCTTTTCCTACTTGTATGATCTCTTTGGGATACAGCCCTAGAAGTGGTATTGCTGGGTCAAAGGGCATGCATATTTTTATAGCCCTTTGGGCATAGTTCCAAATTGTTCTCCAGAATGGTTGGATCAGTTCACAACTCCACCAACAATGAATTAGTGTTCCAATTTTCCCACATCTTCTCCAGCATTTATAATTTCCTGTTTTGTCATGTTAGCCAATGTGATAAGTGCAATATGGTACCTAAGAGTTGTTTTGATTTGCATTTCTCCAATCAATATTGATTTAGAGCATTTTTTCATATGACTATAGATAGCTTTAATTTCTTCCTCTGAAAACTACCTGTTCATATCCTTTGAGCATCAATTGGGGAATGACTCGTAGTCCTGTAAATTTGATCCAGTTTCCTATATATTTTAGAAATGAAACCTTTATCAGAGACACTGGTTGTAAAAATTCTTTCCCAATTTTTTGCTTCCCTCCTAATCTTGGTAGCATTGGCTTTGTTTGTGCAAAAACTTTTCAATTTAATGTAATCAAAATTATCCATTTTGCATTAAATAATGTTCTCTGTCTCTTGTTTGGTCATAAATTCCTCCCTTCTCCATAAATCTGACAGGCAAACTATTCCTTGCTCTCCTAATTTGCTTATAGTATCAGCCTATATATATATATATATATATATATATATATATACATATATATATATATATATATATTGTACCCATTTGAACTTCATTTGGTATATGGTATAAGACGTTGGTCTGCGCTCAGTTTCTGCCGTACTATTTTCCAGTTTTCCCAGGAGTTTTTGTCAAATAGTGACTTCTTATTCCAGAAGCTGGGGTCTTTGGGTTTATCAAACAACAGATTACTATAGTCATTGACTACTGTGTCTTTTGTACCCAACCTATTATCGAATGCATTTCTAAAGCCTGGGTAAACTATAACTACAGTATTGCCTTGTGTTAAAATAACAGATATAAATTCAAGAGGAATTCTAAGGTTAGTCAATCATGCCTCTATTATTGAAAACAAGCTGACTCTTTGTAATTAATGCTTCCTTCCCTAGAAGTTCATTAACTACACCATTAATAATCTGTTCTGGAATTTCCTCAGGAGTCAAAATAAAATTCATTGGCCAGCAGTGGTCAAATTCCATCCTCTTCCCTTTTCCAAAAATCAGGACATTTGCCCTTTTCCTGTCCTGTGATTTTTTTCTAGCTCTAATATTCTACATCTACGAGAATATTTTTTAAAATTTAGCATTCAAAAATGTTCTCATTCAGCAGTGATGAGTGTATCAGTCATCATGTTTATACACACTATAGACGACCATCTGTCAAAGGTGTTATACAAGCAATAAATCCAATAGGTAGTAGGTTGGATTAGATGATCACTAAGGCCCCTTCCATTCTCATATTCTATGACTCTTAGTCTTATTTTCTTGTGAGAATAAAATGAGTATATAACCACACAACGTAATTATATTGAAGACAAAACTCATTTAGAGGCAAAAGTTCTGATTCATTTATTTTAAAGATAAAGCATGTCACCAGGCATAGTGGTACATGCCTGTAATCCCTGTTACTCAAAGTAGGTAAAGTCAGTGGATGGCTGGTGTTTGGAGTTCTGAGCTGTTATGGATGAGCAGGTTTTAGCAATAAGTCCAAGACCAATGGGATGAGAGCCCAGGTCCCTGGGATCATCAGGTTGCCTAATGAGGGCTAAACTTCTTTTTGTCTGGCCCAGGTCAGAAAATAGAGCTTGTCAAAGCTTCCATGCCAATCAGCAGTGGTATCAGGCCCATGAATGTCCACTGCTCTTCCAGCCTGGGAAAGATAGGGAGTCCAAGAAAATACCAATCATTTTACATAATAGTCATACCTCATATGATTAATAAGCTCATTGGTTCTCACAAAGAAATATAATTTTTAGAATAATAAATAGGTTCACTTTTATATATTAAACCAAGCAATCAAAAGAATCAAACAATCTGCATGTATATATGTATATGTGTGCATTTACATATACATAATGTATATTTCTAAGTACCAAGGGTATATTTTAAACATCTGATTCAATACTCCCACTCCCATTTACACGTTTCTTTAGGCCTTTACATGGTTCTGGCCTTCTCAATACTATTATATTTTCAATCCTTTTTTTAAAAAGTAGTATTTTTTTTCCATAACCACCTACACAACTTTCTTAGTTCATGTTTTAGAGGGTTTATGACTGATATAGGGACTGGATCTATGATTTCATTGGTATAGGGAATTCCTGGCTGAGAAAATTACTCCTATCAATGCAGGTCAGTACCTTCTCTGCAGCTTAGAGAGTTGCCTAGACAAAGCATAAGAACTGAGTGATCTGCTGAGGGTCACACAGTCAGTATGTGTCAAAGGTAGAACTTGGACCCAAATCTTCCTAGCTTTGAGACCAAACCTCTAAATAACATGACATGTAGATGTTTTTTGATAAAAATCCTTTTAATTTTTAATATTTGTAAAAAATTATCTTAATAATATTGATATGAAAGGCAGACTTGATCTTTCATGAAAAGCTTCTGAAAATATTATTTCATTGATGATCTTAACATTTGCATTTTTAACTGATCAAAACTGATATTTTAACAACTAGAAAAGAAACCCTCGATTCACACAAATAAAATGTCACAAATGGTAGCAAAATTTGTATTGTTTTATTTTACAATCCAGAAAAGTTCCCCAGAGCAACCCTTTTCATCAATAGATATTTTTCATATCACAGATATAGTTTTAGAGGGGGAAAAGGCTTCATTTAGTTGAAGCATTATGTTTTCCTCTGGAAAAGCTATCTTGTCTTAATAAGGTATTCTGCATGTATGCTTTTTAAGATATTATTTCAATTTATTAAATGCCATGCATCTGAAGCTAAACAGTAATCTTTCTTCTCTGTCAATAATAGTATTTATGAATCTCAATGATAAAAAATGGATTTTATTTTCTGGATTGGAGATTTTTTGCTTTGGTTTTTTTGTTTTGGTTTTGTATTTTTCGCTTTTTAAGCCATCTCAATTTTCTTTGCTTCTATTAGTTTCAGCTGCTTGACTAGGTTTTTCTCTTCAACCTGATCATGTATCATCAGCAACTACTGACCAAAACTCCTTCTTTTGCATCTCTATCACAAAGTGTTATGATTTTATTTTTTTAAAAAATTACAATTTTAAAAATTAAGACATTTGATTGAAGTTCCTTTTTTGAAATTTCAAATAATTACCTTAACTATTTTTAATTATTTCCATTTAAATTAGATTTTTACAAATTGGCTTATTATATTATATTTAAAGAAAGGAAGCTGAGAAACATAACACATTTAATTTCCATGAAAAGACTGTTTAGCTTCAAGTTTACACACTTCAGTTCAAATGTAGCAGGCAAAGCAAAACAAAACTCATCTGTGTCATGAGCCTACTGAAACTGAGGCCTGAGATCCAACATGAGCTGACTAAAATCTTACCTCATTTGCACATACTGTAACAAATAATTGTTCTATTGCATTTGTCATAGATCAGAGCAAGTTCCTTGTGGTTTTGTTGACACTTGATTTAACCCTTGCTTTTTATTAAGTAAAAATTGTATATATTTATGTAGAAGTTGTAGCTTGAAAATATCCAATAATTCTGGCCATTGTTTCATTCAATAGTTTGGAGATCTCTGTTTGACTAATTAAACTTTTTGTCTAAATATCACTTTGTCTCCACTATTTTCTAGAAGAGACAATTTCTCAACAAACTCCCTTAAATTCACTTATCTATTTCCTTCTTTAATTTTAAAGTTAATACCCCCTGATGTTTCAATATTCTCTTTCCTCTCCCCTGTAACAGCCTCCCTACTCTTGTTCTGGACAAACCTGAGCTGAGTCGATGATCTGCTTTTTATAATGGCAGTATGTACTGTTACCCAGTCTTTTCCAGCTGTTTCTAGTTTCCTCTCTTAAACTTACTCTGGGTAAAGGACTCAGCATGACTCCACAACCTGACTTTTTAAAAGAGCCAGACAATTTTGCAATACAACTAACATATGTTCAATATAGTTAAACTGTTTAACACAACAATTATACTTCTAGTTAAACAAACAAAAAATAAACAGAAAACAGATTTCTCCATAGACTACTTAGGAGTGACTGGAGCCAGTAGGGTTAGAGATTAGTCTGGGAAGACTTCATGGATGAGTTAAAAAATAGATAAGATAGGGTGGCAATTTGAGGATTTGAAGCCCAGGTTAACAGTAGTAACTGTTAATTACACTTAAATCCATGACCAGTGTGTCCCCCATACTGAATGAGTAGCATAACTCATACATATCATAATGCTATATTTCATTTTTAACTACAAAAATAAGTCCTTCCTATGTAATAATGCTGCAAGTACAATGCAATTTCCCCTTCATGACTCACATGTATTTAATTTACAACCAAATCTATTCAACTAAAGAATGAGGACTAACTTTAGCCTGCTTAGTGTATGTGCGTGGGTGGTGGCAGTGGGTGTGCAATAGACACATTAATCTACCTTCATCATGACAAGTGGGGGGGGGGGTGGGAAGGGGGTAGGAAAGCCTATTGCACTGTTGTATTTTCCAGACCACAAAATGTCCTTAATACGTCACTTCTCTCATTTTTGTAAATTTGAAAGTCTCAAAAGCTATACAACAACCCATCAGTCCCCAGTGGTTTGCCTCACCAAGCAGTATCTCTGATTTAAAACAAAAAACATAGGTGATTCCCTGGATGTCCGTTAGATGCAACCAATCTATGTCACTTGTGTTTGTTTTAAGGCTTCTGGTATCCTTTCTAGCTCTAAATCTATGATCCTAGCAAAGGATCAGTTCTTCTGAAGGAATCTTTAGAAGAGGGAGGAGATGATAAGATTCAACCAGTAACTGGTTCTGCCATGAAGGAACAACAGACTTATTGGCAGCAAGACAATGTATTCTGGAGAATGTTAATCATTAGAAGACAGACAAAGCCAACAGAGACCAAAAACCACTTCAGCCAGAAATCACTTAATCTCTTTGCCAAGTGGAGAGGCAGGGTAATACAATTTCAAAATACGAGATTGCTTGGAAAAAAAATAAAGGAAAATGATAGAAGATTACAAGTGATACTGCCTCACAAAACAGCAAAATGCCATGGAAGAAGAAACGAGCCTATAGAAAGCTTAGCATGAGACTCAATTTAACAAGATTAACATCTATAGATGAAACAAGAAAAAGGACAACAAAAAGACTTGAAATGGAACAGATCTGCCAGTGTTCCTGTAGCAGTCTATTTTCATTATCCTTGACAGTTGAACCACCATATTTTAGTAAATGGAAGGGGACGCTAGTCAGTGTATAAAATTGTTGCAGATATAGAGATACCAAAAACAAACAAATACATGTAGGGTAGAGAATAATGTTATAACAACTGCAAATGGTGACTCAAAAAAAGAAAAAGAATGGATTTTCCACAAGGGTACATGAATACCTTAGAGAAATGAAGTGAGAGATTTTTAAAATAAAAGTCCTGTAGAAAAAAGTAAAAGTAAATTATGTAGCTTAAAGAAGAAAACAGTAAACTTTACCCAAGTAACTGATTCCCCCAAAATGAGAATTGACCAAAACAAAGTTACTAAGAGGTTAATAAATCAAAAAATTAAAGAAAATATAAGTTATCTGTTATCAAAAACAATTGACCTGGAGAACAGATCAAGGAGAGATAATCACTGGACTCCATTGAAAATCATGATCACCTAAGACCTTATTTTAAATAGAAAAATTTTGTATTCCAAAAGGTAAAAGATATGGATTTATAACCAGAATCATTTACCTAGCAAAGCTGAGAGAAATTCTAAAGGAAAACAACAGACATTTAATGGAATAGAGGAATTTCAAGTATTTCTGATAAAAAGAGTAAAGCTTAATGGAAACCTTGAATATAAACACAAGAGTCCAGAGAAACCCAGAAAGGTAAATTTATTCGAGTAAATGGAATGTGTTCTATGATGCTAACATTCTAATAAGGGGGGAGATTGGAAGAGGGGAAAGAGGAAGGAGGCTGGAAAAGAGAGAAAAAAGGAGGAACTTGCTAAGTCTCAAAAGTGGGGCATTTGAGGAGATAATACAAACATAAGAAAAGTGCAAGGAGTGGGCACCAAATAACCATCACTCTTTTCTGGTCCAGACAAAAGAGGGCTGGACACACATTCACGTGCACGCGCGCACACACACACACACACACACACACACACATACATTTTGGTATGGAAGCACACCAAACTCAATAGAAAACAAGTTAGAACAGGTAGAAGGGGATTGAGGGAGGAAAATACTGTGAAAGGGAATAGTCACAAGCAAAACAGAATTTCTAATCTTGGATAGAGAATTAAAGGTAGAAGAAAAGCAAAAAACTGGAAAATAAAGGGGTATACATCAATTAGGGAACACATGAGCAAATTGTGGTATATGAACATAATGAAAAATATTCCACCATAAAGAATGACAAAAGACATGATTTCAGAGAACACTTAGAAATATAAATTGATGAAGAATGAAGTAAACAGAAGATGTAGCAATAGTAATACCCCCCCCCAAAAAAAGAGGGCCATTGAAACAATTAAAATCACAGAAGAAAGATCAGAAAGAGGCATCAACAATACGATAGTAAGGGAAACAGAAATGGGATAGGAAAACTCAAGAAGCACACTGACACAGAAACAAATAGACACGATCCCTCTAGAAAGAGGGTCAAAGTAAGAAGGAGCACTGTCCATGGAGAGAATTGAAGAGCAAAGAAGGAATAGGTCTAGCAGTCCTCAGAGGCTCACTTCAGCCTTCAAGAGCAAAACATATCCTAAGAGATGGACAGCATTTCTTAAGTGCCTCCCATTCGCCAAGTACTATGTTAGCCTCTGTGGGTTACAAAGATAAAAAGGAAAAAGGTCATGACCTCAAGGAACTTAGATTTTATAGGGAGAGAGAACATGTATAAATATAAGTGGAGACAAAATAAATGTAGAGTGAATGCATAGAAATTGAGGGAGGGGTAGCTCTAACATCTGGGCAGATTGGGAAAAGTTTCATGTGGGAGAAATCATTTGAATTGAGTTTTGAGAGAAATTAGGGATTCTAAGAGAGAAACTTGTCTGTAATAACTGCCAAAGAATATGAGAATTCAGATAAATAAAGCCCCTTTCCCAAGGACCTTATAAAAATTGGCCAAAAGATAGCTTGGAGAAATTTATTCGCCCTACATCCAGAAAAGAGATTCTTTGTCTGAGTCTACTGCAGGCTGGGGTCTCTGAATATCTGAGTCACCTAAGAAGTAAGAGTCCGCTATCCTAGGGAGAAAAGGCATTCTCCACCTACCACTCCTGCTCAACAAGATCAGTTCATTTCAATTTAGCCCAAGTGGGCCGTACCCAGTTATAGTTATAATAAAACTATATGAACCAAAACCACCTAGCCTCATCTCTCATCTTGCACTCAAGGAGGTACAGACGTAATTTTGGGGTGACCAATAACTCTGACATGTGTTTCTGTGTTCTGCTGAGACAGCATATACCAGGGCTGGAGTTGACCTCAAACTGCTACACTTTTTTAGGAAAGCTGGTCTGTCACTAATATGAGGGCCAGGGAATCAGGAAAGCACAGTACTCCTCTGAGTTCCTGAGTTGCTTAATCCACAACATGAATCTGCCTTGACTATGGTTGTCCTAACTGGATCTGCATGTCCTTGATTAGGAGGGCTTTCCTATTTCTAGTTTCCCAAGGGGGTTGGAGAGCATTGAGCATCATGGCAGATGGGTGCCACCTAGTGTCAGCAAGGAAAGCCAGGCCACTTAGAAGCTAAAGAGTGCTGATTTCCTTTCCTCCTTCTCCTTCCCACGAATACTTCCCAATTACTCTTGTGTAATTTATAGGAAGTTATGCATTACAATCAAACATGAAATGAAGATTTAGTAACAAGATAGAAAAAGTTGATAATTCCCCAGTTCACTATCGCCTTAGGGTAGATTCTGAAACTGTGTAAGTACAATACCAAAAACTGCATGGACATTCAGCATTCTCAATACATTCTCTTTCTCCTTCTTCTTCTC